>NC_090203.1:14724940-15046815 GCF_033026475.1 Channa argus | reverse complement strand
CAGAGCCAAATCACTGGATGAACGCCGGCAGCATTACATGCCAGCACTGAGAAATGGGGAAAGACATGTCGACCCGTCACTCTGAATGACTGACAGGAAGAGATGGCAGAGCAACAATGAAACTTAAGCATCAGGGAGAAGCAAATGTTTGGGTCTCACTCATTTGCGTTGCTTAGTGCTGTGTTGCTATCTAGCAAAAGAGGGAGAGAACAATTTGCCGATCTTGTTTGTGTATGTTAAGCAGTAGGGGAAGAGTGCTCACATGTACCCTACAGGTGGCTTTGTTTGCTTTGAGTGACTTTCCCTCCTAAGGTTAATTCATAATTCATGTCCGGGAGCCAAACATAAACAAACACAGAAATACGTGTGAATGGGAAAAGAATAAATTAAAAAAGCAGGCCCTCCAGTTGGCAAGTAGTGCAGTGTTATACAGCTAAATGTGTCTCATCGGATCCTCAGGACTCTTTAGCATGATAAATATTTCATTGGACTGCAACTCTGGTTTCAGAGTCAAAGACTAGGAACCAGGAGAGAGCAACAGATAATGTCAACCGTGCTTTAACCGGGGATCACAAAAAGGAAATTGCTGAGCTTTTATTTTTTTTATTTCGTTATATGTTTTAGTACGTAGCACTTCTTTTTGGGTTTTTACTCCTCCTTTCGACACGATGTTGGCTGCCAAGTAGGCTGGCCATGTGCCACATCATAAGGCATGCTCGGGTCTTGATGAAAGTCTTAATCATTTAATGGCCACAGTGGGAGCATTCAGAATATGCCATCTGCTACCTCTGGGAGATACAGGGTGGCTGACTGGGTGGTAGCTGTACAGCAGGGGTACAAACCAATCTCACAGAGCTGGTGTTTGTTTAAGAAAGAACCACTGGTGGTACCCTCTCCAACATCACATCCCTGAAAAGTCCACATCCCCACCCTCCTGTGATGAAAAATGGGAAACGTCTAAATCTTAACAGGGAGACAACACTGAACCTGTGTGAGAGAGGAATATCCTTCAAGCTCTTTTCAGTTATGTAAGTTACTTGAAAGTAGTTGTGACCATTGATGTGGAGCTGACAAGAGCACTCATGTTCACCAGTAGTCGCTGAGACACTTTGTCCAAGTATTAAGCTCAGGGTTCATAGTGGACATGTTTTACACAAGATCCTGAGGGGCTAACAACACACTGCACCACTATTTAAACTTTTCCACCAGTGACGCATAAAGCCCTACCCTGCAGGGAGCCATTGGTTTAAAAAAAAAAAAAAAAACATACCCAGAGGAGAAAGCATTTTCATAAAGCTTTGAAATGTAGTGTTTGACACCAAAAAACCCTGTCTATGCAAAGTGACTTACAACCAAAAAAAGCTATAGCACACTTTCCGTCAGGCCTAAGAACATGGAAGTGTAGA
Organism: Channa argus; assembly: GCF_033026475.1. Classification (NCBI taxonomy): domain Eukaryota; kingdom Metazoa; phylum Chordata; class Actinopteri; order Anabantiformes; family Channidae; genus Channa; species Channa argus. Next base: position 15,045,409 of record NC_090203.1, on the reverse strand, counting down.
AGGCTTAGGATGGAGAATTCATGATTTCTCTGATTAACAAATAAATTTGGCTGTCAAACTAGGCTGCAGGCAGAACGGCGGGTGTGTTTTCAGGTGGAAGGCAGTGTTGGCATTTGGGTGTGACAGTGTTTTAACAGCACTGCTGTTGTCACAGGATGCCCCAGGACAAACTGCAGTGCTAATATAAAAGGTCGATCAGCCATTATTCTTGTCCTCATCCTATTTATGTTTCATGCTGCTTTGAAATGCATTTTCCCCCCAAACCTACTAAACCCTTTTCCCTCCAGCACCTTGTGTAATTGCAATCCATTGTTAGAAGTGGCACTTACAGCAGGGATAGTTGAGCACCATGATGTCATCTAAAGCAATGTATCCTCGCCGCTCCCTGGAAACAGTCGCCTCAATCAGAACCTGCAAAAGTGAAGTGAACGTAAATGCAAGTCGATTTAACTTATAACCACAGCAACAAAACTATACACTTGTGACTAACCTAATGCTCTCAAAGCTAAAGTGTAAAAGTCATTTTTCATAGAACATTAAGGCTGCGTGTATTGTATTGCTCTTGTTCCCTTTCCTTGACAAACGCATTAATTACAAACAAGCCCATCACTACATCGTTGCACATCTGTTGACCCAAAACAAAAAGCTAGACAATGAGAGGAATGGGAGAAAGATAGAAGCATAAAAATAGAGAGATGGATACCTTTTGCCTCAGTCCGCAGGGCCAAAAGAAATAATAGCTTTATCGGGAAGCACACAATGTGACGCCTGAGTCATGAGCCCCATTCTACATTCAGAGCGCAGGCTGCTGTGAAGCCATAACAGCAGATAATACAGCTTGCACAGGGCCACGAGACTCAAGGGAGAACAAAACTCCATGCCATCCCGTGGAACAATAAGCTGGATGAGCGGTGGGTTCTCATGAAACCTAATCAATATCAAATCACCATCCTCAGTAATAGTGAGAATCTTATGAGACGCAGGGGTGATGTTCATTATCACAGCACCAAGGACCACGTGTTTGATGGAGGGCAGCTTTGAGTTATTGTTTCTCATAATCCTCTGACCAAATGATTACAACATGGTTCATATCAATGGCTCCTGATTTTTACTGAGGCCACCACACACACACATATACACGCTCCAACTATTTTATATAGTCTCCTCTATGCTACTTTATATATATATATCGTTGTTTACATGCAGGCACAGCTGAAATACATTAGAGGAGGCTGAAGCTCAGTCATCTCAAAGTCGTGTAGCTGGTTAAGTCCTGTACTTTAACCAAATATGTTTGTCCAAAGGTCCAAAAGCCGTGTTTATTTTTGTTCTTTGAGTATAAGGGTTCCCTTTAAGACAAAACCAAGTCACAAACAAATCTTAACAATGTCACCATTTAGCCTAACCATTCTAAAAACCTGATTCCACAACTTACCACAACTTTCCTCAGTGAACAGAGTATTTTATTTAAAATCTGTCCACTTAACCCTTAGATAAACGAGTGACTGGACCCCACACTCTTCCATTAGTTGGTCAAAATGACCCCTGTTAGAATCAGTGTGTTTTTATGCCACTTTTGTCATTTTTGTTAAACATAATCATTTATATTCTTTGTATTATATTTTTGTCTACCCAAGATTGATTTCATATTTGATTTTTTTTTACAAACATTTGGAAAGTTTGAAAAGAGAAAACAACAGCAATAGAACAATGTCAACATCTGTTTTGTGTGTGTTTTACCCAAAGCTCTTTACAATGCTGCTTCCCATTCACACATTCATAAACACACTCACACACCGATGGCGGTGGCCATCCAAGGTGCTCACCTAACTCACCGGGAGCAAGTTGGACACTCTGACACGTAGCCAGGAGGGTCCGGGAATTGAACCATGAACCAAATTACAGCCATGTCATTTGTAGCATTCTCTCTCAAGCCCAGTGTGAGAGAGAGTACGTGTGTGTGTGTGTATAACCCTTTTTTCTTGCCTTCTTGTCTCATCTCTGTACGCAGTTGTGACAAACTACCTGTTTCTGGCTGTGATAATTGAACACAGCTACATTACATCTCCCACACCGACTGTTGACTTTATGATTTTTGTTACCGGAATGTTTTGAATGACAAGCAAACCATACATAAACATCTATATAAATAAATGCACAGACACACATGAACACAAAACACACACACAATACATACGGTAATGTAGGCTCCCATGTAATTCCATAGGAAATGAATGCAGGTCATTTTTTACCCTCCCTATGGAAGCTTGGGGTAGTGACACAAAAACTACAATTTTTTAAATGTATAAATGGTAGGTTAAAAATTTAAGTGGCATGATATCTATGAAATGATAACAACTTTTCATTACAAAGACATTGCAAGAAAATTACCTCACCAAGTCATTTTAACCCACTTATGCTTCTAAGGGTTTAGAAAGCCTTAATATGTGGTTGAAATCTTTGTAAAAAGTATTTTGAGTAGAAAATTTTCATGTACAAACCTAAATAATTGTGTATTTTACAATATGTTGTACAGCTACAGTACAGTATGGCATGAGGATCTTAATCAAATTGTTAATAGTAATATGAATACCTTTTCTTGAATCTTACTATAATACTTTTTTTAATTAAAACAAAGCAGCTTTACTTCAAGCTGAAAAAGTGATAGCAAAAGTATAAAATTTAAGTGACCAAGACTGATCTAGCAGTTATGGTTTTACAAAGTTTTTGATACATGATTCTAAAACACTTTGCTTCCATCTATACATCCACCTGCTCTATAGAGGTGCAGTATTTCTTTGGACTGTGAGAGGAAACCAGAGCACTCAGAGGAAACATGCAAACTCCACACAGAAGGAGCTGAGCCAGCCAGCAGACTGCAGGGGAGAGAGGAGGAGGCTAGGAACACACATAAGTGAGGTGAAAGGAAACGGAGAGAAGGTCCTGGTTGCTTGGTCTAAATGTGGAAGAGTGACCTGGGTCTGCCTATAGCAGGTTACTCTTTTCTGGCTCATGGAGGAACACTAAGACTAACCTACTTCTGTCAGAGTCAATTTTCATATTTGTTCCCAGATGCTGCTGGAACCTGAGCTAGAAGATGCCACTGGTTTTAAAAAAGGAAATATTAACATATCCTGTTTTCATCATTTTCACTCCCCCACGTTTTCAGATGGTCTATTTTCTAAAAAGCCAGTGAAGAAGAGTCTCCTATTTCATTCCTTCTATATTTCAGGTTTCATTGTATGTGCTGTCCATTTTGTCCTCTAATTTTCCTATGCATCTGCCAAAACATACTATAACATAATATTTACAGCGTTAATTAAAACACAATATGCTTCAATGTGCTGACCCAAATTAGCCGTATAAGCACACACTGCCATGCCATTAGACTACCATCAAATTAGCCAGGAAACACTGATTAGGCTTAATGGTATACAAGAAAGAGACAAAAAATGTCTTCAAAGTCTAATTAAAGGTGTTATTACTCTCTGCTAAACTAAAACACTCAATAAGAGATTGATTGCCGGTTAATTTCCAGTCTTCTTAGTCATTAGGTTACGAGGTTATTAAGAGGGAGACATTTGTTTTAATAAACAACCTTCCTAGATTTTTTATTGAAAGCCACTTTCCCAATGAAACTTCCCATATGCCTTCACTTAATTGTAATGAGCGGTTACTTTCCTTTAAAATGATAAAAATGAACGAATCATCTTCTTGAGTAAACCGAAAGTGTGACACAAAGTGATTTATGACAGATATAAAATGCACATTAGGAGAACATATTACATTACCCCGTAATATTGGCTTTTAGAAGCAGTTGTAATGTATACAAATCAAGAGAGGATTTATGTGGTCCTATAAACCAGCTCCCACCTTTCCCATTCCAGTCAGGAGACACCATTAGAAGCAGAGGGCTTTTACTCACCATTAGATGCAGTCATAGATAAATAACCCCTCTAAATATTCACAGACAAAAGGTTACGTACTGAAGTAAATCTGTTCAGGTGGAAAATGCCAAAGGATAACAGCCTGTGTCTGAGAATATGGTGCTAAGCGTTAGGAATCTCAATTTGTTCTCTACAGTATTTCATAAAACCCTTTTCTATAGCCATAGGCTCAGCTTGGAGGACTCTTAGCAGGCTGCTGCGGGGAAAAAAGGAGACATTATCAGACAAAGCTGAGACATTAGGGTTCTCATTTACAAGGCTTTGATGTGTCTCCCGCTTGCTAACTAGTTCCTTTTGCTAAGAAATTAGTGTAATAAGTAAACTTGATGGTGTCATAAGGGAAATTTATGGCTAGTCTGGTTTAAGAGTTTTAGCTAAACACATTAAATATGCCGATCCAATTAGCACATCTGCTTGTTTTTAAACATAAAATTAGGTTGTGCTTGCACTAAACTACAACATGTAAGGTCAGAAGTAATTTTCCTCTGGTTCCAGTGTTCTGTCTCTAGCTTCACATTTAACATATCTGGGTGCCAGGTTACTGTGTCCAGCTGCTTTTCATAGCATTTTAGGAAACATTTTGTAAATAACAAAATACCAGAGATACCATCATAGATGAGGATGGGAAGGGAGGTAGACTAAGTCAAGTTTTATCTTTTAGGGCAGTGATAGTTGGGAAACAAGCAGGCCCGTGCTTTTGAAGATCAGGGTTGTTGACCCATGCTTTAGACTAACCTAAGATAACCATGTAATGACGCAGAGCCCTACTTACAGTAAGTATGTATGGGTAAAAACATCAGGTTTAAGAAAACAAAATCAAATAAGCACATTTCTCCAAATGCTGGGATGAACCTTTACTACAATATTTGCATGTCTTCTGTCAATTTGAAATAATTTTTGGTTGCTGCAGTCATCCATAGTGACAGTAAAGACATCCTTTAATCTGACTAAGAAACAGGGGACAAAAATCATTTCCCATTTCTTGCAAAAACATTCTTATAAGCTAAAGCTACCTGAGCCAAGTGCATCTTAAAAAGGTACCTTTCAAAGTTCTAATCTTTCAGGTGACATTATCTCAGTTATTTTCCTGGCCAGTGTCCATGCAGAGCTACCGCAGAAAGATGTTCTATTGTTCGGAAATGTATTATTGGGCTAAAGATACATACAGGGTTCGGCTAATCAAATTACTAAAGTCTCATATTTGGATTAACCAATGCAAGAAAAGTGGGTATCAGCCCTTATTTTTTATCCCTTTATTTTTATACTTCGGATATAAAGTATTGTATTACAAAAAAATTATGGAAGATACAGAAAATCCAAATCGGTAAAGCAACAACACTTACAGCAGGTCAGATGTAGTGAAAGAGTGAATAAATAATATATGCAAAATAATATACTATATGTAAAAAAAGTAAAAAGTAATGTGTGACAGCTGAAAGTGAAGTTCGAAGAAGATTGTAACATTTGGAAGGAGTTGAAAAAAAGAGAAAAAAAGTGAGAGACTGAAATGAGGGGAGGAGGACATGTCTCCGGCTCTAGTTGGCAGTCTTAGAAGGCTCGATAACATCTTTAATATTTGATAACAAGGTTCTCCAGTTATTGCAAACACTTCTACCAATAAGAAGCAGAGAAATATGGCGATGTACACCAGACACACACGACATCTTCACTCGAGACATCTCAAGGTGATCTTTCTTTCTGACGATTTCTACCCCAAAAATCCATTGAACTCCAAATCCCAATTTCACAACTGTGATAGGAAAAGGTGATGTATGTGTAATGACTGTCACCCCCTGACATTAATATAAAGGGTAGCCTGATCAGGGAACCTAACCAAACTCATGGACAAGTTGGAAGGCATCAAGACCAGGAATGATAAAATCTTGAAAAGTACTCAAGCAAGAACATAACTTTTCAAATCACATATTGCATACTAATCCTCTTAGTTTTGGTGATTATCAGAGAATTGCTGACTGTTTTTAATTAGATTCCACAATGACATTTTCAAAACCCAAAGAGTGACTGTGAGTGGTGTAAACAAGGCATTTCATTACACCCAAAACTGTAAAATGAGCAACCTTGAGAAATATCTCACAGCTGTATCTGTGCAGTACAAAAGGCTACACTGACATTTCGTATCCCTCTGCTGGAGCAGGGAGCTAGGAGCTGTAATATGACCTGAAATCTAATAAGGTAAAAAAATTAAATAAAATACATGTGGAAAACCCAATCTAAATTTATGTGTATTCTCCTGGGATTTATTTTACTCAGAGATAATGATGAGAAGTGCCCATTCTTCACCTTTGCTTGCGAGCATAATACCAGGGCAAATCTGCCGGCCCATCACTTAAAATCCAAAGTGATTGTATTAGACTTGTTATGGAGCCAATACAACCAAACCCCTTCAGTATATAAAGCCACACAGGCTCCACTTAACGTGCTTTAGAGCTAAAAGTCTCTGGTGAAAACCATGAGAAGTGTGTGACGCAAACCAAGTACCTTTGTTTCACCTGTGTTTACTGTACTTGCTGTTTTTTAAGTGTTGCTGGTTAAGATGCTATTACAGGAAACATTCACCTTTATGCCTCCCCAGTCACTTTTTTTGTTTTGTCTGTCACAGAGAGCAGTGACAAGACCCTTTGTCACTCCACAGTGATGAGATGTTTGACTGCTGTGGGATTAGCATTGTAAACTGTGGCATATGCGACTTTATCCATCCAGTTTGCCTGACTTTCTTTGTACTGAAAGGCAGCACAAGTTCAGTTCATTTAAAGTGAAATTTGAGAGAAAGCAACATGACAAACCATTGCTTCATTTCCCATGCCACCACTAAATACCTTTCTCAATTTTTTCTAATGACCAAATCCCTGATACTAGCAAATGTAATCAAATAAAACTGAATAATATGTTTTCCTCCTACATGAGATAAAAGATAGGCTTTTAGCAGTTTAAGCTGTTCTATTTAAAATTAGTACTGTCAGTACAAATTTAGGTGTTAGACCCCTCTCCTTCTCCTGTACTGTTTGTCCTGTCTTCAGAGTCATTTACTCCTCCTCATAAGCCCATTATAAGCCTCCTCCTCCTAACTGGAGCTGTTCATTGGCAGCCACAGCACAGTACTGACTCACCTATGAGCCATCACTGTTTACTGGGATGCTTAGAGGACTGGGAGACATGCAAGTACCCAACTCTACAAAGGAAGAGAGGATGCAGAAAACACAAAGACAAATTCAACAGTACTTGAGCAAAGACAGAAGAGGGAAAAGCAGGATATTACATTTTCGTATTGCATTCGTGACTTCTCTCTATCTCTCTCTCTCTCTCTCTCTCTCTCTCTCGATGTGCTGGTAGAGCAGAGTAGCGGTTTGGGAATCTGCTTTGTAAAAGCTTTGTTCACACTGTGTCCATCAGCAGTGAAGTGCTCTTTAGCAAGACACTCAACAATTTTCAGTCATCACTCATTGTTAAACATTCAGTGTAAGAGCAACAGCTACTATTACAATTAATAAGGGTATTGTAAATACAATGATTCACACTGAAAATGGCATGGAAAAAACAAAACCAGCAGCAAGGACCTAGTTATTTGACGTAAAACTGGGCTAATGAACAGAAACCATGCTAGCCTGTTTATGAGGAGCAAAGCTCAAGAGAAGGTGTGACTGGCAGTTGCAATTTTCTTGTATACTGATTTATAGCTACAGTGCAGGGTTTTCTACACATACGATATGCTTGTCTGGGCTGCCTAAGTGTATTTGACCACAATTTTTTTCAGTCTGAGAAAACGCCATCCACAACGAACCAACTACAGGACTTTTGCCCTTGCTTCACCACACTTTTTGTTTACTTGTTTGCTGCTTAAAGTGTCAAACAGAAGCTCAGGTCAGCTATCAGTAATGTGAATTTCACGAAATAACTGATGACCTGACAAAGGAAACCTTTTGTCAGTGTGTTCTCTATCTCTACATTGGTGGAAAAACAGGCTTCTACTCAACATCAGTGCCTATGTCGAAGATTTTATACTGTATATCCGGTAAGAGGTAAAACTCTGTAACAACCTCTCAGATGAATTTTAGAATCCCCCAGGTTAAATGAAAATGTTGTTCAGAATCAGAATTGTCAATTGCCTAATGCAGCTGTGCCAGAATCATTAGGATGCTAAAGTAAATACAAACAAATACTATACAATGAATATTTAATGCCCCCTCAAAACACTAACCATAATCAAAGTCTGTTGAAATCACTGCAGTATTTAATGTGCCTGCAGTTTCCACTAGCATTGAAAGTAACACACTATGATCTATGGCTACTTATATATGCATGTATGTTGCAATTTTATATATATGTCAATAAGTGGGAATATTAACATGAAAAAGAGAAATGTTTTGATGGCTTTGAGGGAATTTGAGATGGACAACACATATAGTCCAGACTCAATAGTCATAAGGTAATTAGGAGTGATCTGAATGATTTTACAATTTTAGCCAAACAAGAGCTGTGCCGGTAACAGGTACCATCAGGTAACATTTTAAATAAGTTGGTCAAAACATTAGAACTGCATTATGTTATAAAGCACTCCAGTACACCACCACCACCCACTCTGACCTCAATAATAAACACATAGTAGAATTATCACCAGTCTGACAGTTTCAACTTAAAAACTGACAAAATATAATCTTGTAAAAGTGGAATTCATGGCAGACTGCAGTGTTAGATTGCATTAGACTGTACAGGTATAATGAATTAGACAGTGAGTGTATGTGTGAGAGGATTCCTGTGGACAGTTCAATCTGCTTGTCTCTATCCTAACCTGGGTTTTTTATTTTAAAATCATGTAAAACTCGTAGAACGGTGTCGCCCTACATCAAGCCTCCTGTTTGTACAAAAGACTAAGGTATTTACATGATGAAGGTCAGATCTTGCAGGGCCAAATATAATTTAATTAACTTGAGGAGATTGGCAGCTGATAAAATGCACAGTCCTCAACTTAATTGCTTTCTGACAGCTCTGCAGAGTTTGCTGAAAAAAGAACTTGGATTAATGGTTGGATATCCCTTATGCTCACCTGACTGTGCTGTCTACACACCACAGCACATGAAGAATCCACAATAGATGTTAGTCAGTCTTCATCTACAGTAAGTAGACATTGACATGCCATGAAAATCATCAGAGTCGGCTGAATATAGAGTACACCGGGCTCAGCAGGGGAAATGTATGCATGCATGCCTCAGTGAGATCTAGTTAGGGTCCTCGAGCACTAGGCTTCATTCACAAGGGAGTCAATGCTAATTAACTGCGAATGCAAGTCATTAACACTAGATTTAGTGATGATCAACAGCCTTACAGTGTATCAGATTTCAGCTGTGCAAGATGTCACTCATTAGGACTGAGGATCTTCATCAAGATCAAACTTCTCTTAATTTTTCCAAGTCCACAATGTTAGAGAAGCATCTGGGGTCATTAACACGTTTAATTTAAAGAAGGAGAGATGCAAAAAACTCATTAGCTGCATCACTGTGAGCATTAGGCATGTTGAGTTAAGAAGTTTGTACCTGGTATTCGTTAGGCCAGAAGGTGCTGACAGCCAGCTCAACCTGGTGCCACTGCTTTCCATGTGACCCCGATGTGTTCCACACTGGATTGCCGAGCGGACCACCATTCACTCGCACATATGCCCGTAAGGCCCCTGGACTGTGGCCATCGCGACTGTACAAGAAGTAGCTGAACTGTACGCAGTGCGTGTCATTTTCACTCAGCGTCTGCAACAACAGCTGAGCACGATGTCCCACAGCATGTTGGGAGGAGTTCACCAACATGTAGGATCCTAAAAGGAGAAAAAAAAGTTATTGGTTATTTATAGCAATCAGATTTTTCGGGTCAATGCAATGTTTTAATCATTCCAGCCTGCTACCACTTTTATACTGTTGACCTTTGACCTTTACATTGTTGACCTGTTGGTCTTTATGCTAAAGACAGATTCAGACAACAAGTCAATTTTAAATCCTTTTGTTCCTTCAGACCGGATGTCATCCACAGAAGCATGCATTTAGGAAAGTTATTAGGAAACGAAATACGCCTGCATTGTTTCAGGTGGAGCAGTGTTTTAATTGAACTGAATTATTTAAATTGAAAATAGAAAGCACATCTCTTGTGAGTGACGTAGTGAAATGTGTATGAATAATTGCTCCCTGACTCACTGCAGTAACTCAAAAGAAATTAATTAATTTAACACAGTTTGACCAGAGTGTGTGTTTAATTCATTGATTTGATAATGTAGGCAGTGATCTTAATACAGGTACACATGTGTGAGTACAAGAAGGATATAATTTTAGTTTCCTGCTGTCTGACCAAGTGTATTGCTTTATAGAATCAAAAGAAAAGATACATTATTCGAGCCATTTTTCATAAGTTGGTGAATAATTGAATTATATGGAAACTGTTTATGTTTTGGTTGTGTGATAATGCTACAATTCACTAGAATACACAAACTCACAAATTCAACTAACTCCTTAAAGTGCGCAACTGCATTTACTGTACAGTTTTTTTTTATGGCTTGTAAAACCGGTGCTGCCAACTGTTACATGTATTACTGTCCTACCATCATATGTTGCTGTAGATCTGTTGGTAAGATAAAGCTTATCACCCTCTAACAGCGGTAAAGAATCAGAGCAAAGAGAATTTAAAGGTCCACAAAATCAAAGCACCCACACCAAAGAGAAAGTGAGAGAGGGGTGTGTGTGACTGACTGTGAACTAGCTTGTGTGCTCTCTGCCGTAATGATTAGCTTTATAATGTGTCATTATGTGACCCTGTAGTTCTGACTAGTAGTTTGAGAAATCATATGTTGGCAGTTAAAGAGCAAATTATCAGTAAAAGGTCTCTATGTGTGGAAGATGAGGTCCTTTTTTGTGGTTGAAACTATTTGTGTAATTTTACTTCTATATAGGGGATGTTGTTAAAGAGGTGATAATGGTAACACACTTACTATGACACATACATGTGAATGGTTAACTTGAGCTGTTTACACATTTATTGCTTTAGAAGACACTGTTAGAACTGGTTAATTATGTCCCTGCTGATAGCAGCATGAATCAAATGGTAACATGGAATTGGAGAAGAAGCAACAGTCTTTATTTGCTCCCCTGCTAATTATTTTCTAATGCAGTATGTTATGTCAGACCCACTTCAGACTGGTACAGCATACACCTGTTCTGAGATCACAGTTGGCAAAAGTCCCACCTTCCTTTTTGTTGCTAAACACAAAAAGGCATGTTGATCTGGTGACTTTAGCTACTTCACACCGAGTGACTTTAAAACCAAATGTAGGGTTGCCACAAAATTATTTGTCTGAGTTTTGTGACTTTAAATTAGGTTAATTTTAGACATTTTCTCCTACATGCACCAGATTCATAGGCCCACATCAAACCACTGTTTTTAAGTCGCTGAATAAGGTGCACAGGCCTGGTGTGTGAGAAGGAACCTCACTCCAATCATATAATTTCCCACGTCTTTCTAACATGCACTGGTACATTTACACAAAGGAGAGAAAAGAAGGTGAAAAGTAATCCCTTTATCTTGGCCTAAGTCTACAACTACAAGTTGAAAGACTATAATAATTGTAGATACACATCACTTTTAAAACGTAACTAGCCAGAAAGAACATACTGACTTCAGTAATTATGTTTGGGAATTTACTGTGGCCATGACCCAATTTTTTAAATGTTACTAAATTCTGGAGCGGTTTTGGGGGCACAGTCATATGTGGCAAACTTGTCACAAAAGAACAAATCTGCTTTTAACTACTTTTAGTTGGATGAATTCACAAGAAGAAGTGAAGTATTCTCCAGCTTATTATGTGTGTAGGTGGATGAGAACAGGAACAGAAGAGTTCCCTGTTGAATGAAAAAAGACACAATAGGTGCTGGCTATGGCACTAGTTCTTGTGAATGCTGGAGACAGACACAGAGGAGCAGAGAAAAAGCAAACAGACTAGGCGATACAATGAACTGATGGCAGTTTTCCCTCTGCAAGGTGATGCTGAGGTAGGAAACAAGATTCGCAAACCCCCCCGAAGCCTCTACTAATCAGGATAACATAACCCCATTGCCCTTTGCCTAGCATCTGTCCTGCTTTGAGTCTGTGCCCGCTAACGTGATTAGCACAACAATGTTGGGAGACCTTCCTGTGTACTCACATAATCAAGCCTGTTGTCTTTGTACTCCAAGGTCTTTCTGTTCTCAGTCAGACAGAGCAGACAGTCACAGCCTTGGCGCCAGGTGTCCTAAAGACATTTGTTCTCCACTTAGGTGTAATAGCATGTGAACGCTGAATTGTTAAGACACAAAAATAATTCTTTACATCCCACACAGTCCCTCAAAAATTAAAATCATCCCTGACCCAAGAAGGCAAGGTCTTCTCACTTTCCAAACAATGCACCATACAGCCAGAAGTACTAATCGCCCGTGCATATTACCCAGGCACAGAAAAAGTAGCTTTTGTCTGTCTTTTCATAAGTTGAAAATAAGACACCTGATGGAGTCATCTGGCTCTTCATCAGCACCACCCAGCTACTGAGAAAACACTAATTATCTCTTGAAGTGCAAATAAGACAAAACGCCTAAGTTCACAGGCTGATGCTTTACATAATGAGATTGAGATTCACAACTCTTAACTCAGAGCTATAAAGAAAGTTAAACTGAAAACCACAGAGAAGGAGGGCTGGTCATTATCTCAAGGCTAGAATGTGGCCTTTATTGCAAAGCCACATTGCCTAGCAGTCCACTGTCCACAGCCCCCCCTTATTTGTGTCTTGTCCTGGGTGGGGAGCTCAGCAATCTCATTTGGTTTTGCTTAATTAGATCTTTTAGAATCCGTCTCCTCTCCTGCACCCTCCAGGCCCACAGGGGACTCATAAAATAACAGTGCAGCATTGGAGAGCCGCAGATGCACTGTCCTCACTGCTGGTTATAGCCTGGATTCGTGCCCCTTGTTTTATATATAGACATTATTAACACCTTTGTGTTGACTCTGCAAGTTACTGTAAAGTTAGTCGAGGACACAGGAACCGGTCATCCTTAACCTCCTTTGAGAATCATATAGAATATAGGTGAAGTTATGTATTTAATCAGGTACTGTGAGTGGATGTGGTGTATGAAAATGTCCATGAATGAAATATTATGACAAACAAAACCGAGGTCCCATATTCTATCTATGCAGCAATCCTAAAATAGTCCTTAGCATTACGTTACTTTAAAATGTGTCCATACAGTAAGTAAATAAATCTCAGCAGGTATAAGAGAGAACTTTGGAAGAAAGCATTGCGCTTTACACTTTGACTAAGTTCAACCTGTTCCTTCTCTGACAATGTGGCTTGATGTTGTGTTTTAGGGGAAGATAGTGCAAGTCTTTCAGCATTAGCAGTTTGTCCAATCGTTACCATATCTAGATTGTATACAGCCACAGCCTAATTTCAGGGTCCTGTGGAAGGAGAGTAATGACTATAAAAACCCTCACCCTCTTTTCTCAGAAAAACTTACTAGGAAGAACACGGATTTCTGAGAAAAGAGTAAAAGAAAGAAGACCTTGCTGTTGTCAAAAGATCGCCAGTAAAATGGTCCAACACAGCTTGAGTGTACTTCAGCGATGGACTAGTTAAATTTAAACTCAAGGCTAGTGGATTTAGCTTTACCTTGAGACATGGACATGGTGCTGCCTACACAAACAATTGCTGCCATTCTGCCACTCACTAAAAGCCTTGGATTTATCTAAAATGAGGTTTCAAGTAGAAGTTATAAGCCCTTTTCATCATCCACATCATGAGTGGAAACTTTGATTGTAACCTTCCGTGTGCCATCAGCACTTATGCCTTAGTAAGTTCGACTAGGAGTCTTTTTGTTCTTACAGCGGATTGCAGCCGTCGGTTCTGTGACGCTTGAGCCTGCACTATGTTCACTCAGAGGCCATGTGTCAGTGCAAATTACCTCGTACTGTATGACACATTACTATGTGTCTAGTAGACATGATGTTCCTATGCACATTAACTAATCTAGTACAATCAAGCCAATTTCTAATCAAGTTTCATTGGTTATAAGTTGCCACTGATCTATGATTGACATTTCAGAGTTTTTGTTTCTAACCAGAACAACATTTTTAACATATTTAACTACTTGAACATGATGTGACTTAATAATCTTGGTCTTTCAGCTGACAACCTTATCCCACATTAAACTGTTAAAAATCATTTATGGCTTCATCTCCTCTTGAACATACATCTGTTCATTTTTAACTAAGTTTCAAGTATTTCATTTAAAATTAGACTGATTACTTTTAATACAGCATGGCCAGACTACATTACAGATATGTCAGTCCATCCTGAGTTGAAGGGCAGCCTGAAATTTTCAAATTATTCCAACAAATTAACAAAATGCTTTTTCATGCTGGGCTCCTAAACTACAACATACATGAGCATCACAGGTTATAACAAAGCCAGTGATTAATTTGCTTCCCAATACAAATCAAATCAGATCAATCTGCAGCATTTTAGACTACCAGGCATCCCCCACATCTTCATACTCACGGACATCTCATCATGTTGTCTTTTGAATGCACACACTTTATCTCACACTTTTTTCTGTTTCTTTGTCGTCCTTTGTTATCCTTTCATATTTTCATTGTTTTACTGGGGTCCTCCACTGTTTGTTATGTTTACATTTTCTTTAATAGGTAAATACATGAAGATAAATCAAAACCAATCAGATTAAACTGCAGTGTTTGGTGCTACCATGCAATCCCAGCAAAACACATATGACAGCACCTTTCATGAATTACACTCCATGCACTATGAAATAAGATAAAGTATCCATCCATTGATGCCCCTCTCAAGGGCAAATGAACATCCATAACAAGATTATGAGTGATCCAGAATCCTATAATTCATACAGAGCACTACAGGACAACAATCTGGTCGCAGGCTTTAGGTGACACTATCTGTGGCAAGTCACAATGGACAAAGAAAGAAAAAGAGAATGATAAACAGAGGGTGGGGAACAGACAAACACTTGGGAAATTACACAAAAAAAGGAAAGTGCAAATAAGATGCAGAGTTGTTAACATCGGAGATGGTAAAAATAAATCGGGAAAGTAAGATGAAAGCACAGCGGAAGGCTACAGCATTTTTTCACTCTCCTTCCTGCGTAAAATGTTGCAAGCCTTTCTCTGTATGGCCCATTCAGCAAACCTTTGTTCCTCTGACATCCAAGGCCAGAGTCTAAGTAATGTCTAATACACAAGAAACCCGAGGTCTGAATATAAAGGGATCAATGGCTGTGTTAGGTTTTAAGAAGCATCCTTGATGCTACTTGCTGTGCCATTACTGTTAGTCTAAGCCCCGGCCAGCTCTCAGCACATCAGACGTGATGCTCCTCTTGTCACCAGGTGCCTTCATTCTGCCCTGTACTCACTTCTGAGAAGGTCATGTGGGATTTCAGACTCAATCTCTAAAGGTCTAATGTCCCCCAACTGTTTATTTGCTTCTGTGTGCAATAACCTTCACCACAAATAAATAAGTAAATAAAGTGCTAAACTGGGGAAAGAGTGGAGCTTCAGCCATTGGCCTGAAAGGCGCTTTGATGCTGTCATTTTCATGATGTTTGGTCTCACCCTGAAAAACAAAACAATGGCTGACAAATTTAGTGTAGTTAAATTGTTCACAAAGAAATACAAGCTATTAGTTGAACACACTGCACCACAGACATAAACACCTTGTCACTAGCAGCATGCATTGATGTGTTTATTAGCCATCACAGTACAAAGTAAGTGATCTGTAATTCTTTAATGTATTTTTCTTTGCCTGACCATATGGCTAATTCATGTCTGGAGTTATGTAAATAACATGGTGGAGCCCGTGCCAAAACTTGATGTGAAAATCGACGAGTTCTTTTCCTAATGGAAGATCTCATACAGGGATAAAGCAATAATAAACACAGGCTTAAATGACTTGCAGCAACGGCATGCAATTGCAGAATTTCTAGGAGTCTCCGACTTTATTCTTAAAATGAAAGGTGGCACAGTTTCCAATAAACACACAGCAGTGACTTAAAAAGAAATATGCATTTCCACAGGTGTTTTCACTTTTCTTTACCCACAAGGTATTTTTTTTCCTCAATGTCACCATTTTTGTCAATTTGCATATAAAAACTTTGTTGAGCCTCACCACACTCTAATTACACAAACCAGACATAATTTTGGATACTATTACTTATATGGTGAGTCAGATTTTGTCAGATTTTAAAATTGTCAATATTTTTTTGTTAGATTACTAAAATTAAAATTACATCTCCTATCTCATCCTGGCAATGTATTTTTGTGTCTGGATGTACGTTACTGCTTTCAATATAAGTCCCAATATGCATCTAAAAACAACTCAAACACAGTAAATTCATTTTGAATGGCACATTTAAAAAAAATAAAATTTCACATTAACAGACAGCTTCCTCACACATACCCCCCATAGCCAGCACCAGCACCACCACAAAAAAACTAAACACAACATTCCATAATTTGCAGCTCCACCTCTTTCATACCCATTCACATCCATTCATATAATTTTTCATTATTATCACCATCATCCATCAGGCTGATTCTCTCTCCCACAACTTTGAAATATTCAAAGCAGTGAACGGTAGGTATTGACATTTTCTGTTCTTTCAAACAATCCGCCCCTCTGGCTCTGAAATTTTTCATTGACTAAAGATCGATTTCAAATGACATCTCCTCTATCATTCATTTTCTAAATGTTAATAATGGAACAGAATTCACTTCATCAACTTATCGTTTTTTTCATCTGCACACAGTCTATCCTATGTGGAGGACCTAAATGCATTCTTATTCATCGCGCCCCATGTTTCTTATTTTATGACTTCACCATTCTCAAAAGCCCTAATTTAAAATGCAAAAACAGACAAAAAGGTGACAGAGAGGAAAATATTGAATTAAGCTGTATGGCGCCGCAGGGCACTCTTAACCTTTTTCCAGTGCTTCTCCTTTGTCTACACTTTAACAATTTATCCTCAATTTTTGCTCTTCACTTTATCTTATCCTCTCCTTTTAAGCAAGTGCTGTGACAGGTTTCTCTGCAGGTCTTTATCACCTCAAGTAGAGGGCCAGTAGACCACTACCCATGCCTCTGGGGAGAGCTTGGTGTGCACAGTACAGAAGTGGGGAGAGTAGCGGGCCAACTCAGGACTGATGCTCAAGCAGAAAATAAATGAAATACAAGTGGTGCTATTGTAGACGTAGCCTGTGCCTTCCAGCATTTGAAAAAGATAAGGCCACGTCAGCAAGTGGTGTTGTCTCCTTTCCAAGGAGAGAAGAGAGGAAGGTACATTTTCTCAACAGTCTGCCTGCGCTGACCTTTTGAATTGTCCTCGAGGCAGTGCAGGATCAACTGCCAGTTTTGCCCAGAAGGTGGATGTGTGGACACATGAGAAAAGAGGGAAGCACAGAATATGTACACTTTTTTTTAATACCTCTGTGTATTTGTCTTAATGTTATTAGTACTTTGAAAAGGCTTTCAGTCATTCTCAGACTTATCTTTCCCAGAGACACGACATATAGTTGGGACTGGGGATCGAACCACTGATCCTGTGGTCCATGGACGACTGCCTTACCGACTGAGCAACAGCTGCCGCATTCAGTCATTATGTGACTATACAGAGGAAAAAAAACAGTGATAATTGTCATCAAAACTTCGGTAAAACACATTATTTTACACCTTCATTCACACACTACATTTAGTAGTTGTAGTATTTCTTATTTAGCAATATCTTACATGCCTGACAATAAAATCTCCATCATCACTGACACAACTTTACTGTTGCACACCTGTAATTAGTTTTTGATTATAGGATTGTCAGCTGAAAAGAGTGTATTGTACATGCCATCGACACCTTCATTTGTTTTGTTTTTGTATTGTATTTAATTTATTAATTTTTTGTTAAAAGGACAATTGTAATTTTGACTTTCCAACTTTCTAACTGAGTGGAAACTTCCAAATACCACACGAAGTAAGCTTACTGATTACTCCCTTCTCAATGCTTGAGAATGTGCTAATCAGTAAAATCACCCACTGCAGTCCTGCAAACTCTCAGCACTGCATGGTGCACCACTGACCATCCATGCTGTCGACTAAACCGCACAAAAGCCCTAATAAGGCCAAATCCTTTTGGCAACAATAGGAAATAACCAGAAATAACGCAAGATTAGCAAAAACATTTCCTGTATTGGCATGGGCGACTCTGTCTCACCAGCGGTTTCCATACTAAAGGCAGGCAGACAGACGTGGGTTCTGCTGCAGTCATGAACGAAATCCTTTACATACTCACTGAGATCTTGACCATATGACTGAAATTAGTAACTCATTAAAAGAGATTAGTTCTGCTTTAACTCCCAGAAATGCAAATTATTTTAATGATTCTAATGTTCTATTAAAAATCTTTTAATGTATTCCTGATTGTGAAAATTAATGAGATCCACTCAAAACTGAGCAGTTAAGAAACTGATGTAGTGGAACCGTAGTTTTTCTTTTTGGTCCAAAAAAAAAGTCATTTTTAGTGCAGGTCCCTGAGGTACTCCACCTACATAGCACGGCAAAACAATGTGTGATATACACTTCTCAAAGCCAAAGTAAAATATGACTTGGATAAACATTTTTTTTAATTTGGCTGAGTTAAATGTAACAAATAAATAACGATTTAATTCTTGATTTTGATTTCCTTGCTGTATTTATAGGAGTGTGCTACCGGCAGTCTGTGGGTATCAAGTGTGTAACTAAAACTGTGTGTGCAAAAATGACAATAAGGATAAGTTCCCTCATGGGCCTCTAAAGGTTGGTCAGGGATGTAATCAACCATGTGGCCAGACCATAACCTCTACCGCAGACAGACAAACTAGATAACCAATTGGCACTGATTAATTTTGGCTTCATTCACCCTGTAAAAAAAAAAAAAAAAAAAAAAAAAAAAAAAAAAAAAAAAAAAGTGTCTTACCAATGAGCCATGAATCACCATTAGCAGCTCGGTCAAAGTGCAGACCCACACTGCTGTTCTGCAGAATGAACATGTCATAAGGCGCTGGAGGGCAGCAAGAAACTGCATTTAGCAGATTAGGAGTGTAATAAGGTAACTTTGTGATAATCAAAAGAGAGGAGCCTGTAATTAAGATATAAAACAAATATAAATATAGATTTATATTTAAATCATTATGTATGTGTGTGTGTGTGTGTGTGTGGGTGTGTGTGTTTATGTTCATGCACGACAGCAAAGCAAATACCTTTTTTATGTGTATGTCTGCTTAAAGCAAATTTGATGAGCTGTGGTTCACATGTGGGAGTGTGCAACTACGGACTTGTGAGCTGGAGGCCAGGAAACTCAGAATAAAACAAAAAGTCTTAACACATAAAGAAAGTGCCTTGGACCTTGTTGATCCCCTGTTCAACTTCCTCTCCTAGCAGCCAGCAACACTTATCAGCAAGTCATCACCTTTAGAGGAAACATCATGCTGTTCTGAAAAACACGCTTTGTCCCAATAGCACTATTATCTAGGAACATGGAACAATTAGAAAAAGTATAACAATTAAACAGAATATTGATGAGGTTTGTTCTTCACTTTGGGCTTAAATTGTAGGTCCTTTTATACATCATCTATGATTATCGACCGGTATTTTTTTCTTATTTGTAAATTATATAGTATGTGCTTCTGTTAAATAGCTCAGCTTTTAAATGTACTGCTTAAAATTGTATCCAAGCACAGTTTGTACTCAATGAGTTCAGTTAGTACTTCACTTTGCATAAAAATCTGATTTCATATGCTTTCCCAGATACACAGAATTAAACTTTTATCATCTCTTCTGCTATCTGTCCTCCCAGATTACTCCAAGCAGAGACTCTGCTTCTGCTAACAACACGAAAGTGAAGAAAATCAATTCTAAAATATTTGCGAAGACATTAAAAAATTAACATTTGCATAATATCATATTATATGAATGTTAGAATGTTAGAACTGCTGAGCATATGTTCAAATGTAACTCAGGTGCAACTCACTAACATTACGACTCAAGACATTACACATATGGCTCCACATAGCTTTCCTACATCTAATGCCTACAGGGCATTCACACATTCTTCTGTAAAATCCACCCATTTAGTTTCACTGCAGTACTCGGGCCTTGACGGCTTCATTCTAGCTGGCTGTTCCCCTGAGGCATACTGCTGGACAGAGAGGAGGAAACGCACACTCCTCTACCATGACAGTGCAATTATATGCAAAACTGAATTTTTCTTCATCTCCTCAACTACCGAATGAGTCCGGTTTTAATACTCTGTGTGTAGATCCACCAGACCTCTGCTGGGATGCTTAAAACATTATCTCGGCCTTAGATTCGACCTACTCTTTGTCCTGCCTCTCAACATCCTTGGAGGAAGATAAAATAGAACAAATTAATGGGCCTCCAATAATTTGTCCATGCCCCTTCTACATTTTCTGAAGGTAAAATTTAAAATTAACAAAGCTGCAATATTAAGAAAACTGCAAAAGAACCAACCCCACACCCCCTTTTTTACACTATATTCCTAATTCCTTTCCCTCTAAGCACTAAAAGGATTAAAGACGTAGAGAAAATGAATGAGTGAATAAATAGATGAATGATTATGATTTTTTTTTCTTGGAAAGCACTGCAAATCATATCAGCTAATGAGACCTGGGATAGATTTTGTTTTTCCTTACTGGATACATAGGAGAGACGGAGCTGCTTTGTATCTGCACCATTTAGAAGCGCGGACAATCTAGGGACAGACTAGTTTTCTGATTAGATTTTCATTAGCTCCTTGTTATCAATCACTGATCCCATTAACATGTCAGCATGGTGACATGCCCCTGTGGTAAAGTGAGAGGCTTGCAGGGATGGAGGGCGTAACCGCATAATAACGAAAGCCATGGTTTGGTCATCTCTCGTGACAAGAGGCTAATGAGTTGGACACCAGAGGAAATGAATGGCAGTTGGCAAATGCTGACGTGCTTGACAAGATTGCTGACAAGATTTATTTATTAATAAAAGAAATATAATTGTCATGGTACATGTACTTGAAAGAGAACTGCAGTTCCTAAAGCTCCTTTAATAGTCAACATTGTAGTGATTTAACTGTATGGCTTTAGGCACGTTATATCCCAGGATATTAGATTCAACAGTGATAAATCAATATAATAAGCTATTCAAGCAAAACAACCCTATATCCAATCTGCTCATTTACTCTCTACAACTCTCCACAGCGACACCTAAACACACAATTTATAAACACACATATACACCTAATATTAAAATCTGTGTCATAGAAGTGTCCACAGATGTAGCTTAAATGGGCTTCAGCATGCTTCTCAGTAATTACTCTGATTCGTTAAAAGGGCCTTCACTGGTGTCATCAGCAAACTTCTCCACCCACATTATTCCTCCCAAAGTACTTCAGTCCCAATAAACTTAGTCGGATTTTTCTCTACTAGATGTAAACACAGTTACAGTACTCCAACAATGGCAATGCCTCTCTGTCTCTGCAGATTTCTATTATACGAGTACGTGCCCACGTCCACTAACATTGTGTAGCACTTATTTTGTTCTAGTTCCTTACTGATGTAAACAATAGCACTGCCATGTGAAAATGGTGCTGTACAGAAAGAGAGATTATGTCCACTGCACTGGAGAAGGACTTTAGTGGCTAATGGATGGACAGGTGCCAGGCTCAGCGAAAGATGAGGGCACAGTCTAGTGCAGGACAGATAAATCTGAGGCAGACACTGATAGGCCGCAGAGTCATCATAATGACAGGCAGGCTGGAGCCAAAGGCAGGAGGCTGCCGTTCTGCCCATCCCAGAGGTGTAATGTGCCTGTGATTAACTGTCAATCCCCCCTGTTTGGTGGGCAGACGTTCTATCTCAGTAAGAACCGCTCATCATTTTGACAGCTACTGTAGCCCTGACCTTGATCTTGAACACGGCAGATATTTCTGAGTCATTCCCAAAGATGGAAATGATGAACACAAAATCATTAAAATTAGTTAATTCTTTCTCACCAAATATTACTCATAAAGTACCTGTATTCAGGGTGCTAGATTTGTAGGTCACGCACAGCAGGTGGAGGTGGTAGGACTGACTGAGATTTCTATTTCAGTCACATTGGTAGTGTGAAAGTCATTAAAAGTGCACCAATCAATCCTTAAACAATTGAAAGAAATGTGGAAAAACATGGAAATAAAAATATTAAGTGCATATCTGATATTTTTTGTCAATTAGGGAGTTAGGGAGTTTTAGTGTCAAAAAAGCCTCGCACCACATCGTTCTGCTGAAGATATAGTAAATATAAAAACTGGGGACTTGTACCTGAGACACATATTTTTCATTTGTTCAGTCATTTTTCATTGCTTCAAGCTTCGCAAGTAGAATTGCTTTCACCTGTATTATAAGGGGTATCTAACAACTGTAACTGTGATTTCTGCTTTGCAAGGACGTACGGCACTGTAGTACTAGTTTTAAATGTTTTATTCTGTTACAAAAGAAAAAGTAAAATTCTTTGACCCCAAATTGGTTCCTTGCCAGGTACGGATGGATCACGATTGGGGTTCTGGTATGTGTTTGCTCTCCAATCCTGAGCAAATAAAACAAGCCAGTCCACCAGTGCCTTTGTAACTGACTCACCAAAGTAATTCACAGCAAGAAAGTCTTTTCTGTACAGAGTTTGCTTGTTCTCGTTGTGCCTGCGTGGGTTTCCTCAGGGTACTCCGTATTCCTCCCACAATCCAAAGACATGCAGTTAGGTTAATTAGTGACTCTAACTTGCCAGTAGATGTAAGTTTGAGTGTGAACGGTTGTCTGTCTCAATGTGTAAGACTTGTGATAGACTGCCGACCTGTTCAGGTTGTGCACTGCCTCTCACCTATTGACAGCTTGGATTGTGCCCCTTAACAGGATAAGCGGTATAGATAAAGGATGGATGTATTTATTGATCCAATGCATATATACATCCTAACCACAGAGCAGCATTGCTCTGCACCTGGCATTTTAGTGTGGGATGTAGCCCACAAAGACATTGGGAGAACGTCCAAACTCCACTGCATAAAAGGCTCATACTGAAATGAAATGACAGCCTTAACCACTGAGCACAGTTAACATCAGCAAAGGATAGCTACAGTAGTTAAAAATATGTTTTTACATATACACAAAATTAGGAATTAAATATTCATACTGTTGTACTCTCATGATGTTTTATGCAAATGAGTGTGCAATAAGCTGCTCAGTGACTGTGCTTGTCAGTTGATGAGAAATGCCTGTTGTTTGTAAGCAAACACCTGCTGTGTGTCTATGTGGTTGTGTAGCAGCATAATGGAAAACTATGGAAACTGTGACGACTAATTACAGCAACAATGGACGCTAAATTTTCTATCGTAGGTAAAACGACCTAGAAACCAAACTGGAAATATCATTTGCATTGATGTCACTCTACAGGCACAAATGGCAAATTGTCACCCCCTACTAAAATGCCACCACTTCACCAGTAAAGCAGGGATTTCCAGCCCCTGGTTCTCAGGGACCCCTGCCCTGCTTGTTCACTACACCACCCAATGCATATTACCCAGATTAGGTTTATAAAGCCAATCAGAAGGTGGAAGGTACCATATTAAATGAGGATGGAGTGGAGGAAGACGAAGCAAATTGGTATTTTACAATTGCAGTGGTTTGAGCAGTCATTAGGTAGGGTTAGTTAGAAAACTAGCTGGGGAGGGATCTCTGAGGACTGGGTTTGGGAAACACTGACATTTCAGAAGTTTAGTACTGACTTGGTACTGAAGTATCGGCTCTTGTAGCATCCCTACTCTCCCACTGCCGCAAAATCACATTTGTATACAACAGAAATGCTGAGCCAGTTGAGACACTATTTTTTCACAATGAAAGCGGTCTCTGATTTCCAAAGCTTGGCAGAAAGTGTGCTTTTCTTCCGCTCTTTTTGTTTAACCTCCCATCGATTACTACCTTTGCTGGCTGAGAGCAGAGAGATTTTTTTTTTCCTTTGTGGTGCCTGTCTGTGGTGTGACATCCTTGTCCTGATGAGACTAGGAGAGTGGAAGAAAAAATAGTTCATAAAAAAAAAGAGAAAGACAGAAATGCAGCCAGGCAGCAAAGCCAAGCACTCACTGCGACTTTGTTTTCATCACACTGCCTTAGGTACGCGGATATGCACACTAAATACAGTGAGGAGTGATTAAAACAGACACATGGAAAACAAACATGGACTCGATATTCCTCATGACTCTCTTGTTTTTCTCCTCCCTCGTTTGCTTCTCATCTGTTGCTCTTCTGCTTTCCTTCCAGTTTATTTAAATATTCTTTTCCCAAGATTAAATATTGTTTTACTGTCTTATTCTTGATTTCTCATTTCTGTGTGCCTTAAGGGATTAAGTTTTAGCAGGTCAGATATGGTGGACTGGGTAGGGTCCAGTATTGGAACGACTGTCCTCCAACATGATACTAAAATGGACTGGTGCAGAGAATTGTGCAGCGGCTATGGATATTTTTATGAAACAAATAGTTTTTACTTAATCTGCATTTTGATGATACAGTGTGTACCCGTAAATGGCCTGTGGAGAAATAAGAAAACATCACTTCTGAACATAAATATATTGCATTCCGATTGTACTGTCAGTATTCTGAGGATCCATTTTCTGTTGTCAGCAAGTCAAGAGGGAATTTCATGCACACAAAGTTTGAAAAGCGATAAATTAACAGAATGCCGGTGTAGCCCTCACCAGCATTTTAGGAAAGGCTCTGACTGTAGTTTTTTTTTTCTACAAAGCTCATTTTTTAATAATCAATAAATCACACCACACAAAACCTTTTTTTCAACCTGGAGTCTTCTAGTTTTCAAATCTCTACAGACAACTCAGACTCTACTTCTCTTCGTTGTCTGCCAGGGCTTTTATCTGCACCTCTTGCTTAAAAAGGATCAGAAACTGTCAACTGCCAAGCTCTGAAGAGCAGCAGCACGGCCATTAGGCAACCGTGGAGACTGCTGTGCTCGCATTCAGAGGGTTTGTGAGAGAGCAGTTCTGAAAAGCCCTGCCAAGCCCCAGCCTTAGGGAGCTCCTGCGAGCTCAGGGCCCTATTTCTGCCTGTACTTTCAGGCTGCACTCATCAACCAGTCTGTCTGCAATCAACAATAGAGCCAGATGGACAGAGACTGAAGGATCCACCAGCTGGCACCACAGTATATGCAGCCAAGAAGTATAGTGCTTGAAAAATAACTTTGTTAAGCCATGAAGACCTGAGTTTCGCAGGTTTGAACAAGTGCACGTTGAGAGCTCTGGCTCGTGCTTTTGGACTTTGTTTGAACCGCTTTTTGATCCAGAGTAGTGCACCTAAGCTTTTATGTACTTTTTTTTAGTAAATATACACAAATATGTACCTCTTTACTTTCACACCTAGAGCTAACAAAGTAAACTTCACTAAGACACAACTATCAGTGCAATAACCCTTAATAAGAAAAGATTCAATATACTCAAGATACAGAATTTCATATCATGTGGCAATGTGTGCATTATTCTGCAAATGTCATGTAGACATAACTTTTATCATTTTAACATATTTTATGTAAATTGACATGACGTTCTAGTTGTGTGAGGCATGTGGGGGGATGAATTTCAAATATAAAATGCCATATGAGAACGGCACAGTTGCACTGTTTATTTAAAATGTGTAATTAACTCAATCCAGCGTCTCAGTGAGGTAGAGTCTAACTTTAACCAAAGGATTATTTATATTTAAACAGAGTTGGTGGAGAGAGAACGATTCTGTTTGCAGTAATCCAGTCTCTTTCTAGTTGCTGTGGTAAGAGATGCAACACGACTCAGTCTAGTTTGAAATTAGGGAACCTGACAAAGCTACAGGGCTGAAAATGTGCCTGATTATATCATGTAGACACCAGTTTTAAAAAAGTGTAATGTAGTTATTTTAAGTGGAGTGAGGCAGAGATCTGGCACAAATGCCAGTGATTTGCCCATCAACTTTTGTGGGTCATAATGACAGCACGTTTAAATTTCCTCAAGGGTTTCGTACCATATGCTTGGGCATCATTTTACTTCCAATAGCTACATAATAAGCTATGACTATACATTACCACAGCCCTGGTAAATCGGGTCTCCATCAGTTAAACTGCTCTTTATTACAATTTGACCACAGATTTTCAGCCTGCACCTTTTGCTAAATTCTGCTCTGCTTTTGATTGACTTTGAAAAACAGAAATAGTCCCAAAGTAGGTGGTTTACTTATAACCAAAACAAAGCCTCTCAGCCATCTGCTTGCTGATGCATGTTGCGCTTAAAAAGCTAAAGGTTTTATGAGATCAAATGCCAAGTGTGCCCAAAAGAGAGTGGACTGTAACGTTTCCGTGTGGTGCTCTGACCTGCCGAGCCTCTCAGGGTTTAAAGTCTACATGAGATGAAGCATAGCAGAGGTGCAGAGAAGGAAAAAAAAGGTGGATCCCAAAAGCCAGCAGCATTACAGACAAGCCTTTGAACTGATGAGTGGGCTAAACCTTAACGCATTTAAGACGTAAGAGAGAAGATTTACAGCTGCATTTTGCCAGTGTGAACAACCAGGTCTGGGCCATGTGTCCATCCACTTGCTCCCAGATAGGTTAATATTATAATATGGTGTTGGGTATTATTGCAAAACTCACTGTATATACACATAATGGCACACATTCACTCACAAAGACAGGAAAGATGCAGTAATTATTCTATCCCGCTTATATGTAGGAGCTTATTTAAGCCTTTCCCAATTCGCCTCATCTCTGAAGTGTTCTTCTGCTGCCTGCTAGTGTAAGGAGGTTCGACCCGCTAAAGCCCGTGGAAACAGGATTAGTCTAGCCCTGCTTACTAATTAATTGCTGGGATGTTTGGCTAATAAATCTTGGTTATCTGGCCCTCTAATCGTAGCAGGAGATAGCACAACTCTGACCCAGCTGCTGGAATTTTTAACAATCTTGGCTTTCTGTAATCAAGCTCTGAGAAATGTGGAGGAAATATCTGCTTTATTTTGCTTCCCTCCTAATTCAATTAAAAAAGATGGGCCAGTGCATTGTGGAAATTGTTGTGCATCATTAGATTAGTCTCTAATTGGCTGGCTGTATTCTGCAGCAAGTTTGGCTTTGTGTGTGCGTGCTTGTGTGCGTGAGTGCTTTTTAAAGAACTTTTCTTGACACAGAGTAGGAAAAGACAGGAAACACAAAAAGTAAATCGAGCACCTGAAGTTCCACTGTGTAGACAGTTTAAGTACACATTGTGATGTGTACTACTAGTACTGTATGTCAAGACACTATAGATGGAGTGTCTTGACATACTGGCATATATTTGAGAAAGAAATAAGAAGACGCCCTCTCACCCAGAGGCATACATGCCTACAGCAATAAGCACAGGCAGGGGCAGCAGTAACTGATGCTGGGCTGCTTCTGCCCTGTTACAGACAGCTTGCCTCTCCAGAGAATTGCAGTCATGATCTTAGACTAGCACACCGAGTCTGCTGCAGCATGTCTGTGTGAGTGTAGGCATTTATAATGCACCAAGCAGAGCTCAGAAACTCCCATGTCATGTCATTCTCAATATCATGCTCGAGCTGGGTGTGAAATGAGACTCAAAAAAATTAGGTAAGGATGAACTGTTTTGATAAAAAAAAAAAAAAAAAAAAAAACAGGGAAAAGAGAGTGAGCAAATGATTTAGAGATAAGTTATAGAGGAGTAGAGATACAGGTGCAAATGTTCAGTTTGAAGACAGTCTGAGACTTGATGAAATGGAAAACTGAGTGCGTGTGTGTGCGCAAAACTGAGTGCATGTGATTCTGAGCAGGGACGAGTCATCTGCTCCAAAGAAGCCTGAAATAAATTAGGTTAAGCGATGTGCAAATCCCACAGCTGTTTGTGGGAGCGTTGTGCAGCCGTGTAAGGGGCATCCAGCTGCGCATCACAGACCGTCCCTGCCACCTCAAAGAGAACACATCAGAAGATGAGAGGAGCGGAGAGGAGCAGCGGCGCCTCCCTGCAGAAATCATGTTCATGAGAAAGGCTTTGAAACATTATGTTTCCCACAAGTTGGATTCTGAAATTCCCTGTTTTCTCTGCAATGAAAAACATTACAAGCAAACAGTATAAAAGAATGGGCTTCGGCTGAAGTTATGATTATGGCTTTTTCTATTGCTCCCTTTAGAGTGCATGGCCCTTAGCAAGGTGACAATGAAGCAGCCCACATAGCAGTGGGAGCTGGAACTTCATAATTGTACTGTCACAATAAAACTGATGCAGAGCTTCCTGATTTCAGTTTATGGTTTTGCCTCACACTCGCATAATCTGACATAACGTTAAAGCAAATGATTCAACAAGCATGGCTGCCTCACGTTTCCTACTATAATTCAATTACCCTACAGTATATGCAAAACATAAGTCAGCAGACTGTATGCATGCGCGATGCTGTGCATCCTGCTTCCCGTGTCAAGATTATTAACACATGCTGCATTTGTGTGGAACCAATCTGCAGCGTGTGCCATCCTCTTTCCCACTGTCTGATATTAATATCTGAGCAAATGCTGTCAGACAGCATTTCAACCCCCAGCAGTCATTAGCTGTAACAACCTGGGAGCGTTCCTCAGAGGGACATGCTCTTCACTGCGATTACAAACAACACAGAGAAAGTGGGGACCACAGTACCACAACTGAGCTACCTCAGTGGCGTCTCTGATGTTTTTTGCTGTGCTACACATATTCAGAGTTTTCAGTTTTTTACAGCAATTGTGAGACTTCAAGCTGTGGCCAGTAAAGGCATTCTCAGCCACATTTTGATCACGATCGCAAAAGACAGTTGCCGTTTTATGCCATTCAAACTCTATAATTGCAGTCAATATTTCTGACAGTAGGAGGTACTGAGGAGATTTGATGGAGGCAGTAAAGCAGTAATGACTGGGACTGTGAAAGAGGAATCGAGTGCAGTAATCCTACAGATGCCATAAAAGCACAAAAGACTCCCCTTAAAATGAATATTTCTCATTTCAAAAGTTGCTGTAACCTCTATCCTGTTTATTCCCAAACTCTCCGTCTAGCCTGACATTTACAGTCAGAGCTGGAAAAATGCTCTACAGCATGTCCAGCGTTGGAGGGGCTCCTTTGTTTCTCACACATATAATCTTCTCAGCCATGTTATCACACTCCACTCTCCAATGACAGAAAAGTAATCCCATCTAAACCAAGCCTTCCTCATCTAATTCTTCTTTTCTGTGTTTGGAGGAGAAGATGAAGACGAAAAGTAAGGTCTACATCTCGAGAATAGCCTGTCATAATATGCCATAATGGGCTCTATTACTTCAGCCATGAAGAAAATGTTCTTTTCTTTACAATTAGGGAGAAGAGATGGTGTTCTCTATATCACGTTTTACTTTTAAGTGCTGGCAGATTTTAAGTTATACATGGATTTGCGAGATCGGTCCATTTATCAACTTAGTTATGTGATGAAACTGGACATCAAATCATCCACATGGCCATAGTCGATTACTCACTTCATTGCCTCATGTTAGCTCTTTTGCATAGAGGACATTATGTTAATTGTTCACATGGATCCTGAGCCACTGATATGGAGGGTTCTAAAATGTTTTTTACACTGTTTTCCATGTGAAATACAATTGGACATAGATAATATACACACTTTAAGGTTAGAGTTATACAAGGTGGAAAACTAAAATACAGTAAATTTATCTTCACCTGTGCAATCGTCCCAACCGCATTCACCATCCTTGTAAAAACATATTTATGTGTTTTTTTCCACTTAGAGAAATATGTAGTCTTTTGATGCCCCGATTATGCTTTGTGCAACATGGGTAAAGGTTCAATTGCTGCAGAAAATCGTAACTATGAGAGAGGAATACAACAGAGACAGATACTTGAATGCAATGACGATGCTCCATTTTATACCTAAATTTAAAATCCTTACACAAGAAAGCCTTGAATGAATGTATTGTAAAAGACAGATGAATGTAGATGATTTAAATGTTTTTAGAACCTGCTTAAAAGATTAATTAAATTAACTTAAATTAATTTAAGATTATAAATTTATTTTTATAGTGCTTTTTCACAGGATTCATGAAATCCTTTAGTCACGTCAACTCCTAACATTTTAGATATATAATATAATGTACAAGAAAGGATCAGGCATTCCCATTCTCATTTTAGGTATGATACTGTAACATTGAGCAGAAAATGTTTTAAACTTAAATACAATCAGCGAGTTCTAGGCAGCTAATTCGTCTTTGTTTTTTGTTCGACTGTGGTGTCTCTACTTTATCCAAGCCTTTCATATAGTAATAACTCATTTGAAAGGCAATGAGCTTTCCATATGTGTTAATAGAGAATGATAAAGTTTGGTGAAGCTTGAGAAGCTAATTATCAACAGTCTGGTTAAAGTACAGTGACGAACAGCATACTAAATAGGTTGGCACATACGAGACAATGATAGGGGCAGATACTTTGTCTCTTAGATCATAAACTTCACCATCCTAACACAGCGCAGAGTAAGCCACGTTTTATTTAGTTTAGCTTCTGAAATATAGATCTATGTATTTCTCACTTTCCTCGTCATCGGATATCAACAATAAGGAGGCATTAAGAATAGGAAGATAATGAAAGAGATTTTAGGTGTGATACACAAGCGTCTCGGGCTGAACCGAGTAAAAGACTGGCAACAAATGCAAGCAGAGCCGTGGACCCCTGAGACTGGATATAATATATTACTTATTGTGTATAATTCAAATAGCCATCCATCTCCTGTTAGTCATTCTGCTTGCATCAGGCCTTTCACATTCATTATCATATCAGTTAACACGATTTAATGCAAATGGCTCCACCCAGAAGCAGTGCCTACATATCAATTACTGACAGAATGTTGTGCACGACAAGAGTTATTACAGTAACACAGCTGAATTAAATTGCACCTGAGAGGAAGTATGTGAATGAGAATGGCGGCAAAGGATGAGGAATTAAGAGGGAACATGAGGAAGAAGAACATAATGCTTTGTCCCAACTCCTTTATTCTCTGAAGGACCCTCTTGGCACTTTATGAGTCTCCGAGCAGATGCTGACTCAAGAGGATCCTACATCTCAAATCAATGTTATTCCCACAAATCGTGATGAAATAACCTATACTCAGAACCCCTCCTGGCAACTGGATTGCCACCCACTATGTCTATGGAGAAAACACACTGAAATCATTAAGTCTCACAGCAGAGAATCAATGGGCGCATACAAATTCTGCTCATGCCAGTTAGATAGATGTTTATCTATGCCATTATCTAGCGCTTTTCACCCAGATAATGGCGGGGACACTTAGAACATAGACAGGAGTTTCAGTCCTCAATGCAGCCTTTGCCTATTTAGCCAAAGTGAGAGGCGATACATAAAAAAGGGCATGTTTTAAAACAAAGGCCCCTAATTGTTTTTGACAGAATTGTTAGCACACAGTATGCTTTATGCTTTATGTTTGAAAGTGTGAGGGTGCATAGTGTAGGTAGGTTATATAGTGTAGATGCTTTGTAAGTGCAGTTGTGCAGGAGAAGCCATTTTGTGAATCCTTCAAGTCACAACTGTTTTTCCCAGAGGGAGCTCTGAAGTGTGAACTAGGGTCCCAGAGGGACACAGGGCACTGCATTTCTAAGCAGATGGTGGCAGCTTCACAGTCCCACAAGAGATCACTGTAACATTTTGTTTCCCTTTAGAAAAGCTCAACAATGAAAATAAAGCATACACAGGAGAATAATGCCATTCAAACAGCAAGTCAGCAAGCTGGTAATAATAAGCCCAACGTTCTGATCTGTAGGGGGTTGTTTCAGTGTCAAATTTTAGTAAAGCAGGAGGAACCCACCTTTTTCATTAAAGAGCTGCTGCACTTTGACACAGGTTACATTAGCATTTCGCCAAGTATAATTTTCTGCGGAGGCCTTATTTATCCGCTGATAAAACTTCTACTGAGTGGGTACTTCCGTTTTTTGCAGCAGATATCCTCTGCTCTCCCTCGACATTGTGTTTTCTTTTTCTGCAACACAGCTGCATTTCCATTTTGTTGATGCCACTATGTCATCACTCTCAGTAAAGCCAGGTGTGTGCACTAAGCCACTCCTGAAGTGCACTTTTTCAGATGACTCTCACATTCAGTTTCATACGCAAGTAAATTTGATGGAGGATCTCTTGTATATGTTTATTTTTAAGAGTAAAACTTACATCGTAGATTAGCAGTGAATGTTAATGCATGTAAACTGAAAACTGCTAACCCATCCAATAAAATAACTCTTGAGATTGGACAAGGGCTAGGTTAAAACCGTTTTTACTTATAAGTAGGGATGTGTGCTCATTTTTGCTTGTAAAATGTTTGAATTACTTTGCTAAAGCAGCTTTAGAGTGCCATAAAGTGTAGAAAAAAGTCCAAATAGAATCCAACACATCAGACCCAGTAACACATTGCCAGTATCTGAAATCTGACCAGTGCTTGATTACAGTGCCTTGACCCAGGCAGCAGTGATATTGATCTTATGGGAGCTGAGTCACATACAACCCACAGATGACTACGAAGTAATGCACAAACTACGCAATCTAAGTATTATTTTCCACCCAAAAACTTTATACACGCAAGTTAACATGTAGCAAGCATACAGAGGAAATCAGACAGTTAAAGTTACAGTTAAAGGTACTTAAACTGGTGCTAACCTGGGACTGCTCCACTATGCTCGCACAGCTTCTCAGGTAGTTTTTATTATTAAATTAAAATAAATACGAAAGCTAATAAATCAATCACAAATTGTTGCTCTTTCTGACCGAGGCCGAGTCTCCCTCAAACCCCAGTGCTATTCAGTGAGTGAGCATCTGTGTGGAGTGTTCTATTTTAAAAATGTGAAAAATTTTTAGTGGTCAAGGACTGCTGATGTTCAAGGGAAAACGGTATTCATGACGCAGTAGTAATCGATCAAATCAAGGTTTTTAGTTCATGATTAACTGCTAAAGATAGCAAGATAATAATTGATTGTGACTACCGTTCTTAACTATTTTGCTCTCAGCCAAGACACCAGCCATGAGAGCTGTCAAAATATGCATTTTTCTTTTTAATCCATAAAAAATGTAGTAGAAATGTTGACAAAATAACAAATCTGTATTCATCTTGTTCTGATATCTCATCTCCCAGTGTTCAAGTACTCAGAAAAGATCAGAGTCACTTTGACTCTATTACCTTAATATATAATATATACTATATATATTTTCCCTCTATATAGTGGAGCCCATCCACAAATGAATTGCAGTGATGTGAATGAAGCCTTTAACTTTCTGCACACTTTCTTTGCTATTTTTCTAATTAAATGTGTAGTGAGAATGCTAATTGCAGGCCTATGTACAAAGAGAATTTTAAGAAATACTTGGAATCCATCTGTCCTGTTTTCAAACAAACTTGTGAGGCCTACAAGCTTGTGATCTATGAACATTCAGAAAGAGTTGGAGAAAAGTCTGAGCACAGAGGAGGAGAGGAATGCACAGAGGTTGGTAACTATCCAAAAAAACATTAGGCACACATACAAAGCTTAATCCATATCACCACAGAGGGAGTGTATGATTATTAAAAGAAAAAAGAAGAAGAGAGAAATCTTCTCAAATCTAATGAACACATCCACAGCCAGAAATCAGGTTAGAAGTGTTTTAAGTTAATGCAGGTGTTTACATGTAACTCACGAAGACATTTTAACTCTATTAGTCTTTTGCTTATGAGAAACGTAACAGAGAGCCTACGTTGAAATTCTGGACAGTTTTGGAAGTATTCCTGTGAGCAAAGCTCTGTGCTCTGAACTCATGTTCACTTTGCAAATCAATATAAACTTTACACACATTAGACTCCTATTAGAAATATCTAAAATTAAAGGTCAATAATGGAGACAGTTTAGATGTGAACACACCCTAAAATTGCAATTCTGCGCACCGTTTGTGTTCATTTGTACAGTACATATTTGGATTTTTTAAATAAAATAATTAACTATAGAACTTATTTTTCTCTTGTTGGTCGAAACATTGAAACGCTATAAAGGGTCAGTTTGTCAAGTGCAATGACAACACAATGTTGTTTCATAGTTGTGTTTGAAGGAACTGACATAATTTTTGATCAACATGAGCAACACCAACACTAGTGTTTAGAAAACTAAACCACCACTCTGGTCCAGATTAGAATATCTTGACTATTGTGTTTAACAAATTAGCACAAACACACATTTTTGGCCTCTGCAGGATTAATCCTTTTGGCTCTATTAAATCATTGTAGCAGCACCACTATTGGGTTCAATTTGTTCAATGTTTGGTTTTATGACCAAATAACATCACAAATTCCTATCAGTGGCATTAGACATTCACGGTATGTCTACATTCTAAACTCAGAGTGTAAACCTGGTAAACACTTACCTGTAAATTCATTAGCATTCTGCGATGTCATTGTCTGAATAAAATTTGCAATGCTACGCTCGTTGCTAACCCTCCTGTTCAGCTTCATAATTTATTCCTGTGCAAACTGTGCTGGAAATGTTTTAAGGGCATAATAAAAAAAAAAAAGCAGACTAAATAAATCTGCAGCCACTCGAGTCTGTCAAATGCAGCCAATTACGTCGAAGTAAAATACAAAATTCCCAATTTATGCTCTAAAGATGCTCCAACTTCAATGCAACGTTCACCCACATGGTCTCTTCGATAACTTGAACCCGTGTGCTTAAAGTGTTCATTCACATCATCTTACAGTACCTGAGATAAAGTGATTCACCTAGACAGTATCTGGCTACGAAGCCAAGAGTGCTTCTCAATTATGTTGTTAAACCGGCAACCTTACACATAAAAGCCCTCAAGCTCTCTCTCTAAAGCGACACTAATGAGATGGAAACTACAGCCAAAAGGGGGGCTGCATTACCATGCGCACGAAGCACCTGGGTGTCTGTGTGTGGGTGAGTAAAAAACTGAACAAAAGAACCGGTCACAGTTAGTCTGCAAGCTTTGGGGATCGGCACAGCGTCTACTCTGGAAGACATTCCCAAATGTGTTTATCATTCACATTAATGATTACCTTTTTGAGAAGGCACAAAGGAAGTAAATGCCCTTTTCCCTAAATAACTATTCAAATAATTATATTTGAATAGTTTGTATTTAGGGATAGACATTTCCAAGAGGCTTTAGAAAGAGATTGCCCTCTCAGGTTTGTATATATGACATAGGTAATCAATAATTATGATCTCCTTTGCCTTGCGGTATTGAGTTGTAGGCAATTACTGTACCCCTCTGAGCCAGTAGTTTTCAGTCCGGGACCATGGAAAACTCTGCAGGCTTATATTCCCACCAAATACTCCAGATGCTGATTTCCCTAATTAGTTCCTCCCTCTCTGACTGAAGGTGTGGTAATAAGTGAAATCAGCTGGTGGAACGTTTGGCTGTAACAAAACCCTACAGACTCTTCAACGGTGCATGACCAGACACAACTCTCTACTAGGGAGCAATTGTCCTCTGTAACCCAAGCTAAATGATAAATATAGCTCTCTAGCAAGAAGATGTTAAAAGGTTCTTCTTCTCTTCATGAACAAAATATGCATAACCATCCCTGGAAATAAACAACGGACCACTTAATCTCATCTATAATTTCAGTCATCATTGCACAGATTTGGCCTTAAAGCCAAGTCTTTCCGTAAAACAGATGCATTGCTTGACATTTTATTAAGAATTACCCAACCATGATTACAAGCTGCTCCTTTCATATCCTCAATTATTTTGCTCCAAAACATGAACAATGAAATGTGTTTCAATACAAGTTTTTTTTCTTTTACAGGTGTCTACAGGGCAGGCCTAATGGCTTAATCAACAAGACTCTTACAGTCTCACTTTAATTTGTAAAATTGCAATTTGAAGAAGTGCAATTTTTCAGGTGTACAGTTGTAATTTACATAATTTATAGTGTCCTAAAAGCTTTAGCTACTGAATTTTGAAATTCAAAGTTTGTAACTGTTGATTCCATTGGGTATAACTGATGTAACATGAAACCTGTGAGTTCTCAAAACACACACAAAATTATAAATTTTCGTCTTGTTAAAATATTAACTAGATATATTAATAATCAAGATAATTTCCTCATAGGCTGAATTACAAAAAAATCATATACTGTCATTGCCACTTAAACAGTAAGAAAATGAGACACTGCAGTCAAGGTCCATTTCTCCATAGCACACGTTAGCCAATCACATTGCAATAAACATACTTCTAACCAATCACAAAAGTCTTTTAAAAATGCATTTAAAAGTCAGACATGGAACAGAATAAAAAAAATCCAAACATATACTAACTATCTAAAAATGCACATTTATAAGAATAAAATCAAGCAAATTTTCAAATCTACAATAACTTAAGACCTTTTAAATGAAATAATATATATTGGGTATATAGTGAATGTTGAGTTCCAGAAGGGCGAAATTAAACCATTCTGGACGGCTTGTCAGCTTTGACAACAACACCTCTCCTAGAGCAGATGCACTATATCTGTCTCCTCGCTCTTCCCCATCCCTTAACAGACAAACATGAATCTATGATCACTATCAATGACAAGGGTGCACACTAATGTGCAGCTGGTCTGCGGTGTGCAGCTGAGGCCAGGTAGGGGTGAGAGTTGACAGATAGTAAAGGCCAGAAGATATGACATTGTCCTCCATAGCTGTTGAGGAAGAGAATGCTGGAGTAAGAGATGGAGGAATACATGTGAGCTTTATTAAATGAATTTGCTCTGTATTATACAGTGCCTGCTGCTGTGGTATGTGCTGACCGACCAGGCTCTGACCTGATGGCAATGCTAAAAGGCATGCTTCATGTAGGTCTATTCAAGAATATCTCTGACAGTATTTATCTGTTGTGCTACTATTGATAAGACAACCAATCCCTCTGTAGTTTGCTGCAATATGATGTACTACTAAATACGGAGCTGAATTACTGTCTGCTGCAGACCTAAATTTATATTTTATTTTTACTAGATGTCAATGAGTGACAATGAGTGAGAGGTATTTGCAAGACTAGCATGTGGAGGGGAGAAAAATAGCACACTTTAACACTATTTCAGTACTGTCAGAAATTTTCTGTACTGACTACTGAGCAACATTTGTGTACTTAGTTGCACATAAACGGGAATGAACACCTTGCAGAACAGAGAGTTCAATTCATTTAGTCACTGATATGCAACTTAAAGGACAAGTCACACTTTTAAAAAATGATCAGCTTAAGATGTTTAAATATCTCAGCAACTGTCCTGTTTTATTCTGTAAAAATAATTAGCCTGGTCTTAAGGGTTCTTAAGATTAGTAGAAGCCAAAATAGAAATGCCCAGGAGGGACCTCTCGTTCTTGAATTTCATTCCTCTCGCTTCTTATTATCTGGAATTATTTGGTGGCATTAATCTGACTTTTGCCAATTAAGGGATTTCTTTCTGCTGTTAGACAGTTATGTTGTCATGGCACCAGGACCAGCCCATGATATATATGGCCAATTTAAGCACAGGGAGTAGCAGAAATTTTTTTGTCTTTTGCACTTTGGACATTGTTAGTTGTCAATTCTCCTCTAAGTATATGTCAGTTTGCGCATATCTTCAACACTGTCCAAATGAACAGCTTTCACAGCATTCTCCCACCAGAGCTGAGCTCCAGCTTGTGACATCCACATGGTGCCATGCTAAAGCACAGTAGCCCAGTGCTGTTGTGCAACATAGGTCATTTTTCTGCCTTTTATCCACAGCACGATCAATACGTGTCTCCAGTAGGTGTGAGGGACAGTGCACAGTGTTAACAGTATTAACATCTTGATTAATACTCATTTGGGATTTCACAGTGATTCATAGAGGTAAATTTTCCTCCCATAAACCTTTTGTAGTAAAATAAATTTAAATTACTACTAAACAAATATAATAAAATGGCTAGTTTACTTAATTCAATTCAATTTGAGACATCTCTGAAATTGAATCAATAAATTAAAAAAATCATATTTCTGAAGTAGCCAAGTAAATATTAGGCCTTTTATCTCAACATTCCTTAAATGTTCCCTGAGTGGAAGACTGGTATCAAAAGGTGTCAAGAAAGCTATCTCAGAAATTCATCAACTCAGACCCTTTATGACAATAACAACAGATTCATCAAGTCAATAATATCACCTTAGGCAAAGTACGTTTTTCTGAACGGTTTTTAAACTATATTCATTGGATGTTTCCCTTCAGGTTTCCCCGATGGTCTATAACAGATTGTTAGCAGACCCATCAGTTTCAAGCTAATGAGTCTGTGTTTGAGAAAACAAAGTACATTTGACATACACACACTTTTCTTTTTACAAGGTCATCATTCTGCAAACCTGATTCATTCATTAAAACAGCCACCACACATTTCCGATCCAATTCAGTAATGGACAATGTGCTAAAAAAAATTGCTGCACTTATTAAGATCTCACTGCATTCTGTCTTGTTTTTCACAACGCTCTTCTCTTTCATGGGAACTGTATTTTCTAATTTCTCCTGGGAGCAACAAGCTGCTGCTATCTCAGCTGTGTTTACTAATCTTCCCTCGACACCAATTTCTCAGGCCCACAAAGTTAATACCGGTCCAATGTAAATAGCCTTATCTCATAAACTCTTGTTATACCCCCACCTTGGCTGCCCAACGTGATACATAGTTAGAAGTCAACACAGGAAGATTAAGTCAGAGAGAAGGGGAAAAAGAGAAAAAACCTTTCCAGTGCAAATGTCTGCAGTAAGGTTATCCACCTTAAATAACACAGTGAAAATGGCAAGATGTACCTAAACAAGGAACACTCCTGTCACTATACAGTGACAGAAATCAGATGAAGGACATGAGTAATACGCTGCTT
This sequence comes from Channa argus, assembly GCF_033026475.1. Classification (NCBI taxonomy): domain Eukaryota; kingdom Metazoa; phylum Chordata; class Actinopteri; order Anabantiformes; family Channidae; genus Channa; species Channa argus. The sequence goes on along the minus strand of NC_090203.1, from coordinate 15,006,447 downwards.
CTAGTGCTGGCCTGAAGGATGATCGCATCATAAATTAAACTGTATTTGTGTACTGGTTCTCATCGATTGAGAGCTGATGTTTGCTGGCTCTCGTTCCGTTTTGTCATGTGCATATTACAGTACCTGCCTCATTCCACCTGTACTAGTCTGAACCGCCGAAGGCCTCAAATCTCTGCAAATGCCATGGCAGTAAGTTTTAATTAAACCCGAAGGGAAAAGTATTAATTATCTTATCGCCTGCCTTGAATTGGCTGGTGTCTGCAGGGAGATTCTCACATGAATGCTGATGATGTGAAGGTGAGTGAGGTGTAGTTTAAGAGTTTAGGATTAAATTTGGGATTTCTCAAGTTCAAGATTCTGTTTGGATAGATGCCTGCAGACAGGAAGGAATTTTAGTGCTTGAATCAAAATTGCATAATAAAATCAACTTTATAAAAATACCAATGTTTATCCCTCCAGGACGTTTTTGACCAAGCATACTCGAGTTATTACATTTCAAAGGGATGGGGTATTCCCTGAGGCAGATATTTATTCCCTTTAAATGATCTGATTGTCTCCCATCGTTTTTATCTTTACATCTGTTCTTCTTAGCTTATCCATCTTCACAGTAAATCAGCCACATTTACTGTCTCTTCTGCAATCATTCATTCAAGCTCTCCCTCTCTCCATTCCTCTCATGTACAATGAACAACTAAAGGCATGTTTTTCTCATGGATTGGTCAAATTCCCATTAACATATCACAGATTGGTTGATTGGTTATGCCTAAGGGATGTGGTTCCTTAATCATACTGCACGTTTCCACAGTGGAAATATTTTAGCAGATAGCCCAATGCTGTCACTGATATTTCTGCTGAGAAGCTGAAACAGCACTCTTCTCTTTGTCAGATCCCTGTAGGTATTTGTTAATGCCGAGATGGAGGAGTGCCTTATAAACTATGCATGCCATCTCCCTCTGGCAACCACCAGTAGAGACGATGATGGCAGGGAAATGCTGGTTTCCATTAGTCCTGTGAGACTGGTTAACATAAAATTATCCTTGGGCTTTGCAGGAAGCAGACAAAACTGGCGTGAGCGCTTCATTAAAGATGACGCATAATGGAAGCTGTTTTTCTAGAAAGGCAGATTTTCACACAGTCATTTTTCTGATATCTCAGGCACATTTAAAGATGTTTATTTCATATATTTATTTCACTAAACTAACACAATTTAAAAAGAACCAAGCAAACACCAACTGCAGATGTCTCATATAAACCTCCGGCTTTGAGCTACATGAACTATTGCTGTGTTTCAGCTTAAGATCTATAGCAAGCCAAGCTCCTGGTCAGCTCTGTCCAATCACAGATCTGCATGCCTCAGACTCTGAACAACACAAAAGGGCTGCAGCTGGGAAAAGCATTTGAGTAGGAAGGAGGGCCACTCACCCCGCAGCAGGTCAGAGCTGGCATAAGGTGAACTGTATGTCCGAAACAGCTGCCAGTCAAAGTCATCCTCCTCTCCCTGGGTGAAGTCACACAAACTGGGGTCTGAATCCTCTTCGAATGTGCATCCAGCAGCTGGAAAAACAAGCAAGAAGGAAAACAACGGTTATCACTTGTAAACACAACCTTTACAGATTTAAGATAGGTCACACTTTTATTAACGCTGTAATTTTAGTACATGAATAATAAATGATTTTATTCAAATATTTATATTGTCTAATCATCAGTCCAAAGATATGAAACCAGTGACTGTTGGATTTCCTGAAATACTAATCAACTTCAGAAGAAATCAACTCATTATTTCAGTCGACATTTGTAAATATGTAACTTGTGTGACGCAAGCTCATTTGGGCTTTTTTTTGTTTATCTCAGAACCTATTATAGAAAATTCACTGAAACAAGTCATCTCCCTCCAACATTTAACAGGCGACTTCACCAATTTTCTATGGTTTAGTGTGTAATTGTACATTAATGCTTTCAAACTTCCCGTTCACTTCACTATATTGAAATATTCCTCTGTTTCTAGCTGAAAAACTCCTCCAGATGAGATCACCCAGAGGAGGTTTTTTTTTTATAATTAGGAGTTCAAATGGTGTCATCTGGGAGAGCTGTGGAAAACCAAGTTGACCATGAGCACAAACTCCATAATATGAGCAGCAAGATGACATAATCTAAACTGAAGGTTCCTCCAAGTGATGCCATCTGGAGGCATTTTTTCAACTAGAAGTAGAGAGATATTTTCATGGGGAAGTTAGTGGGAAGTTTAACAGCATTTATGTACATGTACTACTCAACCTAGAACCAAAATAAGCAAGTTCAAAATCAGTGAAGCCATCCTTTAATGGAAATAGGAACCAAAAATCAATGTCAGCACTTCAATGAAATGGGCACCAAAGCCATGCTGACCACAACTGTACACTTAAGGACTACAGCATGTTTGCTATTGATTCTGAACATGTAAATGCATCTGACTAAACCAGGCTTTGTAGTGGTCCTCAACCACAGGTCTGATCCTGCTCTGCTTTTATATTACAGCGGCAAAAAATCTCTATATTAACTGCAGTGTTATGGGTTAATATAGGAACCCTGGAGTAGACACTAAGTACAGAATTATGTGCGCAGGATTTTCACTGCTGCCGATTGATATTTTTGCATGAAAACTATATTAAATGAAGTATATTCACATGTGCACAAATTCTCTCAAACCAGCAGCAAATCAAGCAATATAGTTTAATTACTTCAGACTCACACAAAGGAACACAAACCCTGGCAAAAATGATAATTTCCTCTGCATCTGAGGAAAATTACCCCTCCCATAAAACATTCACAAACATGACTACATATCCCAAAGCCCGTTCACAAAGGCAAATACAAATAGTAATAACATTTGACGAAAGCAGGCACCCTGGGGAATGTAGTGATTATCATAATACCTCAAAACCTGTTATTCAATGCACAAAAAAGCTAATTTTTTCAAATTATATGTAATAGCTATGGCTCTAATGGCCCTTGGGTCCTGAATAATGTGCTTCAGTCGTTGCTCTCTGCATCTGTTGCCATATTTCACATTAGTCCATTGGTGTGAGAATTACAGTCCAACAGTGGGCAGTTTAAATAGCCCAGTCATAAGACCAGAGCCTGTGTCAGTAATAATTGGAGTAGGACGGCACGAGATGCGACATGCTAATGATAGGAATAATCATAACCAGGTCCTGAAGGTGACCCCTGTGGTCCACACTTTATAGCTGCTCATTCCTTTCTCTAATCTGCCATTAAACAAATGGTCTCAATATGACAGGCTGCAGACAAGAATGCAGCCAGTTTCATTTTAGTGAGGATTTATAATTCAAATTTTTACTATCAATGTATAAGACAGCCTCAGCTTCCAGCCATTAACAGGTTATTGTGGCTCTTGGACTGGTTTGATATTGTATAAGCCAAATTATATGGCGGACACAAGTGAGAGTTTTACAACAAACTGGTAAAATTGCGGTACCACTAATTGCTGCAATTTTTTCGCCACTCATTTTCTATCATTCACAACTCACCTCAAGCAGTACATGAACATCTGTATCAAAATACATGACAAGAAAAGTCTAACAGTTGAGACATGTCACTTCAATTGAACAAACAAACAAAAGAAAAACAATGCTTTTCACCCCTAAAGAAACCACCACAACTAGCCTGACTTCCAATACTGTTTTCTTTACTGGAGTCTATAGACACATTTCAATTAGCACTGAAGAACAACATTAAGAATCACACCAGAACTACTCTTTAATGCCGAAGAAGATGAGTTCTTGCTCTTTGGATTAAAAGGTTACACTTGGTCAAAGGTGTTGAGCTTTCTCCAGATGTTGTATCCACTGCAGCACAAATACACATTCAGGGTGCCCTTGCCTACATCCAACACGTTACATCACCATCAGTGATTATACGATAACAACAGAACACATCCAATATCACGTAAGCGCGGTTCAATGGGTGATAGTAGCCAGCAGGGGAGGCAGTGTACATTTCTCCCTGTAGGTTTGATTTATTGTTCCGTGCAGGGTTGTTACTGCACTGATCTGCTGCTGAGGCCAGGGGTTAATTGTCTTGCACTGGGGTCTATTTCTAATAGAACAGCCAGAGATATGGGACCTGACACATCCAAACGCTGGCAGTATATTATTCCCTGCTGCTTCGGTAAATGAAGCCTGCACACTCCCCCAACAAAAGTCTCATAACGCAGAAGAAAGAAACTTGGATCCGAGGCCAGCACTGCCCGGGAATGTCATCTCCTCAGAATGCATCAAGGGACAGATCCAGCTCATCTATCATGATAAGCACATTCTCCATTCTTAACTCTTTTAGGATAACAAGTGTCTCTGTGTGTGTGTGTGTGAGTGTGTGTGTTACCTGACTAATTACAGCATAATTTAGTGCAATGACCAGTGCAAAGTCAAGATACTGCCAAGATGTGTGGCTTTGTGGGTTCATTTACTTATTTTCATGGCAATATACTGCAGTTACAAATTAATGAAATCATATCATGAAGCTGCCAGTGAGGCTGCAGGATGGTATAGCAAAAAATTGAAGCTGGTGGTGGTTCTTCAGAAAGCAACAGGCTATAACAAAATGGTGGAACAGGTCAATCTGATTTTTATTTTATTTATTCATATATTTTTTGCTATTCTGCACACCAGGAAGGACAAGTTTAAAGGATACAGTAACTGTAGAAAACATGTTGAAATGTTCAGCACTGCAAAACCTGCTGTGGTGCCCTGTGTGTTGTGCAGCACTGCACTGTATAAGGAACCTCTAAGAGTGAACCAAACTGGGAGGGAGTGAGATGGAGAGGGTCAGATCATAATGAGGACAGTAACTTACAGACTCGAGTGAAAGAGATCTCTCATTGTAGCACTAATTTCAATTTACTGTGAATTTAAACTTGAGAGAACAAAAGCCGATCCCTCCATTTAGAAATTCACATAACCTCTCTGAAAACCAAAATAACTTTAGTCTTACACTGTGGACATGATGAGCCACACTCTGCAGAGGATGGATGCGAAAGTTCCTCTTTGATTTCATAAGGACATAAAAGAAGGTGGCAACTTGTTTACCAGACACTCCAATTTGCCGCCACATTCGCGAGTATACGCAAAAATGTTCTCAAGTTTTATGTGTGCAGTTAATCAGGGCTGTGGCTCTCTCTCTGCTCACATCAGTTGTTAGTGTCACATGTAGCCCTTCATATTAGATTTGGTATCTCTCTTTCTCTGTTTACTTGTATAATCCCCCGCCTTGCTATCTAATTAGACTGTCAGTTATATGCAGTGAAAATTGTCTGAGTCTCTGCTTATCCCTTGTATTTGCATATGTTTTAAGAATAAGGAGGCTGGCCTAAGCTTATTTAAGGTGCTGCTAGTCTGACAACTTTCTACTTGAATAAATCAAACACAGCAAAACAGGGAGAGGGCAGAATCAAAGAAGTGACTGAGCCCTACCTGAAAATATCACCAAAAGCTAGGATGTTATTTAAATCCAAGTCACAGTCAAGACCAGCTAAATCCAGAGTGGACCACTCTTGAAGTGCACTCTCAAAATGTACACCTTTTCTTGGCTAATATTCCTAAGACCAAGAATGATCTGTTACTGAAAACAATCTTGTGATCTGAAACGCTGCAGTTGATCTTTTCACTGGCCCTTAAAAGGCTCAGTGCAGCGAGTGAGCATAATAAAACAGGAGAATTCAACACCACAGAACAGTACTTGTACAGATTGTAAATGAGTAGAACTTGTTCGAGCACCAAATTATCATATCAGCCACTCACAGAGGTAGTAAAAAACTGTATGTGAGAATGCTGGTGTAAATTAGCTCAAGTGAAGTAATTTGGAGGAGGTACAGTGTGGAAATGCTTGGCTCATTGACAACAGCTCACTGTGGAAATGGAATAACAAACAATTTTGATTCTCAGTGTGTGTTCTGTCCAGCTTTGGGTGACTGGGTCCCTCCTCCCAGAACAAGGCAGAAAAAAGAGAGATGCGGTGTACAGCAGGAGTATGCCAAAATATAAATACCACGCAGATGTAAAACATGATGGTCTATTACAGTATATGTAATTTTATTTCACACACTATGCATATATAGTCGATATATAATACATTTTCTGGAAAAAATTATTTGGCAAACTATTCATGCATAATAGCATTTTAGTTGTTCCAGCAAATTAACATATGACAAAAACTTTATCACACTGATGGAAAAATCCTAAAACAATTCAGTATTACCTACAGTAAATCAGTCTGGCTTATTAATGTTCAACATTGTGCAAAATGGCCTTATCAGCAAAAGCTTCTTGTAAAATACATATAGTAAAATGTGTGACGATGCAGCATGTCTGCCCATATTAACAGTCCTCAAATCACAAACTATTTTCAAAAAGAGCCTATTCTCATTGATTTCAGCTTAGGGACCATTTCAACACACACTAAGGTCAATGTGGGTAGTGGAGTCATACTGATGTGCATTACAAGAAGAGTTGGTCCTAATGTTTTTGCCCCCTATTAAAAATTAATGAGGGGGGAATGAAAAAATTAAAACCAACTCGTCTTCTCATGGAGATTAAACAATAAAGAGTTCTGCTCTCATTCTATTGCTGTTGCCTCTCACCTGCTCACACCTACAATAATACAATAAATGTTATGTTCATTGGGTTACATATCAAGATCGTAGAAGAAAAATTGCAAGTTTATGACGATGGATTATGACTCTGTCTCAACTGAAAACTATGACATGATTCTTTAGCCAGGTCAATCACAGTCTAGTTAGGCACAACACAGCATTGAGAAAAATAACAACAACAATAGACTTTTATCTTATACAGGAGGTGGTAATAAACATGGGAACCTGTAAAGTCACCTAGAAAATGCAGTGTGATGATGAGACACGGATGCTTGTCATTGAATTGCCAACAAATGGGAGGCAAACCATGCTGGGAAGACAGTCTGTACCTGAGAGTTTTTCCACTCCACACAAAAAGTCTCATCTGAGTCTTGGGCTGACTGAATGTCTAGCTAGTGGAAATCCAGGTGGGAAAGGGTGAGTAATACTGGAGGCAGTTAGGAGGAAGAGAGTGCTTGATTTGCATTGCAGTGAGTGTGGCCCGATGCATCAGCAGGAGACAGGTATATTTATTCTCTACAGAGGCTCTCCTCCCCAGCACTCCCCTGACTGCCACTGAAAGCCATCCATCCCCACACCTGAATATGCAATGAAATCATCTCTCTGACTCCCCAGGCATTAATAACTCAACCCTGGTGCCTGGATGGGCCCAGTCACACAGAGAGGGCCAGAAAACAGATTGAGAGAAGAAAGAGTTCGAAATGGTGAACAGGTACAGTAGAGGTGCTGAGCTTCAGGGTAGACTGCACGAAAATGTGCTGTAACGCAGTATCTGGGGGAGGAGATGAAAATAAGAGAATATATGAAGATTGCTGGTGTGAAGGGGGGGGGTTGGGGGCTCATACCCCAGGGTTCATTCTTTTTTGTATTAATAATACAATTTTCATTGACATGATTATCAATCAATGACATGATTGTCATTGACATGATTGACATCATCACTGTCAATCATTGACATGATTGTCATTGACATGATTGACATCATCACTATCAATCATTGACATGATTGTCGATTTTCATTGACCATTTTCATTTCATGTCAATTTTCATTGACATGAAAATTATGACATGAGTTAACAGACCAAATTTCTAATTAAGAATTAATAGCACAGTTTAAATGTTGAGAGCATCCCCAGTGGTTAGCACTGATACCTCACAGCTAGATGGTCACTGGTTCAAATCCACCTGCTGGCTGCCGCCTTTCTGTGTGGAGTTTGCATGTTCTCCACATGCTTGCGTGGGTTTCCTCTGGGTACTCTGGTTTCCTCCATCAGTGCACAGGCATGCACGTCAGATCTATTGGTGACTCTAATTTGCCCGTAGGTGTGAATGTGAGTGTGAATGTTTGTCTGTCTGTGTTTGTCTCTTTGTGTTGGCCCTGAGATAAACTAAAGACCTGTCCAGGATGGACCCCACCTCTCGCCCTATGATACCTTGGATAGGCTTCAGCCCCCCATGACCACAAACAGGGTAAGTGGTTAATAATAGATAGATGGATACAGGGTTCCCAAAGAAAATGGAATACCAGACAAATAAAAAAGACATATTTAAAAAACAAATCAGAAATATTTTTGCATTGTTCTTACTTATTATAACCTGCAATTCGAATCATCAGTATTCTGGTCAAATATTTACATCGCGTGTTATCCTAGTAGGAGTAGGATTGAAGTGACTTAGTCACTTTGTTCAGCAAATAAAAAAAACACCTCCATCCAACCCTCCTTTCTTCTTCAATAATACATTTCATAGAGTCCCTAAATTCAGATGAAGTAAAGTTGAACAGTTGAAGAACACTTTTCTTTTTCATCTTCTGAGAGGGTACAATGACACAAAGGCTTCCAACAACTGTATTCACACTGAATCCTAAGATACAAGTCAGCTACAATTCATCTTGAAATTAATTTTGCCTTCACTTTAAAAGACTGGTGCAATATTTCATTCTCGTTGGTGGGTTTATGATAAAAGTATCTCAGAAGTCTGTAGCGTATGAGTCAGAAATATTATTCTTCCAATATCAGCCCTTGTGTGCTATTCTGAGGGCAGCACAAAGGAAAAGCACAGAGGCTAAGACAAAAGCAATCTTAGCTTGTTGTCTCCTGTTTTTCCTTCTCCGAAAAAAGAAAGAAAACATCAATTATTCCACTTCCCCATTCCTGTGGGCTTAGAGTAGGGGGTAGGAGAAAACACAGATCACACTGCTGAAAGAACTTTTAATTATCATATTTTTTTTCCAAAATGTTGGTCTATTTTGAGGTAATGTTTTTTCCAAGGTAGGACTGGAATCCTCTCCCTGCACAACATTCATCTCCACTGTTATAAACATGCAGAGATATTGAAATGCTGCATTTGCACCCAAATATAATTTTAATCCAGCATGTTGCTTAAATGATCAATTACCTAAGTTGCTTAACTGAAAGAAAAACTGACTATTTTAACAACAAATTAACTACAAATATTAAAAGAGTAAATGCAAAACATTTGTTGGTTTCAGCATCTGAAATATTCAGATATGCTGGTTTTGTTTATAGTAGCCTAAAACTTAATTGCTTTGTTGATTCAACAGATTATTTGTTAATTATTTACTCATAGAAGTGATTTTCACACAAGCATTTAAACATCTTGTTTTCGCTGCTGAAATGAGAAAGTTTGGTTTATTCTTTTCTAATCTGTTTATATACTGAATATCTTTGGGGTTGACTTAACTGTCTGGGCTCTGAGAATTTGGGATGGGCAGTTTTACCTATTCCGTAACATTTTTCAAAATAATAACCAGCAGAAAAATCTGTAATAAAAACATTCATAATCGAAAAATTATATATTTTCTGCCAATTTGTTTCTTGGTTGCAGAAATAAAATCTCACCTGGAATGTAGGGGTTTTTTTTGTTTTTGTTTTTTTTTTTTTACATTTTATGACATTTTATAGATAAGTTATATTTCAGTCTTAATCTATTTGCTGGCCTGCTTTTATGTATACAGATTATTTGCAAACAGGTTTTTTTTAACTAGATTTCTATGACTGAACCAAATATTTCCACAGAAAAACATGATTTCACACATCAATTTTAGCATTTGTTGGAAAGGAGATAAATATTACACGCTGACACACCTCTCTTCTGAAATAATTGATGGATTTAATTTAGAAACTAACACATTATGACCTAATCATGAGTCATCAATAATCCCTAGCATTATGAACAATATTCTTATTATTCTTAGCAATGCAAATGTGCTTAGAAGATGTTGTCGATGTGTCAAACAAAACACTTAAATTGTACTCACAAGCGCATTGGCACCTCTAGGCCCAGTTTTAGATGTGGATAACGAGAGAGTGTAACAATGCCGTTAACATTTCCTGTATTTTGTTGAGATGGAATCTTATGATTGTTATCAAACCACCTGCAGTGTGAATCAACATTATGTGAGCAAAGGGATGACCTATGGTATTATGAGCCCAATGTCTGGATTCAGTGTCCACAGTTACTTCTTGTAAACAATCTCCCACACTAATATAAAATGAGAGCCTCATTTCCCACCCTGGCTGACCTCAACCTCCCAACCAGCTGAGTCAAACCCATTTGAATGTGCATCCCAATCAAACTGCCTGTAGCGTCCCAAATCACTAAGGGGAAAAAACTGGTGTTTATCAACTTGGCTAAACCACATACCCCGTAGCAGCTTCACCACTCTGCTGCCTGTCAATTCCACTAACACAAAGGCAGGCAATTGCTGTCCTCACAATCTGCAGCCTTTTATTTCCACTAACCGACATATGATCAAAAAAAAAGGGGGGGGGGGGGGGGGGGGGACTTGCTCTGGGTCTTTCTCAAACATAAACCAATGTTGCTGTTTTACTTGTAGCAGAAGACGTGTCTGGTCTTTCCTTATTTTCTTCTTTCTACATTTGGCATTAATAGGGAAGAGACAAAGGGCAATAATTTTACCCTTTTTAAAGGCTAAACGCTACTCTGCTAAGGATGTTAAAAGTACTCTAATGTTTTGTAAAAGCCATGTCTTCACTGCCTTTCCCAAATGCCAGAGAAGTCAAACAATAACAAACTGAAAAATGCTGTGCACTTTGTGAACTTGCCACAACTTTGCACATTACATCCCACATGACAAAATGTGCAACCTTCCATTTTAATAAAGTCTCTGGTACATGCTGTACCATGCTGTTGAGACAAATTTGCAGGTTGTAGCTCCAAAGACTGTGACTAATTGGCAAAGATGGAAAGACTTCAAAAATTTTTACCTTAAGGAAAGAAGTTCAACGTATTATTCATTGATCTGGACTTTTTTGGGCTCACCCAACTGAAAAACAACTATTTCTAACTCTCCATTTTGAAACTTTCTCCTTATGTTTAGGAAGAACAGAAGTCATCACAAGTTCTTCAACCTTCAGATCAACAGCAATAGATGTAGACATAGTTGATGCAGTTTTTGGCTAATTTGTTCCCTAATTCAAATATGTTGAGGAGATTTGATCTAAATATTATTACACATTCACAAGCAAACCAGTCAGAAATGTATTTGTTCATAACCATTTCCCCATAACATTAAATATTACTTTTACTATTAGATAATTATGCAAAATGCAGTCGAAGCGGATTCAGAAAGTAGGATTCCGGGGCCTTTAGGAGACAAACCATATTAAACCTGGCATCCAGGTACCCATGAAAGTTTTAAAAGGACTTTCTAACCTACAGCTAAGCTACTCTAATGCTAACTGACAGAGCAGCAGCCTGTGTAAATCTATCACATAATGAAAGTAAGAAATCAGCATGACACCAAGTGTCACAAGCATCAAATAAAGTGTTGCTTGCCGAGTCAAAAACATGCAGCTATTTAATTACACTCTACAATAACACTGGCTTGTCACAGGCTGAAAACTATTTAAATACCTATACAAGGGGCATCCTCCCACTTAGGGATGACATTTTATAGAATTATCAATACAGAAAGGTTATTGTAACCTGTTATACAGGAGCTAAGAAGTCATCTCAAAGAAGCTAAATGTGTCCAGTATGTGTCCATGATTAGGGTTGTGATCACTAATCTATGTATTTTGTAAGCATAGGGAGATCACACTGATGCTGGTGCTATTTAAGGGGCCATAGTTAATATTTAAAATATTATTTATTTTAAATAAATAAAATAATTAATAGTTATAATGTGCAGCCCCAGTTGGTGTCCTTTCCTCGTGCTCTCTTTAAAAAAAATGAACAAATACAGAAAAAAATAAACAAGAACAACCCCCCCTCTTGCCAAACCATAATCACGCGAGGGCACCAAAATGGCAAAAAGCTGACTCTGTTCTAGTCAAGGACAGGTGTTAAACACAGGTGTCCAGGACAGGTGCTAATGAGAGAGAGCAGGTACATGAAAATATGCAAATTAAAGATTTACATTCAAGGTAACAACCTGATATGTTATGGCATCCCCAGCTCCAGTTTACAATCAAGGCTGAAAATGAATAAAAATGTTACATCACGTGTGTGTGTGTGTGTGTGTGTGTGTGTGTGTGTGTGTGTGGGTGTGTGTGTGTGTGTGTGTGTGTGTGTGTAAAAAAAAAAAAAAACACCCTATCCAAAACTTTATTTGAGAATCCCCAAAACAAAATGAAAAGTTTTCGACAAACAGTGCACACTGCTTTGGTTGTTTCAGTGGAGCTCTTAACTCCTAGAAGGAAAAAAAAAAAAAAGAATTGCAAACAACACACCTATTTGTCTGTGTGAAGTGACTCTAAGGAAACCAGCTTCAGTTCTTTTAAAAATACACAACCTGCTGCGCCAGATGGCTTTGAGCACTGTCCTATGGGGCAACTTCTGAACAACAATGCCAGTCAGAATTACAACAATATTAACAAGCACAGCACTGGAAACAAATGAAAGAATAAAAGAGATCAAATGTTTTGGAAGGTTAAAAAGGCAGAGACCTCAAGCCTCCACCTGTGCTGTCACCCCTTCTGGGCTACCACCCAGCAAGCCATCCGTGTCCACCTCATCATCTCCTCACATCCGGGCAGCTCTTATAAGCACATGGTCCTTTGGCCTGCTGTGGACCTACTTCCTGGTGCAGCTGCCACCTGCCAAGTCGTGTGGTGTTTTGCATCAGTCTTACTGTGGCTGCAGCCAAGTAGTCAGTCCGGTGTGTTCTCATAAATGCATGCCTGAGCGCAAGCATGTGCGCCTCTGCCTCTGTCTGTGAGCATTCATTTATATCTGTGATGTACGGCACTTCTGCTGCTGCTGCCGCTGCTGCTGCTGCACAGACACAGTACAGACAGGCCGTCACTCAAACAAAGATGGACGTGTAGAGAAATGGAAATAGACATCCAGCAATCACGCACGAGGACGGGTTTTCACACTCAAGTTGAGGAGAGATGGCCAAAAAGGTACCAAATAAACCTAAATCCCAACTGTCATTGCAAATAAACACCTACTTACTGTGTCTAGTTCTTAGTGTTTATTTTGATAAGGAAGTGATTAAACTGACCTGAATTCTAAGCATATACAGTAAATGTCACTGCTTCCATATGTGGTTTTAATTGTTATTGATTTAGTTTTCAGCCATTTAACTCAGCTGACAGTGGTATTTCTGCACGCTAGTGTTCATGTCTGAAAGACCTAGGCAGAAAGACTTGACTAGAAATCAGAGATAACTTTTGGCCACCCCTGATAATCGGTTTGTGGTTTGAGTCTTTTCAGTGGCGATCAGTTCCAGACACACAGGGAGAAAAATATCAGATATTACACTGAGGCAGGGGCTGATTTTGGGTCCATTCTGGATACTCTATTTTCAAATACGATGAAAAAGCATGTGCATGTGTTTCAACTGGTATTCGGTAAGATTCTGACAGAGAAATGAGAAGAAAAGATTGGGGTCCAGAGAGCTGGCTGGGTGTGTCTGCGATGAGATGAGGACAAGACTGTGTTGCACCCCAGTTAGGCCAATTTAAAGACGGCAGGAGCAAAAAAGCCTTGTTTAAAGTGATTAACCATGCCTCAGTCACAGCTTTGACGACAGACTCAATGCTCTCTGGGTGGAAAATACCATTTTGAACAAATCCATATTTCATTTCTGCTCCCTTGGTGTGAAGTCATACACTCCAGACATTACCCAGATTCCACAGTGTATGAATCCAATTCACACCTGGGAAAATTGCATGTCCAAGGAAAATATAAAAGAGCCATATCATAAAGAAAAATGACATGCTTGTTAAACCAATGCCATCAGGTGATATTAACATCACAAAATATGCATCAAAAGATAACTGTATATTCTTACAGCGAGAGCACTGTCCATTGGACCTCAGCCAACCATTAGGGGGCAGTACATGAGGTGGGAAGTCCTGGGGGGGGAAAGAGAGAGGAAAAAGCTGCCAAGGCTCACTGTTAGGAAGCTAATTAAACTATTGGCCCATTGAAGGGAAGGTGAAGGTTGAAGAATGGGCTTAAGTTCGCCCCAGGAAAGACCTCTGTAGCTTCAGAGCGGCTGCACTCACCGAGGCAAATTTTCCACCGAGTCATACAAAGAGGCCAGCAATGGCCTTTCCATCATACCACTCTGTCTCTCCACTGATCAACGGCCCTCTTTCTCCCTCTCTCTACCTATAAGTTCAGAATTAGCCTTCGCCAAGAAAAAGCAATTCCAGGAATCCCTCTGCAGCTTCAATCACTGTGCCCTGTGTGAGCTGTGATGAGTTCCTTATGTGCGCAGACCTTAAAAAAAAAGAACACAATGCACCACCGCACAATAAATTCTGCACAAAATCGGTGGCTATGCTTACAGTGCACTGACAAGCAGCAGGGCCTTCTGTAGAAGGCATCTGTGTTTTTATACTCTGGTTTATTGGACTATGAAAGGAGGAGCATCTACCGCCAATTCTGAAAGATGGCAGCAGATGTCTTCCTTTGAAGAAGTGACACAAGAGGCTGGAGATGAAAGAATTTGATGGCTCGGCTACTTCTTTTATTTATTTAGCTTAATAATATTGCAATATGGGTACTCTGAAATACTAGTGAAATACTCTTATTTCCAAACTTTCATGAATCAACTGTCTACAGGTAGGAATTCAGCTGTCACATCTTTGCACATTTGTCAAGCCTTTTTCCAAAACCTCAAATTCAACATAAAAACATAACTTAAAAAATAATACAAAGAAGGGTCGTGAAAAGCACTGAACCCCTTTATAATACATTTGTTTGAGAAACCCTCTAATTATGCTGCTTAAGACCACTTATAAAACCCCTTAAAATTTTGAGAAAAATCAAGAGGTCTGCAGAACAAGAAAATTCTGCTGGCACATGTACAGGGTTGGTGCTGAAAGATGGTGAGCAAGGGGTTCATTTGTTATATGTGGCTGCTGGCCAGAAGAATAAGAGCCTTGCACACTGATGTGGATTCTGACTGCACATTCAAATTCCTCTAAACATTTTTCTTCTTTAACGGGCCTTTACAGTTACAGTTGTCTGACCCCGTGCCTGACTCTAGATGAAAAGCTTCCAGTCTGTTACTAGTTAATTGAAAGTTTTTTCTTTTATTGAATGCAAATTCCAAACATTGTTTACAGTATTAGTGCATCAAAATCCTTAGCTACTTCTATTAAAGCTTTTCTTCATAGTAAAACATGAAACTGTAATCATGCACAGAAGCTCCATGGTGTATATTTACACTGCAGCAGCAAACATTTCTTAGATATTCCATGTCTGGTATAAAATAAATAAATAAATTCTCTGATCAGTTAACGCAGAGTGTCGCTCTAAACATTAACAAAGCCAACGAAAGTACATGCAGAGCCTATAGATATATCTGCAGCCATGCTGTGCACATGTTGCAATTCTGCCTCAGTTGGTCAGCCTTGCTGATGGAAGATCCCACAGGCTGCTTCCATCTTCTCCTCACATATCCAGCCACAGTTGTGGGACCCATGCAGAGGGACCTCAGGTTATGTGGCCACAGATGGCTTTGAGCTCAGACTCACTGAAAATTGAGAAGAGAGATGGGAGGACTACAGCTGTAGAGAAATGGGATTTCTATCCTGAGATTTTATCGGCACTGAGTTCACATCATTTTTAGTTGAAGTTTCCACTTAACATGCACTGATAAAGCACCAGCTTCAACTATGCATATAAGACCCATCTTCACTTCAGTCTCTATATGAATTTATCTATATGGATCTATTTTTCATTTTGCAACTAAAATACATTTAAGATGCTTTTTAAACGAAGACAAGAAAACCAAAAAGTACTCAGAATTCTCTAAATCAGTAGCTGTGTAAAATACCCCACTTTGTTCTTTAAATGTTTGCCGCAAAAGCCAACAGTGGTTTTATAAGGAAAATTGAATCAGAACTCCCTTGGCTTAAAAGATAGATCATTTTCAAGCCATAAATGCACATGAAACACATTTACATTGGTGGCATATTCTTAAAGGTTTTAGCTCCTTTCAAAGACCACAATGATTTAATAAAAGGTCAAAAAAAATAATCCAATCGTTTCACAAGATGTCTATGTACAGCTTTTATACTCTTTTATAGGCACCGTACTTCTATGTAATAATATCTTCCATGAAAGTGCAAACTTGAGTCTGTAAAGGTCTTGAAAGGGAAAATGAATTGTTGAGAGTAAGGGGAACGTTGTTACTCTAAAAACCTCTAGAGGTTCTCAGCATTTTTTTAATGTACACGTAGATACAATCATGTAATTTAACCTTTAAGCACAGCAACACACTGATAACATCTAAGAAGCCCCTTTCCTATTAGTCGTCACATTGGAGTTAAGGGCCTTAATAAGGCATCAAGGTACTTTTAGACCTCTCACTAAGAAGATTAAAGGTGGAAATAATACGGGACACCTGCATTCAAAAGGGGGGTTGGGGGGGGACTCCCAGTGGGTTTTTACAAGGCTAATATCTTTCCTCCTTCCACCATCTGATTGTTTTCCATAATGTACGTTGAGTTCCTGCTGGCACACTTCACAGTATCTCAGCATGCGTCTGTCTAACTTATGCTCAGAATGTTATTCAGAAAGAACCATTCATCTCCTTATTGAAAAATCTAATTATCAGTATATTGTACTGCTATTGTTGTGTCTGACCAGTTTTATAAAATTGCAGTTTCATGCTGTATGTTGATGAAATGTTTTCTAAAGGCATAGGAATCATTTAGCGCATTTGCATTAATTGTTTGTGTCCTGTGTACACATGCATCTCTATCCCTCATTGTCCCAGATGATGATTTAATCTGGGAGCACAATTAGTTGTCGTTATTGGCACATCAATACACATCATTCAACTGTCACATTGCAAATTCTTGCAGCTGGAAATTTAAAAAAGCAACATCTTACAAAAATGTGACTGCATATCTTCATAGAGGAATTATCAGTACCGTGTAATGGTGATGGAAAGAAATAACTTTGCCAGGGTTATCTGTCAAGGTTGGTTGATCAAAGAACTTAGGGAGTAAGTGTTGTAGAGCATGTCTTGGGATCACATTAATTTCATTTAACATATATACAAGCCTAAAGGGTGAATATACAGATTAACCCTGGTTTAATAACTAAAGATTTAAAAAGGCTTTACTGCATATCACTAAAAATTCCTTCACTGCAGTTGTCATGAAAGCAAAAAGACTGCTTGTCAGACTCTCTCTAACAAGCTTTCAGAGGAGACAACTGCTCAGATTGGTGGAAACAAGCACCAATTGGTTCTCGCCAGCTGCCATCACGGCCAATGTGAAGCTCCATTTTATGAACGCCACACACAGAAGGATGTAGAGTGAAATGATAGGATCCCAGTGTGTTGTCTAGGGACTGAGACGTTTCCATCATGATGTCCTCTGACAACATAATTATGCATTGTATCTTGCTTCACATGGCTCGCCAAACCACATCAGCTGCCGCTCAGAGGCTACAATCCCAGCAGCAGCAGCAGCAGAGCTGGGGGGGGGGAAGCTGGGGGTAGAAGGAGAGAAGCTTGAAGCCTGAAACTAGGCAGATGGAATGCAAAGATTGGAGGCCAGATGCAAAAGTGGCTAGATAGGGATGTCGGAGAAGCACCAGTGGTCTTTCACTTTGCATCAGTGTCAGATTAAAGAGACTGGAAAAAACTGTGGGAGCTGAGGGACTAAAGGGCAAGGGTCACACAAGAGAGTGTGGAGCAGGAGAGGAGAGTGTTAATCCTGAAACCAATGCACATAAGTAGAAGGGCATTTTAGGCACTGAAAACATGATGGATGATGATGAAGATAAATCTGTATGTACTGAATACCACTTAAGTGGCATTAAATCTTCAATGACAAAAAATATTCTTTAGCGAAAGCCATATTTCCAGCAATACTAAACATTTCAATATGAGCGGATACCTGGAGGCTTGAGTCATCTTTTGCAATTACTGTAAAGAACAGTGTGTCTAGTTTAAAATGTTTCATGGACATTTCATTTTGTTGCATAACTCGAAATAACCATCTCAAAGAAAACATTTGATAACTCTGAGGCAGTGTTATGCTGTATGTGGATGTAAGTAGGGATACACTTTGGAAAACTAATCTTAACTGTTTCCTTAATGTTAGGATTAGACAACTTCCACTTCTGGAAGGAGAAATAATAATTCCTTTGAAAAATTCATTTTGTTTGTAATGTCTAGATTCAAGATGTTTTTATTACTTTTCAGTCTTTATGCCTCTTCTTGTGTGCTCTACGGTTGCAGATAGGAATTTTAATTGGTGTAACATCATGGTTTGGCATGGAATTACAACTGCGTTAAAATGAGGGTCCTGATCATCAAACCAAACTATTCCTTCTTTTTGTGACGAGACTCTGAATTGCAATAACAACATACAGTAAGTGTGAACAATGTAAAAAAATGTTTCTTATTGAGCATGGTTTTTTAGGAGGACGGTCTGAGATTAGAACAGCAATAGTAGCAGATACTTTGAAGGTTCAACCATGGAAGGCATTTAAAAATGAGAAGACATTTGAACCCACAAAAGGAGACTTAATACTCAACAATCACCCCCTGCAAGAGTGTCAAATATTTCACTGTTCACAAATGCTTCTTTCAAGTCCAAGTGCAAATTGTCTGTCATCACTAAATGGCTGAGATACTACCATAATGCAAGTGCGTCAGTGTGTAGATAGTATCCTCTCGATAATCACGTTATCATCTCTGGATTTTACAGCGGTTTGTCTTAAAATAAAAAAAGACTTCAAAAACAGATTTTCCCCCCCGTCTCAAAAAACGGTGCATTTACTGCTTCGTCCTCCCCACATGAAACAGCTTGGCTTTTCCACACCAAAGAGAATGAATTATCCCCCATGATCCATTTTGCCACTTCCCGAGGTCATTGTTGTGGAAGTGCAGGTGCCTCGTCAGTTCTGCCACAGCCAATAGGGGATGCTAGGTAAAAGGGGTGGGGGCTCAACAGTGGCTCCTTAAATCTTTACCTCCATTAATCACACTTTGCACACCCGCAGCCCACCATGCAGTGTGACAGTGACAGCACAGAGAATGATTAATACTTAATGCAGCGTTTAAGAGAATGATTTATGCCATCTGTTAGTGTATGACATGCTGCAGAAGATGGTTTCACCACTCACACACACTTGTCCTGAAGGATTAGGAGAATGATACATAACTTAATCTCAGGAGCAGTGGGTCACCTCCAAAATTAGGCTGATTTTAAACCATGAACACAAGGAGGAGAGCAGGGAGTAGGGGGGAGGATATAAAGGGGTAGATGTGCATAACCTCCATATAAAAATTAATTACAGCTGGCAAGATACAGTCCAAAACTAAGCAGGCGTTGTGTTCATCTGGTTTTAACCCCTGCCGGTGGGTCATTACAATCTCCTTCTGTGCAGCCAAATATTGTTCGGACACATCCATTTTCTGCCACTTATCCAGATGGGGAGCATAGTAATAGGCGTATGTTGGCCAATGTTTATGTCCTCCAGCTCTTAGTGGGCGATCTCATGGCATACATATATCTACATACACAGGCTTCGTGCCCATGTTGTTGCACTTTAAAGCAAAACTTTTAATCACTAAAATTCCAGTTTAATCCTTTTGAAAATTTTGCCAAAGCACATGACCAGAAAGGTGAGGATAAGAAGATGGATAGACTATGTTACTGAGAGTTTTTGCCTTCAGGGTCATTTCTAAACATACCAAATATATATGGATACCAGCTGGGGATGTGTGCGTAAAATTAATCACAAGAAATCTATAATATTTCCCTTAATGGAAAACATATTCATACAGCTTCAATAAAGAATACAAGCTGAAATGGAACATACTGTATTTGATTATGTCAAACAGTATGCAATAACACCATGTTTCCCAAATTAAAGCCACTAAAACTGGATTTAAGAAGCTATTAAAAAGTGTAAATGCTCTAAACTGAATCCATTGAACTATTACTAAAAAGTATCATCTGGTATAATCTCAAGACTTGATTGCAAATGAGCAGCGTTATTGTTCCCTGCATTCCCTCACCCTCTTCCTCACTATTCCCAATGTAATATTTACATATTCAAACAAACTGTCAAAGCCCCAAAACAAACAATTTGTTATCTACCAGAGTTTGCACGGTTAAAAATACTCTGCCTCTAATCTGCATAAAAAGTATCAGTCTTTTGGAGCACAGCACACACAACACACAGCTATCAGATGACAAGGTGAAAACAAGGGTAATCAGTTTGGTCACTGCTTTGATTTTTTTCTTTTCTGGAAGGTTACACGCTTACTTCCTGTTTGATGTTCTTGCAGAGTTAATCGACAAGTACTTCAGCAACACGACGAACTTTAGTTCACCCAATAAACAGCCTGTCTAAAACTTCACTTCACATTAGTGTTAACAGTGCCCTTTCATATATAAAAAACATCAGCCACTGTTTCATAACCAAGAACAACAGGAACACCCATTTGTGTATTCAATAGTGTAGGAAATGTGACCTTCGGTATTTTTGTTCCTAACCCAACCAGATCCCTTTAGGAACCAAAGAGGGGATGTTTGTCAGTCATGGGCGAGTATGGGCATGCCTATCAGCGGAGCGGTTCAACTGCATTGGTGTCCAGGAGTGTGGGAGTAAAATGTGGAGGAGAAGAACTTGATGGTTTGATAAAAATGCATAAAACAAATAAAAGGGAACTCAAAAATTTGAACATGTCTTCCCACCTTTTGGCATATTTAGCATTGGCATTCAGAGTAAATGCTTTTCCATGAAATACAGGTTGGGGTTAGTTGGAATGAGAAATTTGAGAGTCATGAAAGTGCTACTCTCAGAAACTGAATTTAAATACATTATTTACTGTGCCTCTGCACAAGAAATTTCTTTTCCTATGACCAGTTTAACTTTGCCTTTGGTTGTCCTGCCAGTGCAGGCATTTCCTGTATGTCTACAAAGAGAAAAGAACAACAAGATAGCAGTGAGTAGCAAGATGAGGGTTCCTCAGTCATCTAGAGGAGGTTATATATAAGCAGACAAACATAGTGCCCTCTGCAATACATATTCATATACTTATAATTATGAATAAAATAAATATGTACATTTAAGGTGTTTACATATATTTTCTATATTTAGATTTTTTTAGTAGTTGCAACCACATAGATTATCACTCTTAGGGATGGATTTTTATTTCACCCCAACAGTTTATTATTAAATATTTATAACATATTAAAAAAACTGCTAAAACAGTGACTGCATTAAATTAGTTAAAATGTCAACATGTATGTAGACCAAATCGCTTGGTCAATCATTTTAAAACATTTTAAATGTGCTCCAGTTTGGCCACACCAATAAAAATTTACCCCAATAGTTTTACCTCTGGAGAAAAATGTCAAAGAAAAGTCTAATTTTTCCAGTCACAAGCCACAGCAATGTCTCATTCAGAATCCAATCTACATGCTCTCTTTACATGTTTTTGCTATCTGCAAGCACAAGCAGATATCATCAGGGTCTATTTGCAGAGTGATACAGCAGCCACGCCGCTTTTGACATGAGTGACATGTCTTTCTGTTTGCATTCTAATGATATGAGTGTTGTAAAAAGATGGCAGAGCTCACTCATACAATTTCATGATTGATTGATTGATACGCAGTGTTAAATCGAAGAGCGCAGTGCCTTTCAAGTCTTTGAACATAAATAACAGCTACCATCTCGCCTGTGGCAGTTTGAGCTCACTATAAACACAGGATGTTGGCATATAGTCTGTTTGGGAGGGAAACTCAATTCTTCAAAAAATTTAAATTCTTTATAAAGTTTTAGTGATTTATGTTTATGTATGTTGGACCCCTCAGTGCCGATTATCAGAGAGGATGAGCATTATTTCCAGGCCCACTTGGGTCATGAAGACGGGTGCTGGGTGGAATGAGGCCTTGACAGTGCCACTAACCCTGACTAGAAAACTGCCTGCAACAGATATTCAGCAGGTAGTCCCTGTCGCCTGTTGACATCAAAGAGTCACTGCAGCCATTCACCTGAGACCTGAGCCCATCACTGGTCTGCAGAGGCACAGTAATAACAACTCCACTGGCAATTAAGTGCAGAGGAGCCTGTCTGTTCTTCTCCTGTCTGTAATTGTAGAAATAGCTATCAAAATTACAGAGCCCTGGAGAAATTACTTCAGAACCAGACAGCAAATTAGTCATGTTTTTTAATATGAAATAAAATAACTGCCACATTTACCACATTATTTGTGATGTTTCTTCCGACATTAAACTTGTTTTTACGTTCTACTTTAAAATGTGAGGCATTCATGCAGACCATCTTGAAAGTGAAATCTCTTCATTTAACAAGATGACAGTCTGCCAATTTGGCCATTAATCGACCCATCACTTCTGAAAACACAGCCAAAAAATAACTTCCTAAACAGTAACTCTGGATGCTTGTGTTTTTTTTCTATATATATATGTGTGTGTGTGTGTGTGTGTGTGTGTGTGTGTGTGTGTGTGTGTGTGTGTATATATACACACACACACACACACACACACACACACAATGCTTTTCAGGATCTTTGCCAGTCCTCTAAGCATGAAAATTAATCAGAGCAACCTCATTTTGGCAGGACTGGATCTTCTAAAAGGATTTCGAGTACAAGATGCATAGAAAATTAAACAGAGATAAAGAATAATAAATGCACTTAAAGCTTAGTGTTGTTTATTATAGTACAAGTATGTTTATTATAGTACAAGGCTCTATTACTTTGCGTATCCAGCGACTGATAGAGTAAAGAATGTCGGACCAGACTACCAGAGTCAACCAGAGTCAACAGGCAGCATTAAGATTCATATGAGAGAAATCTCTACTGGTAACGAGAACTCAATTTTATTAAAGTAATTAACAGGCAGCAGTTTTGTACTTTTATTTGCATAATAAATTGAATGATTACCCTCCAGATTCCAAATGTTGGAATATTTTATGGATCACCATTTGTATTTTTCCTTGCTGCCTATAAAACTGATTCACAGTCCGTTATCACTTCATTGGCTCAAACTGGGTCATCATATCTCCAGGCACAATTACAGCCAAAACCTCAGCAAGACGAATTAGCTGTCAGTCGCCATGCCACTTTTATGTATGAACAGAGAGCTGTCAGCGGTACAGGCGGGGATAAAAAAAAAAAACTGATAGAGGGTGGTGAAGAAGTGTTGTGGATCATGCAGCAGGCCTAGCAGGTCAATAGGAGACAAACATATGTCTAATAAGCCAATGATGAACTCAGAGTGGTCCCTCTTGTGAGTGCCAGGCCTGCCTCTAACAAATGCGTTATTGACTTCACACAAGCAGCCAGTCATAGACATACTCTCTGAATCGGAGAGGGAAGAAGAGTGAGAGAGATGAGAGACTGCTGCACCGGGTTAAAGTATTGATCATACGATACTGTTTATACCCGCCAGCTGATGGCAGCGAAGACATAATTGACACATGAGGGTGACAGCTTGAGCACTGGAAGAATCATTAGGACAATTTAGCTTACATACTGTATGGACATGTTCTAGATTAGTTTGAGGGGAAAATGCTAATACCCCAAAATACAATTAGAGACACTCCAGTGTTTTACAAAATGGAAAATCAATTGTCATAAAAAGCTGTGTGAGGCACTTGCATTGATTGGATACAGGATCTTGCTGCTTTTGAACAGCCAATGCAGTGAAGTAGGACTTCAGCTAACACCTACCCTCAGTATTGATTCATTAATAGCTAATGCAATTTCCCAGAGACCAAGGCAACGTGTACAAATGCTCTTTTTTTTCTGACAAAAAGTTTCAGTTTACTAAAATGTAACAAAGGAAATACTGCTCATCCTAACATTTGAGAAGCCAAAACCAACAAGTGTTTGTAAATTTCGGTTGAAAAAAGATCAATTATAAACAGTTTCCAATTAATTTTATTACAGATTTATCGTTTCAGCTATTCACTAAAAGAGAGAAAGATCTGGGTTATTAAAATAACTCTATAAAATTACTCTTTTTTTGTAAGTGGCATTGCAGTTAATAAAATATACTTAAATAAACTGCAGATTATGAAGACAAAATGGCGAAATGCTCTCCATATAGATTATTAATGTGCTGGCTCCAAATAAAACTATAAAGTGCACTACCCTGTATAGTGCTTTCTAGAGACAATAAGTCACGACCACATTAAAGCTATTTCATCTGCAGTTATTCATCAAAGTGATTCAGTAATATTAACTACCGCTATGCAGTTTCATGCTGTGCATTATGGATATGACTTATGGAGCTCTGAGGCTGAATTACAGTCACATGCCACAGAGTCCAGTGAGTCAGACTGCACTGGGTCTGACTTCATCTGTGTCTATACTGAATGTGAGTGTCTATGTGTTTATATACATAATCTTGTGTAGGTCTAATTAAGCAGGAAAAATACAGCATGTCATTGATCTTTGTCATTAATTTCCTCCCCTTCAAAATCTTTCCTGTTACTTTGGTTCAACATCACCGCCTTAAATTTGTACTGAAGCGTCTTTACAGAAACAAATAAATAAATACAGTGTCTGCACTGACTGGATATTAAGATTAATTTATAACGCTGCTTAGCAAACACTCTTGGCCCTGTGTTTATTTTATTTAAATTTTATTAGCTGGTAAAAGAGTGGCACAAGTAGCACTGTGCCCATTAGGATTATGGACTAATAAATACTAAATTTAACTTTAGGCTCACCCGCAGTTTCAATTAAAGACACATCAGTCATTATTTTTAAAGAAAGTGTTTTTCTTGGTGTTAATTTATATGTAAAAGTCTTCATTATGTTTAGCATGAAGTTCCATTGATACACCCACATAGTGCAGATTATTATGAAAACATAGTTACATATTTGTATGGCTGGGAGACATAAAAACTGGGACTGTTATCCTCATTATTTTATCCATAATGTTGCATTATCTCTATATCTGTGTTTGCTGTTCCTGTGTTTGGATACAATGCATATTATACAGATATGAGCTTGTTTCTATGTTGCGTCGGGTTAAAGGAGTTAGGATATGTGTGTGATAAATGTCCTGTTTGGTGCTGACAGAGCAGGTGCTAGAGTGGTGTCTGTGGAGCCCTTGCATGCATAAAAAAACATGCATAAAAACATTCACAACACTGATTTCCTTTATATAATTTAACAAACAGGTTTATCACTAGGCAGTTGGACATAAAGGAAACAGGAAGTAACTGATAAAACAATTAAAACTGCACCTTGATTACTCAGTGTAGTTACAACACATTCTTACTGTAAAGTTAGTAATAAATTCATGCAGGGATTCAAAACCACCTGAATGGCTCTAAGAAAAAGTAATAAATGTTTTGCGCTTTTCATTACCTCGAGTTTAATTACCTTCGATGGCCAGTGTAATGAATGTGCATGGAAGCTTCGTTTAGCTCATCGTGAAGCATTCTGATAGTTTTCCACACTTATCCTCCTGACAATATTTGGATTTGTGATCAGAGCTGATACTGTGTGTAGACACAGTTCTGTTTAATAAAACATTAATTATGTAAACTCAACAAAAGCAAAGCTTGGTCCCTTGGCTTCTCTCTGCCTCTCTCTCACTTATTTTCTTTCTCCAGATCCATCCCTCCATCCTGCAAATCATAAACACGTGCTCAGGCACACACAAAGTGCAGTGAAGCAGAACACATCTGGCTATACAGCCCGTAATTCTCATGCTGCTGTATGGCCTTGTGGCGCGATGACATGGGCTCTGCCCAGTCTTGCTGCTGGTGTTGATTTGAGCTTCACACAGGACAGCATCAGATCCTGCAGAGCTGGAGCTGGAAATATAAGAGGAGAGGGTGAGAGACACAAAAACAGGACCGGAAGAGAGGGAGGGTGGAGGTGGCAGGTGGAGTTAAATAAGGAGGGGGAGAACGGGGTGAGAAAAAGAAAGTATAGGCCAGTCGGAGAAACAGTAGGACAGGCAGAGTGAAGCACACTTGTGCCCACTGAGCTCCTCCTTTTTAGCTCCAGCAGCACTAAACACATGCATATCAAAAGCGCTGGTTGTGGCTGTGGCTGTGAGAGAAAACTCATCTGAAATGTGGTGCTGTTTTACTGTGTAAAATGAAACATGTTCAACTCCTGGACTCAAGGGTCTCTTGCTGTGGGTGCTGAAGACATACGATGTGTTCTATGCTGCCAGGAACATGCCATAGCACATCTGAAAATTATGTGGTAAAAAAAAAGTTGGCCTTGTAAATAGGGGCTCCCTGTGAACACTTAGCTCTGTGTGTGTGTGTGTGTGTGTGTGTGTGTGTGTGTGTGTGTGTGTGTGTGTGTGTGTGTGTGTGTGTGTGTGTGTGTGTGTGTGTGTGTGTGTGTTGGTGGGGGCGGTTGGAATGGAGTCAAATGAATGGATCAGGTCGACGGGAGAATAAATGTAGCGTTGCATTAAAAGAAAATATGATGAACAGAGCCAAAGCCTGACGATTCATAATAGCATTACCACCTCTTCTAACCCCCTGTGCTCATTCCTCCTCCAGGTAAGAATGACTTTTGCTGAGCACACCAGAGAAAAAGGGGAGTTAAAAGAAGCTATGAGGCTGAGTGAAGAATGCAACTGTGCAAGTGGGAAACCTCTGGCAGATACTAACAGAGAACTCTACAATATCTTCATACTAATCCTGATCCTTCAGGCACAAACTGAACAAACCGCTCTGCTGGAGCACAAATTCTGGGCAAAGCACCATCACTGAGATAATGTTTGTAAAAGTCAGAGAAAAAGTAGATGGAGAATCTATATTTATCTACTCTATGTATAGTGTAGGTGTGTGATAATGTGTGTTGTAATGGATTGTTTAAGTAATTTTTACAAAAAATAAAAAATAAAAAAAAATTTAAAAAAAGGCCACCATGGGGTATTCTTACCTTTGGTTATCTTTCATTATCTTACACTACACATAAATTGTCAAGACTGAGTACAAATACTTTCATATGAGAACTTGCCAAATCGAAGTACTGATATGGGTTCTTGGATGGAGAGTAACAGACAACATGGACTGCAGATTTTACGGAAGATTATGGAGGTAAAATAACTATAAAACAAAATAAATTTCAGGTAACTTCATTGTTAACAACTGAATCTTAGGACTTTAGCAGAGCAGAGCTTGCAGTTGTTTTCTCTCAAACATACATACAGTTCCACCGGCATCTACCTGGTCAAGCAGATTAATGTAGTATCAGGTGCAATATCAGAGACGTTTTCTGAGTATGACTACACAAAGGCAGTATCAGACCAGACAGCCAATAAATGTAATATTTTTTTTTTGGGACTGTTACTCTAACAATAAAAATACATTACAGCTTTACACAAAAAAATAATAGAAATATAATAGAAATAATAATAATAATAATGCGCACCCCATAGCAGTGGCAACATAGGAAATTAGAGGAAGAAACCAAACAACAGATAATAATCAGATAAATTTCCGTCTTGGGCAAATCTTGTAAAATACACACAGAGCCTTTATTAACACTTTTAATTATTTTCGTAATGTACAAGACCGTGAATTATGACTTCTTTTTTTTCCATTGTTTTGAATGTGCTGTGTTTGTGTGTATTTGTCCAAAGACACAAATATTGCAAAGAAGCGTAGGTTGCAAAAGCTGTGACACATTAATTGTTTGAAAAATAATCATTAAACAAGGAAAGGGCTATTTTTGCATTTGAGAAAGCAAAACTAGTTCATTTTGCTTGATAAAATACAGAAATAATCAATTATTAAAACTGCCAATTAATTTTAGGCCATGATACTTATTAAAGTTTCATCTAATTATTTCTGCAGTAATAAAATACTTTATATCAAAATAGTTCTTTCCTTTGAAGCAACAATACATCCTGTTGATCCAGTATCGCTGAAAGTTGCCTTGCTCTTTGACCGACATGAAATGTCCAAACCAAACAGAGATAATAAAGACATGCTGTGGCTTCATATAGCTAAATCTCTATCAATTCACAGTATATGGTGATATCCCCCATTAATACAATATGACATTATCTACCAGAGATGCAGCCCAAAGTTCATTACACTTAAAGACAAAAGGCCATTTGTCCACACTGCTGTAGCAACCTCTCTGTCCTGCTATGCTAACAGGACTCTATTTGCAGACAGCAGAAAAAGACCCAATCCTGATCTTGTGACCATTCTAAGCTTGATTTCCAGCATGAGAGCAGTTATTCTTCATGATGTGGATGATTTTATCAAAGGCCATGGAGAGAGGGCAGTATTTCTACACAAAGTCAGCCGATCCCAAACTCTAAAAAAGTGGCATGGAAAACAGGACCTGTGACAGGAAGCTCTCCACCCTGCATACTGCTAGAGGCAAAAAAAAAAATGGGTACTGTGGCTGCTGAGATAATAACACAGCACAGTGTGTTATGAGCTTTCATCTTGATATAACCACTAATGATCCACCTGAATGACGGCCTTTGTCTGGGGTTGCTGGTGCCTTGTAGCTCTACTGTAAATCCGTGCCACACACAGTGCCGAGATCATGTAGATGACCTGAGAAATTCAAACACTGTAATTTCCATGAAATGATAATCTGCACTTGTAAACATATATGTGGCCATGTGCTCATTTACTCCGCAACAACAAACTCTCTTACTGCTATCTGTGCTGAGAAGTGACCCAGGAAAGAAAAATTACACCTAAAAAAGTCTTTGAGAAGTCATTTCCAAGACATCTGAATTTTCATGAGCGTTGTATTATGTCTCTTTAAAGCCTGAGGTAGCAGTCACCTCAGTTTTCCTAATTTCCTGAAAACATCTTCTCAAAGCGGCACCTTGGCAGAATCCCACAGAATCTGGCCTGTCAGCTTCAGACTGACAACAACAGGACATGTGAGATGGTGCGTTTTCTATCTCTCATTCCCTCCTCTCATCTCCATGTGTCTGCATTTCTTCAGCTTCACCTGCCGCCCTGTCCTCACACTTGACCAGGATACATGACTGGGGAGCTGACAAGCCCAGGCATGTGTGAATGTGTGTGTGTTTTCTGAAGCATTTGTAGGTCAGAAAAAATAACCTCTCTGGGAGTCTGACAGGGGGCTTAGGAATACTTTTTAGTCGGGACTGGCACTAAAGCCTTGCCTATGAATGTTATATTAAAGCAGTGTGTGTGTGTGTGTGTGTGTGTGTGTGTGTGTGTGTGTGTGTGTGTGTGTGTGTGTGTGTGTGTGTGTGTGTGTGTGTGTGTGTGTGTGTGTGTGTGTGTGTGTGGAGAATACAGAATATACACACATTGACAGAGGAAAAAAAATGTTCTGTTTCAGCGAGTGAGAGCAGACACAAAGCTATTACCATGCATTACAGGATAAGAGGCAAGACTATTTATGAAAGTGGCCTTCCCACTAGAGATTTAAAATGTTTAATCTGTAGCACGCAGCTTCATGTGGAAGGCTTAGACAGTTCTAATCTAACAGGCCAAAGGAAACAAAATTCCTCTATTTTCTGGTCAATAACATCTGAGAGAATGGAAGGAACAGGACTGCAACAATGGCCATGAAGATATGGACAGTTTAGATAATAATCAGTTTCCTGTGAATGATACAAACCTATTTTGCTAATTTGGTATATCTTTGGGGCACACAGAGCACTAACAGATCTGTAAATCCACACCAAACCCATCATCTAATGTAGAGAGTAAAGTCAAGAGGCACTATGGATCAATTCAGGTTAAAAGAGGTTAATGTTATTTGCCCTCAGAGTAATGAAAGTGGAGGTGTGTGAGTATCATGACTGTAAATGTTGTTGCATGGTACATCTAAAAGATGGGTTGGCATTACGTGTTTGCATTACAAACACATTCTAAGTGAAAAAACCTTATATTTCAAATAGCTAAGTGTCTGTGTGTGTGTGTGTGTGTGTGTGTGTGTGTGTGTGTGTGTGTGTGTGTGTGTGTGTGTGTGTGTGTGTGTGTGTCCACAAGCAATCCATGTACAGGCATGCAATGCAACTAAAGTGTGACTTCATCGGGAAAAGGAGAAAGGAGTTTTTAGACTGAGTACGTGCTCATTACCTGAAAATGAGTCACTTTGGAAATTATAGAGCAGCAAAATGTCCCAGGTGTATCATTGACCCTCCGTCACCTCCCTTTTTTCATTGCACACACATACACATGCACACACACACACACACACATACACACACACACACACACACACACACACCAGTACAAAAAAGTTATGCACAGATTTTATTTCCAGGTGTGACATTCTTAGTCTGAACCACTGTCGCTTTCGAGACTTGGTTAGTATAATCAAGTTAATCCGTACCGCGGAACTGGCTAATGAAGTTACCTTCTCCCCTTGCCCCAGGCTGGGAAATTATGTCTCTGTCTGAGACCTTTTATCATCTGCATACATGCATGTTTCCTCCACAGCCTCTAGAAACACACACCTTCACACATCAGCTTAATAAGGGCCTAGGGAGGCAGAGAAGCAGAGCTGTCTTCGTGTATGTGTGTCTGCCTGCACTGAACACTGAACCATCCCTGGAAACTCAGAGCATACTCTAGGTCCCTGAGAAGTTCAAAGGATGCAAGAACAAAGGCACGGATGGAGAGGAAACACACATATGGTCATACACATAGAGGGAATGATGGAGGGATAAAAACCGAAAAGCACCTTGACACAAAAAAGGATGTGAAAGATAAGTCTTTCAGAAAGCTCAGAGCTCAAATCCAGTTTTCCTTCACGTCCAGTGTATGACAAGAATCCCAGGAACAGTTCAAAATTTGGAACTATTAGAGACAGCACTATGTCATGACTATTTTTAAAAACCTCAGTGACAGTTTGAGATGTCACACTTTTGAGACAATGTCGTTTGATAAAGATGGTTGTCCTATGCTGGAGGCTAGATAGCCCTAAAAAAAGTGGATACAAATGCGTCATAGTCACAAACCTAGCAAAAAATAAAAAAATAAAAAATGAAAGCAGCAGACAACAGCTGTAAGAAAGCCGATGCTTTCAATGTTTCTCTTACACGGATTTACATTTTCTTCTGATACTTCGCAACAAAACTCTTCCATAAAAACAAACATATGACGACTGACTGCCATGAAGAAACAGCAACGAGAGTTTACTTGAAAGTTAGGCTGCATCTACCTTTAGACCATTAAGCACAGGTGTTCTGCCTAACACTTCAGGTGCCACAAACCCATGGATGTATAGATAACTGCGTATCACTGAATTACCTTGACACTAAAGAAAACTTCTACACTTTTTTTGTGTTTTCTAAAGGTTAATTTGTAATTAGAATTGGTGATCACAATCTCTTCATAAAGAATACAGTAAGTCACAGTAATCCTAAAAATAACATGCATGCGTTCAGATTTGACTGAGTTATGAGTTTTGATCACGAGTGCCATTTTTGACATAAATTGCAGTAATAGTTTCCTAATGGGTTTAAACTACCTTAATTGCCTTCGTGAGTCAATGTGTCACAGCCACTGCTGCAGCTCCAACTGCTGAATGTGCTGGTGAAATTAGGTTTAAATTTTTGGTCAAATTTTTACTGTCACAGATCAATTCATCAAGAAAATCCCTCAGATAGAGCTTTCTACCTCTGACCTTCTGGTCAAAGAGGTAAAGAGAGCTGCTGAATGAAAGTCCTTAATTATAATTTAACAGGATTTAGCAACATCTTACTACAATTTGGAATCACAGTCTCACAACCGGGCAACCCAAACATTTTGGGTAATTATTGTTTATGCTTTAACAATTAGTAAGGCACTGCATATTTATACACCACAGAAAGCAAATGATCAATTAAATATTAAATTAAATAACTAAGTTATTAAAGCTGGAAGGGCACAATAAAGACAGACTTAATAGAAAATACAATATTTTATACAATACGTAAAAGACCACAATACTAACATTAAGAATTTACAAGGGATTACAGATAGAAATTAGCCATAGGCGAAATGATCCATTTTGTCTTGTTTAATGAAATTAATGTTTTTTGTACTATGTCCCTTTTAAGTGAACACTCACCACTTTTTTGTTTTGAAAGCTTCCTATTCAGCTACACTTTTTCCATTATGAACTTCAACCAGCACGTATTAACCACAGGTACAGATACAGACATTTTATTACAACTAAAGAAAACATTTTCGGCACAATCTCCGCGGATAAAGACAGACAGGCAGACCAATCTTAAATTCTTCAACAGGAGTTTGTGGTGCCACAGGAACTCACTGGACCAGGATAAATCTTTAGTTCCATGGTCTCCGAACTGAATGAGCACATGTGCCTAACTGAGCCAACACATGCCCAGTGAAATGAGGAACCTTCCTCTCAGAGGAATTCATTGGCCATGATGACAGTCTAACCACCACTGCATCTTCCCAGACCACTGCTGAATCTCTATCCAGCTGTCTCCTGCTTTCACTGACACACAGAATTAGGCAATCACTCCCTATTCTGGCTCAGAAAGAGGAATCAAAAAGTCAGTTTGTCTGGGAGGAGTTTTCCAGTCAGGAGTGAATAAAGCCAAGTTAGCCAGACAAACACATTCCTGTCTGCTTGTTGTTCTGGCAGCACTACCTCAGACATGACTGAGTTAGTACTCCATGCTGTGCAGCCCCTCTGATGGGATTAGCTCTTGAAGACCGTGGAAAACAATTCCCTGCTCCCTCTCAATAAGGTCAAAACAAAGCATTGCTGTGTCACTTCGTGCACTGATAATTCTGCCAACTATCCACCTGCAGGAATGTTTTCTAAAACATGAGTACAAGAGTAATTCAACGACTTACATGGGCCATTTCATGTAACCTTTTTGTGTTTGGATAAACTCTATCCCTACATTGTTATTAGTCGCATTGGCCTCATTCCATATCCTTTCCGAAGGGTAACAAATGGCTTCACTTATGGAGGTGGTGCAGAGGCTACAAGCATCAAGTTACCTCTGTGTGCAGATCACAATAAAAGGCTTGACTAACAAGCAAGTAGCTTTCTTACTATTCTGCCAAACACAGGCTCTGTTTCAATGGCCACATTTCCTAAAGTAGAGGAAGGCAGGGACCTGAGGCCATCAGGCTTTTAGGCTTGTTCACTCATTTATGACATTCCACAAAAATATCTTTGAAAGTGTGTGTGTGTGCGCACATTCACAAGAGCGATGAACAGTCATGCATGTTTTGTTTCAAAGGTGCTGGTGTAAGGCAAATATATCAGAATGTTACTAAAATGCCCAAGGGAGGTGTACAGCAAAATATTACCATTTTTTAATTAGGTTGAGACAAATAATAAAAAGTTTGAATGTGTGAGGAAGGAAGATAAAGCTGGAAGGTGAAGTGCAGCACGCTGTGGGTAAACAAAGCTATCTGCACAAAAGCCTATTAGCGCAGAGCGAGGATCAGAGCATCAACAGGGTTCTATTGTCAGTTGTCTTATTGTCGCATGATACCGCTGCTAAGCAGAGTAATACCCATATTACCCACCATTCTCCTAATGCCTTTTCTCCTGTCCCTTGTGATCAGCCTACTTGCAGCCATAATCCCAGCCTAAGCTGATTCTTAATTACCCTGGCTGTCCGGACAGACAAAGGCCGGGGCCAACCTGCTCTGAGGTCTCTGACATGCTGTGTATTTCAACTACTCTCTAAACACACAATGGCTCCAAACCAAAGCTCGGCTTTTTGATCTTTGCTGTGCAATGGATTTATCATCTGAGGAATATGTCCTCAGCATAGTATGCTAATTCTTTCATTAGCATTTTCACACTGTGGAGGAATAACACAAACAAAAGCTCCATAATAATCCACATGGCTGTGATTTATGAAAGTTCAAAATGGCCAAAGGAGTTCAGCAAATATTTACATAAAATCAGGTGGGAACAATAACCAATCTGGCCCTTGTACATATACAAAACACACACACATGGGCACTCACCAGCATGCATACAAACACCCCCACACATACACAGAAAGACCAAGCATTAATTATAATCTTATGTTTTTGGTTTTGAATTAAGCTCTTTGTTAACGACACCCTGTGGGCTCGCCAGAAATTCTTGCATATTTCTGCCTTTGTGCTAATGCAAGACACAGAAACGATGCACTGCTGTTGGCTTCAGTAGGTACACGCTATTTGAAAATGGCATGAAAGCTTTCTATCCACACTTTCTCCAAAAGTTGGCCATTCACGGGAAAATGCCAGAAATAACACAGAAGTGCTGAAATCTCCTCCACTGTGCGTCCAAAGACCCATTGAGCCAGTGGTTTACAGTTGTTCATATTTACTGTTGAAGGTGGTGTATTTTGAAAGCGTTGTCCCTTTTCATGTGACTTAATGATCCATGGATACAGGAAACATTTCAGTTTCGTTTTGCATGGGCAGCAGGTTGAAAAGCTGCATCTTTAGGTAAATTTGCAGCTGTGCAGTACTTGTGCACCAGAGAGGACTGATGTGGATTAGATGTGATGTGTACCTTTGTTTCTCTATATGTGTACAATGCATGAAAGAGTCTTCACGTCAGTGCCCTGATCCATGTTGGTGCCCACCTTAGTACACCCATAAGCCTTTCAACTCTTAGGGCACTCACCTGCCATTTCCAGCCTCCCCTCAGCTAGTGGATGTAGTTAGGTGACCAGCACAACAACAAGTAAAGGTCTTTTCAACTCTTTGATAAACTGTCTGAAAAACCAGGCAGCTAAGCCATCACCGGCCCACAATGGTCCTGGAGGCAGGCCTGTGAAGGGTCAGAGCACCCTGAAGGAAGGTTTATCAAGGCCATCCTACCTGATGTTTGGGCAAGAAGAGGATCAACTCACTCCAATGGAGCACATGTGTCGACACTATGAGTAATTGTGTTCTACCTGTTACTGAGCAACACAATAATAGTGTTGTAATCTGAAGATAAAGGGCACATATTTTCCTGGTCAGGAGTTATCTCTCTTCATTAGTGTCCCTGCAGAACTGACTCACACACTAGCTAAATACACTGGGCAGCAAATACAGTTTCATCCCTTTGCCCTCAGGCAATTATACCACCTTTTCAAAAGAAATGAATAATAGACACTGTTTTCATTGAATCAGCTGCTTGAATTGCACATAGTGCATACCAAAACACATGGGATACGGTAATAAGGGGCAAACCCTGAACTGCTTGCCCCTGAAACATCTCACAATGATAAAAAGTGTAACTACCTTAGGGAAAGGGATTTCTTTTATGAAAAAAGGTATTCACAATTCCCTGAGCAACTGCTGAAATAGCAGCATGTCAGAGAGAGGAGGACTGTGATGGGAGGTCATGTAGGATCGAAAGGAGAGTTTCAACAGGAAGAAGACTGTGACAGGCTGTGTTTGAGAAATCAATAGCTTTTGCTTTTGTTCTGTCTCACTTCAACACCTGAATCAGAACAAAGCATCCAAGGCTGGCTGACTTCCTGAAATCTTTTTACTAACCTCACTTGGCAAACGCCTTTTAACCCAACTGGTGGTCAGACGCCAGAGTGGTGCTGACATATTACAGCACACTCCCGTTCTTCACCATTCCACTGTTTCTATTTCATCTTATATAAGATGCCAAGACAATGTGCCTTCAGTCCAGAGTAGAATAGGGATTAAATCTACTCTGAAAATATAACTAAATTTTTTTCTTTTTCTTTTTGGAACTGTAATGAAACTCTATGCAACATTCATGTTGCTGTGCTGGAAACATGTTTTAATTTCATCAACAAAAAAAAATTCAAACAAACCCAACAAAATCCAATGTAATTTTTTTCAATCATCATTAAATGATTGTTAATAAGATTTAAATCCAGTATTTCATACATGTTACATGTAATCAACAGATTTAAAATCAGTCTGCTGACTGATTTACCACCAGCTGGCACCTGTGCTACCACAGCTGCCATGACCTACCCGTAACACACCAGCAACAGCAGCTGTCACAGCTGAGTGTCACTGCTGTGCCATGAGACAGTGCAGGAGGTAAAAAAAGACAATAATGCCTTTAAATAAACAGCAAGGAGGGATGTGCCATGTAAGCTTAAAGCTTGAGCAGATATGGCATTTTTAAAAGGGCTCAGTTTTAGTTAGGTTTCATACTGTGAAGGCCTCAAATACTTTTAATTCAGCATAGTAGACATTATACATGCTCTGTTACACTTTAATGGTCTTATTTTCCCACTGCTCTAATAAAGTTTATGTGAATGAGCGCCAGTCAAATAAGTGTGAAATACAACAGGGGGGTAAGTGTTCAGATTCATGGCTGGGTGTCTGTGAGGATCTTTTTTGCCTAAAGGGACTAGTCAAACCAGTAATACCACTTCCCCTTAGAGACCAGGCATTGTGGCACAAAGACAACGAAATGTAGCACCCATTAACCCAGCAGGCAGAAAAATGGCTTGAACACAGTGTTTTGACTTCTAGAGGAGCGTCAGGGGTCACATTTCACTTAGAGGTTTCATATGCAGAGCCAGCTTAACAGTAGGTCAGATCTCGACATCGCAATCCTAGCCTAACCCCGAACCCTGACACCAGTGACCTCAGCATTCGTTACACACAACACATAAAAGACAGTCTGCAGAATCTGGTTGTAAATCTGTTGTCACAAACATAAAGAACAGAAACACAGCCAGAGGGCTAGATATAAAGTGCTCAGGAGGCTTTCTTTCCTCTGGGTAGGGGATAAGGAGCAGCACTTGCTGCATCCGTCTTGCAGACCCACTTTTTTGCAGTCTGGAGCTTCCTACCTTGAAGAAGAATACACAGGCACCGAATTAGCTTAAAGTCACAGCCCTGCTTATTGCTTTGTTGGATAATAATATGTGTGTGTGTGTGTGTGTGTGTGTGTGTGTGTGTGTGTGTGTGTGTGTGTGTGAGTGTGTGTGTGAGTGTGTGTGTGTGTTCAAGCTAAAATGTCTCACTGTCTTCATATTCAGGCTATAAAAGCTGGCCCAGCCTTGTTCAATGATAAAATTCCGTGTCCATTACTTCCATGTCCACAAAACATTTGCTTTTAAGTGATAATGAGAATAATAGTCCCATCATTTTAGAACAGAACATCAACAGGATATTTTGTCATTTTTGTTTTGTAATATGAAACCCTGCTTATGGAAATGAGAGTCACTCTTTCATGTTTGAGAGGATTTCTACTCATACCAGCCCTTTGCTCTACACAATACTGCTAACATTCCCCTGCTGCAGACCTGGCTTCTTGTATGCACTTACGTCATGCGAGTCCTGGACAGCAGGCGAGCTACAGTAATTCCCACTCCTACATCAAACTTGCAGGCCACAGTCGGGATGCCACTTTGATCAAATTTAAGTCAAATTGACTTGGAGTTTGAAAGATCAATACCACATTAATAACACCTGGCTGAGGCAGCTGAGAAGCCAGCACTCTGGCTGTTGTTGTAGAGTGGAAAGGAAGGGACAGGCCAAGACAGGGTGCTGACTGTAAAACTAAAACTAAAAAAAAAGAACTTCTGGCACAACTTCACATCCTGCCAAGGTGCATGAATGAGGAGAAGCAAAATGAAAAGATGAAACTGCCAGCAACCCTTAAAGATTGTCGAACAGCTTCTTTATTAGACCAACTGGTTTTGGCTTGTGGCCTTCTTCGGGGTCTGGAGAAGGCCACAAGCCGAAACGCATTGGTCTAATAATAAAGTTGTTAGACTACCTGCAAGTGTTGCTGGCAAACTGGCTGGCTGAGTCTTGCCATCTCCTCTAGGGTGCTGTAAGGTGTCACTCAAGTGTTTCAGGTAGAGGCGGCTCCAGCATCAGACACAGGATCACTCAGAGGTCATGAATCTGAGTAACACCAGCTCACACCAAGCCCATGCGTACATTACTGTGTTTTCATGTATTTTCTAAAACATTCATAGCATATGACAAAGAGCTCAAGTTTGAAATTAAAGTAACGAGTTGTTGCAGCTCAGCAGAAAAATTAGATGTTAAATCAAAGGCAGTGTTTAAATAACAATCTTTTGACATGAGCCCTTAAACTCTTCATTAAAACACATATTGATGAGCTTTTGCTACGCTAATTTTCATTGGGTAATATTTCATGGGTCATTTAACTCTTTTCAAAATGTGAAAACGCGCTGTTCCTGTGCATTTGTCCTGGTTTCTGACCCCTTTTTAATACACTTACAATAAAAGCGACCTTGACAGGATAATAAGCATCGTGTACTGTATAATTATCTCCTATCTGCTGGTTTTCCCTTTCAGTGGTTCCTTTTGGAGGTCTAAGACTGGCCAGTGGGACTTGATATGAGGGAGCACAAGCACACAGAGAAGGGCTAGGGTATATGGCAGAGGAGAGACACACAGCAGAAACAATCCTGCCTCCAGGGCTTTGTCCTGTTCTTAAAGGCTACAACCTGCTCTTTCTCTGCCTCAAAAACATGGCTCCCAACCTGTACTTGACCTTTTTGAAAAGCAAACAATCTTTCGCATGAGTACACCACAACTCACTGACTCTACAAAAGTAAAAAAGTAGAAACAGAACAGTAACACATGATAATTAAAAAGAGAACAGCATATTGCTTGCAAAGATTAATTAGGCATCAGAGTCACAAGATGTGTGTGGGCTGCAGCCCAGCACACAGAACAAACTTAGGGAAGACGAGTCACAAAGTCACATAAAAAACATGAGACCAGGTGAAGACAGATGAGGCCTCCAATTGGTCACATGCTGCCACTGACAAGGAATCCCGATCATGGCACTTGGCATGCAGCAGAAATCCTTGAACACACACAGTAGATGGTTATGTTTCATCTTCCAGTCTTGTGAGATGAGTAAGCCAATTGGGGGCTGGCTCTCCTCCACATAGCCCCACATTACAATAGATCAGAGACAGAAATGGGAAGAGACAAGCCGTAGAGCATAGGACTCCTCTCTCTCTTTAATCTCACACACACACACACACACACACACAGACACACACACTGTGAAGGAACAACAGCCGGCACATCCGAGCTCAGCACGAGTCCTGCTGTGGCCTCAGCAACACATCCTGACAATCTATCCGAATGAATTCCTCTCTCATCCTCAGCGTCTCTCTGAAATTCTCTCTCCGTTTTCATCCCCTCCCTTTCTGTTGCAAAGTTTTCCATCTGCTCTCTGAATTACTGCCTGTGATCCCACAAATTAATCAGCCTTAACTACAGTCTTCTCTACTGTCCTGTGTTTACGTTATTACTCTGTTTTCTGCACGTATTAATGTGTCAGCAAACCTTTTATTGCCTTTATATGTGGGCTACGCTCTAATGTATTTAACAGTTTTAGGGCAGCAACTACCATGAGCATCATTTTCATTTAACCAGCCAGATATCTTCTTGGTTATCTCTGAACAATATTCTGACCAACCATCTAAACGCTGAACGTGTCCAGTTTCGTATCATCTAGAGAAAAGAGACGCATCAATTCTTCGTGCATTAGCCGATGTTTGGCTTTTTTGCTCACGAAATGACTAAAACCATTACTCTATTATCAAAATATGATTGCTACTGTTTTGACTTCATGTCTAACTGTGCTGGTGGTCCGATACATCTTTACCCAGTGCAACTACTGATGTTTATGCAATGTAAACTGGAAGCACTAAAGTACTATTCATTCCATGCCATGCTTTAACTAGACAGTCTGGGCCTTCACAGTCCTTTTCATCTTGATTCAAGCGTTATCTTATTCACTGCAATAAGCAAAAAGGATGTTCTGCCTTAACTTTAGATCACACTGGGAAATGAGTCATGAGACACAGGATAATTACACCATTCAGTTGACAACATTTGCTGCTAATAGAGGAGCCAGATGGTAAGTGAGCATCCATTCTATTCCCATAAGAGACAAGAGAGAATTGAATGTGTCAGATCGAGCTTTAAACACACATAGAGAAACTGGACTTTGATGTTCATAACCTCTTTGTGTCGGAGCAAATATGAGGCAAATGTTAGATTTTTCCTCCCCTCTTATCAAGTTCACTATAATCAAGTCCAGTGCAGCAGGAAGGCTCCATATTTCATAGCCTCTAATAATTTCACTTCCCCTGCACTGACAGCATGGAAAGACGGCGGCATAACCAAAAAGAGTTATGGAAACAGAGATCTGATTGGTTCAAAAAAGGCAAGAAATCCTCAACGGAGTGCAGAGCCTTATTAAGCATTCAAGGTTAAGGTGCGGTCTTCACACAACTGCAGCAATAAAGTGTAAACGAAAGTAGGCACTCTGAAGATTGAGGGAGTAAAGGCTGCATTTATGCTCCTTAATTTCCTCCTCCCATATAAGCAGGTGGAGAAGCATGAAGGGAGGCCTGAGATCAGTCACATAGGAGAAGAAGACACGAAAACTGGCAGCGTTAACTATTAACAGCTAATGGGAAAGTAAAAGCACAGATGGCAAGGCTCGCAACACTCCAGTTAACAAACTAAAAAACCAACACTATGTAAATTTTTGTTGACAGACACTCACGCAGCCATAGTGTAGCACCACTGTTCCATTCAGCTCTTTTAATTACCTGTGTATGATTTAATCCTTTATGTGTCGCAGCCCATTCCTCTTAATGATCTGCTCCATTCAGCTCTTGGCAATTCATATTCAGCTGGCACGAGTTTGTCATTTCTTCTCTTTGTTGTTGTTCTTGCTTCTTTCACAATAAGGGTGTTGTGCTGAATATTGGTTGGTTTTCTCATTTATCGTGAAACAGCAGCACAGTCAAAGTAAAGTCCAAGTAAAATCCCCTTGTTATCTGAACATAATAAAGCTTTTTTTGGTCCAACATGCATGTGTCAGGCACTGCAACGCTCTGTTAAACAGGGTTGAAACAGCCTGCAGTGTACACATTATCCACATTACAGCCATATTTTATTTGGTTTATGTTCCAGAGGGTTAAGCACATTTATGTGAAACAACTAGATTCGTACAAGCCCAGGTAATTTTAGCCTTCATACAAAAATACAGCACTGTAATTACATTGCCTAAATGGCAGACTTCTGTGAATAAAAGCTGATTTTGAACTGTCATATTCATAAAAAAAAAAGATAAAATGTTTTCCACTCTCCTTCTCCTTATCTTCCCATCTTTCTAATTTGTGGCAGATTTTCAAATTTGGAACATTTTAATAATCCAATTAAGAAAACTGCTTAGGAAATGACACAGGGAAAAAAGTCCAACCAGATATTTAGGAAACAATTTAAGGAAATAATTATGTTCCTTTTGCATGAAAAACACATTACCACTACTAAAATTGACCATTTTCTCCCAAAACGGAGGTCACTTTTACGAAGTAAAAACCTTCACTAAATCCATGTAACATGTCTTATTTTGCTCATATATGATGGTCAGAGCTGATTTGTGAGCACCACTGTGTATAATACGGCTAGTTCTTTACACCAGGAGAAAAATCTAGCAGCTTAAAATACTACATCCAATCCCAATCCTGTTTAAAATAATGTGCACAGGCCTAAACAAAGCAATGCACCAAAGCTCATTAACATGTTAAAGTTTTAATGAGTCTCTCTATCAACATTCATGCCACCCAGAGCTGGTATGGAGCAGTTTAGTGTCTTGTTCTGTGGGTGTCATCACAGATTGGTTCAGACTGCTGAGATGTGGGACATTCATGCTCAGAAATATTGATTAAAATGTGGGAGTGTCGTTCATTCCGTCTAAAGGAAAATTGTCGCTCTGAATAAAGTGCTTTGAATCCAATATTTCACACCTTTTAGGCTTTCTGGGCCTTTAAATATGATTGATAACCAGAAACGGAATCACCGGAGCTCAGGGAAATTTGTTGGGCAATGGGAGTTTTCCCAGAACAACCATACGTAGTCTTCCCGTATAACAACT
This sequence comes from Channa argus, assembly GCF_033026475.1. NCBI lineage: Eukaryota > Metazoa > Chordata > Actinopteri > Anabantiformes > Channidae > Channa > Channa argus. Next base: position 14,964,496 of record NC_090203.1, on the reverse strand, counting down.
AATTTTGTAAACGTCTGGCGCGTAGAAAACTGTTCACAAAGTTTTAGGAGAATTTGTTTTCATTTTTAACTGGAGGGACTAACAGTGTCCCATTAGTAAATCATATGAAGCAGCAGTGACCCGCAGATAAACGCAGCAACGTGCTGGGGACAGAGGGGCACAAAGTTGGCATCTCCACCAGACTCGCTCCGCTTTTGCTTCCAGTGGACTTTCACCCCCATGTAAAAACTTCCCAGCTGCGCTTTGGAGATACACTTGAATTTGTGTCTTACCTGTTGGCCCCTCGATGCCATCGGCGTAGATCTGAACAGCCAAAATCAGCAGAAAGGCGCAGGTGTTCATCGTGTAGCTGTTTTAGTCCACTTTAAACGTGCAGAAAGAAGCATTTCATTCGCTCCGTGAGGTCCGGGCGCGCAGATAGTAGAGCCAAGCCCATCTATTCCCCCAGTTCTCACTGAATGGAGTTTCAGAGACACTGGGAGACAGGGTAGAGCTAGTTCTGCAAACTGACGTCAGGGTAAACAGTTTAGGAGAGAGATTTCTTTCTGAAGCCCACTTTCCTTCCCAGCCTGCACTTCTGTGCGGACACAAGGTATGAGCCGGGCGCCTTCAAGTGGCCGCAGTCAGCAATGACACCCTGGTATTCAGACATAGGCCAAGAAAAGAAACCGTCTCCCTCTGAGTTAGTCTATCTGTCTGCCTGTGTACATGTTTTTTTTTTTTCTTCCAAAATCCTAATGATACCAAAAATTTTGGCCGGTCTGCAAGGACTGTTTAAGAGTAATGACCTAATGTTGGAAGTTTTATGATGGAGTCAGGGAAAGGGACTACGGAATGCATTATGTCACTGAGTATCCTCATAACTGTGTGGTTTCCTTGTATAGGGTAAGTTTATTATTATTTATTATTAGTCAGGTGGGGGTAAGGGAATTTGTTGACTGTCTGTCTAATCAAATTATTAATTATAGCCTAAAAATTATGCTCAATTGTGGTACAGTTCATTTCCCTGAGGTAAACCAATAGATTTTAGGACTTAGTTTCATATATTTGTCTAAATTTTCATGATCAGTTTGTTAATCTTCACTACAGCTGCCACTATGCATCCAGCAGCCTGTATACAAAATTATCAGCCTGAAAAACATAAACTGCAAGTTAAAAAACCACGTACATGCCATTGTACTGCATATCAGCATGTATTGAAAGTGTATTAAAATATGATTACTTGTTTCAAACTTTTATCAACACTTTGAGGTCAAATTAATCCAACTATCTATTACCTACACAGAGAAAAGTTGTCATTTTAGTGATTTAAAGATTAGGATAGTCTCACAGGACAGACAAGCAACAGAGCTTTACACTTTCCCATAACAAGTTCAAATCTTATTTCTCTGTGAATTAAATAATCCGTCATTTTGTGTGCATTGAAATTGCATTTGATTGCACATGTGCTGACATTGCATTTTTCTGCAAAACTGGTGTTAAAACATGGCTGGCTACATTTAGCCTTGCCAAAGCTCCCAGTTGGATCAAGTTGCCATTGTGCAAGTTATTCATCATTCATTTTGTTGTCGTTTGTGAACATTAAAGCTGTGGATTAAATTACAGTACAAGGGCCAACAGATGCATCTAAGGTATCTGATGTGAGCTAAAATCTCAGGCTCTAATGTTGTTAGCCCAGAATGACAGATGAATGATGGATTGCCCAGCAAATTACTCAATTTAAACAAGGGAGCACAGCATATATCAAACTAACACCTGTAATTACACCTGCTTGATGCATGACAGCCATTTTTGTGCACTAGTATTCTAAGCACAGAGTAGCAATTTATTTAAACTACAGGGAGTGTTTTGGCCTGAATCTGTTCAACTGTATGAAAGTTTCATTTGTAGTAAAAGTAACAGAATGTTGCAAAATTATGTTCAAATCCAACAACAGGACAGGCATCAGTGGAGACTCTGACAGCTGCACTATGATGAAAGTCATTGTATCGAGCATTTTATCAGCTGCCACTCAAAACCCTCACAAATAACTACTTCTGCACAGCCAGTGTTGTGCATGAATTTATAACAACGTATCATTACAATTGGGAAGGAAGTTGTCAGAGGCTGGCTATCAAACCATCACTGTCTATCACAAGGACTTGGCAGGAGCACAGTGCTCAAAAACGTATATAAACAGTGAATAACAGAGGAGGAAACTGCCACAACACTTCTCTGTGAGTGGAGGCTTTAACACACACACCATGCAGTGATATCACACGAGAATTCCATTGACTCTTAAATAGAAAATTATTGTTTGACATCAGAGATGTCACGTGAAGTCCAACATGCTTGTAAAATTAATACACTGAGCAGCTGTTTGTTTGTTTTTTTTGGGCTGTATGGCTTAATGTTGAGTTAGCCAGTCTGTTCTATGCATTAAACTAAAGTAACAAGCTTTTAAAATGTAGGGAGAGACAAATACAATATAATCACATCTGATTAAAACCTATACAATGTAAAAAAGAATCTGCAGTTAGCACTCCTATGCTCAATAATTCTCATCGATAGCATGACAAGAAAAAAATAAGTAGCTCTTGACACACCAGCTTTAAACACTCCTTTTTAATTTGTTATGTTTGTATCTAAAACGTGGCCACTATCTTGCATTAGTGTCCCTCCTAAAACTTTAAAGTTTCCCATTCAGAAATGTTATAGTAGTAAACAGAATATTTAACAAGATTCAATATTTGCAAAACATTAGTATTATGTCAACTTGTATTATGTACAAAGCCACAGCACATAACAATCACAGTACTTCCTTTATATACACAGTAGCTTTCACTATCATATTGAGAATAATATATTCTGCAGACAGTGAATGCCTGGTGCATAGATCTTAGGCATTATGACAAAAGCCTGAACACAAGCAAGAATGTAAAATATTTCAAAAAAATCAAAATGATAAAAATTCAAAATACAGTGTTAACAAAATAAGTTTTTGAATACAAATATTGGAAGAGAATCATAGAAATATTACGAAGATGTATCATCAAAACCTGAACGTAATGTTATCACAAAGAACATAGGATAAAAACATATATTTTCACTGTTTCTAGTATTATATCCATAGACAAGAAGAACCTTTGTGTTTTGTTATGTCTGCAACTAATACACAATTATTCTCATTATTAATCATTCATTAAGAAATAATGACTTGTCTATAAAAGATGAGAAAAAGGTCAAAATAAATTGTCTTTTTCCATTTCCCAAATCTCAGGTTGACATCTTCATCTTCTTCAAAAACCAAGAACAAGATAAACTACACCAGCAAAAATTAACACTTGAGAAGTCAAGACCAGTGAATTGCTGGTTTAATAGTTACCAAAATTGTTGGATTAACTAAAATTCTGGCAGCAACAAATCATTTCAGCTTTGTTGTGTTCTCTGTTGTTAAAAAAAAATAATCATTAAACAATCGTTTTAGAAATGGCCTTGTCCAAGCAATACCACTGTCAATCACAAACACAGCTTACAAGCATCAGCATACAATGGAAAAAGGGCAGTTTGACAAAGTAATGTTAATGATCTTTCCCGTTAGTCTCCTTTCCATCTCAGGCACATTCCTTTATTTAGTTCTACATAGTCCCTTTTGAATCGTATCCCTCTCAATAACTTTTATGTTTCTTTGATGCCTTCATTCCTATAGTCACCTTTTCAGTGTCACACAAGCCCTCGGTGTCCTCTACTTTACTTCTATGGTGAGGGTGTGCTCAAAACTTTAGTCCTCTGATCAGGGTCTTTGTCGCTGCCTGAGGTGTTCTCTTTCTTCACACCTTGCAGTCCTAACTGATGAGGTTTCTTCTGGCTCCTAGGCTCACTGTACTCATGCACTCTTCCCAGCGTAACACTGTCAGCCCTGCTAAGATGGTTGCGGCCAGTGGAGGTAGAAAAATCAGTGAAGAGCTGAGGCCTGTAGCTGAGCTGAGCATAGGATGCACCAGAAAAACCAGCAATGGAGAGAGGTGAAATCAGTGGGCTTGTTTTGACGGGAGACAACACGCTCTGGGTTTGTCTGTTTGATGGGTTGTAGCGCTGAGGTCGAAAGCGTTTCGAGAATGTGTTTTTATAACAACCCTGCTTTCTCTGTTCCTCCATGATCTCACTCAACACTAAGAAAAAAAAAACAGGATATTAGTTCATGCAATATGCAGGGACATCGCTATATGCAAAGTGCTGTATAAGGTTTTCTCACCATAAACACCGTTAAGTATTTTGTTCTCTTGATTTTGGCTGTGCCTCAGGTCCAGAGCATGCTTTACCGAGTCTAAAAGCCCAAACATCTCACACAAGGAATTAAGTATGATGGCATCTGACAAAACCAAAGAATCACAGATCAGCTACAAAGCTTGAGTAAAAAAGTTTTGCCCACAGCAAAATTTGCAGAATTAGAAATCACTCGTCTATGAATTTACTTCTTAAACCAGATTTAGTGAGTGGGGCTTTTATTGAAAATACAGATTTTTAGTTTGACTGAAAGTAATTATTAAGTATTCAAAGTCTAGTGTTTATTGAAGTCCCGCTACAGGAACTCACCTGTCTCCTCCAGGCTGGCCTTTTCACTGCGAACCTCCACTCCTTTAAGAGTGGCTAATAATTCAGTCTGGAGACTAGACAGGACCTCTCCCATCAGTCCTGCATTTGCCACTCCCTTCCACAGGCTTAGTACTCCATCTACAGAAAGTCAGTGTTTTGGGACATAATTATGATCTGCCGGGAACTCTGTGTATACTATGTGTGTGTTTGGTTGTCTTTTATTTAAAAATGGCAAAATGCCACGGAGAAATAAAAGAAAGCGGTGTAGCCACAATCACCGAGGGGATTTGAGTTGTGTGTGAAAGTATGGAACCCTGTGTAAGCTTGCAAGTTGGATAGTAAGAGAGATTGGACACATTGCAAAGAAAAGACAATGCAAAATAAATAAGACATGCAGGATAAATGAAACTGTCTTAGTGGAATGGCAAAGAGAGGTTAAGATTTGAAGAGAATCGAAAGATTGGAAAACAGCGCAATAAAGTGAAGAGGGAAATATAGGAATTGTCAGGGTCAGAGGAACAATGAAAACAGATAAAAAGAGAAGAAATAGGATAGTTGCAGTAATTGAGGAGAGGAGGTGATAGAGGTAGAGAAAGAAGTGTAGGAAAATGGGTTAGAAACATAGTGCTCTAGAGAAGAGAAAGGAGGACAAGGCAGATTGGAGGGAGAGTGAAAAATTACTTGGGATCTGTACAAAATTGAGCAAAATACAAGTTGAGTGTATTAGAGGGATAAAATGTCAAGAGGGATAAATGTGAGGTGTTTGATATCTCATCCTGAAAGATGTGCGTCCACTTTCATGTTTGCTTAAATGTCTGTCAAGATAAATGCAATATGTCCACAGAAAATATTCCAAACCTTATTTGCAGCTATCTGAAGCTACATTCACATATTTCTTCATGTATGGATGTACACTAATGGGAAGCAACACATTACTGTAGATAGAAGAGCGCAGTTATGGTCCTTATTCAGAGCTGTCGATTTGTTTTAAGCACTGTGAAAAGCAATACCACTTGTGCAATGAGGCACTGCAATTTGCCATTTACACAAAATATGACTTGAGGCTATTTTACCTACTGTGGTCCAGCTGGAACACTGCCTAATCAGGTCACCTTTAAAAGCCCTTAAATCAAAGCTTAGGTCTTTGCAAGAAAAAGTCACTTAGAAATGTCAGATGCAGCCGATGGTGAGACAAAGGGACATGATTCTCTCCCTGCCTTTGGTCAGCAACTTTTTAAGGCAAGGCTGCAGAATGACGCACAGCTGCAGATTCAGATGTATACTGGCTCTGTGTGTAAGAAATTTTAAATACCCATGACAGCAATGGCTGTGACATGAGATACTTGTGACAACTTCAGGTAGACTGGTGTTAATATTCACAGCTGTTGTTGTTTTCTGTTTAAATTTATTATTTATAAAAACTTGTTGGAAATTTATGTCTGAGTGTTGCATTTTCTTTCTTATCAGCCATCAAAATTAACCATCGTGATAAGGCAACAGATGTAGAAGCAGATAAACGATGTGCCTTACAAACCTACAGCCTCTTGAGGACTGCAGGTCACTAGGCTGATTCAGTGCCATTGGAATTTACCTGTAGGGCGCTCTCCTTAGTCAGCTGACAAAATGAACATAAATACAATGTCCATAATTGCAGTTTTTACAACACAAGTGATGTATATTTCTGGATTACAAAGCTTATAAATGGAACATATCGTTATATGTTTTTTGTATTAAAGGCTACGGCCTTTTTCTTGCTGTACAGGATATTGTAAAGGCAGAGGCCACCAATTAATAAATGAAGCCTCTAATTGCTGTTTAATTTAATTCTATACCCTTTCTTCCTCATCCTGTTCAAGGCCTAAACAATCACCAATAGATCCTTTAACATGTTTACCAGACGTGTCTAGTCTTCTTTTTGCAGCATGTCCATTGGCTGTTGGGGGGTTTACAGGCAGGGCTGGACCAGGGCTCCCCTCTGTTGTTGCACGAAACCTATCCTCCAACGGCTCCTGGACCTCTGTTGTGTCATGTGCATGCCTTCCTGGGTGGAGGAGCAGACATATAATTTAAAATACAGCACAGAAACATTGTATTTTAAATTAATTTAAGTTAGCAGAGTGAATGATTGTCTGGATTGTCTCTGCAATTTTCTGTGCAGTGAAAAGTGTCTGAATGTTCTAAATTTAGCTAATTTCCTAAATCATTGGGTTGCTCAAGGTTCTAAACCCATTGCAAGATGTCACTTGTTTCATATTTTGCAAAGTATTGAAATGTAGCAGGTGGCTTTAAAACTTTTTTTTTCAGTGTCTTCTCATGATATGACAGCAGGTCAAACATATGTGAGGATAAAAGGCAGCAAACTGTAAATGCCAACTAAAATCTACCTGTCAGCGGAGGCACCTGTCCTCCAAGAGGGTCAAGAGCCAAAAACGACGAGCTTGGCTGCACCGAGGTCCCTGGAGGAAGTCGTGTGCTGTTGATCACCACATCAAATTTTGTGCTGCGGCAAGTGTTGCTGCACACAGTGTCATGCTGGTAGAAATCTATCTGGCCAGAGCCCATCATTTTTCTGCGTGGGGAGAGGCAGGTTAAAGAAACACTGCAATGTATCCAAGAAAATATTATTCTTACACATCTGCAAAGGGGTGTTAAGTGTGGATTGAATCAATCTTAAACAATCCCAATAGCTTTCTAAAGGGCAAAGCCCATTGATCTGACCTCTAGAGGAATAAAGATAAAAAAGAGATATTGCTTATTTAGTTGGTATATTGACTCACAGTGACACCAAGAACAAGTGCAAACATAATAAAGCAGTTAAAAAAGCCCAGAGCTGGCTGTATTTCTGCGGAGGCTCCGGTCTTTTAATGTGTGCAACACCATGCTGCAGATGCTTTATAGGACTCTGGCAGCCACTGTCATCTTGTTTGCTCTGGTCTGCTGGGGAGTGGAGAAATTAACCAGGAGGGCTGGCTCTGTTCTGGGTGTGCAGATCGACCCTTTACATGTCGCTACTGAAAGAGGGACGTCCAAACTCTTGTAAATCCTGTACAATGCCTCCCACTCACTGCACAGTGTGATGGCTGGACAGAGGAGCATGCTCAGCCAGAGAACGATCACTAACGAGTGCTCCACAGAGCACCACCGGTTGGCCAATATACTAAACAACTCAACCACCTCCAATAAGGGGGAGGGGAATAAGAACTGAGACGAGACAGAAACTGGACAATTGCGTTTTCCTGTCATATTTAGTAAAACTAAACTCTTACCATGACTGTTAACTGTTTGTTGTTTTATCATTTATCCTCACATCCAGCTTTTGGCCTTTATAATTTATGTCTCTCATCACTATCATCCTTGAAATGCCTCCATTCAACATTATTGTATTTCTCTTTGTTATTATTAACTGATAATTATGCTTTTTGTTGGTTTAGTTGTTTTTCTGGGTGTGGACCGTTTTTTTGTTTTTCGTTTTTTTCTCCTTTCTTTGAAGCAGAGCAGCTGTAACAAGGCAACGTTTTTTTCTCTGTAGGATTAATAAAGTTGTTTGAATCTTGAGAAAGATCACTCAGCAGCTTGTTTGCATGTTATTTAATCCTGCTATCATAATAACACTTCTTACAGACCTCCTCTGGAATGTACTGGCAAACCCCAACGCAGACAGACTGAATGTACGTGCAAATTATAAGAGTGAGCCATGCTGCTGACCGCATAAAATTAATGTTTGTAACACCTCCTGTCTGACACGTGAACTCAGATTTACTGTACATGCAAATCTCTCTCCAGCTGGGAGAATGAGAACAGACATTTATTTTTTTCCCCTAACCTGAGCATTACTCCTCCTAGTCTGATGGCCCTTTTCCAGTCTTTTAGAGTAGCTTTTCCTGCCAGGTGTACAAACTGCTTAGGACTGATGAGCTGGTCATTGAACTGTAAGAGAAGAAGACAACACAAATGCCAATACACTTATAAAATCTATTATAAGTAAGGGGAGAGATGAATAAGTCAGTAACTGTATGCTGACTGAACAACGTTTGACAAAGTAATTATTCCAAATTTCCGAAAAGTAATACTCACCATCATTTGATTACAACTTACTTTGACACATCTGACATTGATTCCAGGGCATACAAACTTCTTAAACAGTAGAACTGCTCTGCTGTTTCCACAGGTGATGGGGTAGCCATATTCAATCTCTTCTCCTTCTGCTTTACTGTCATCTAAACAATACACAATATAATCATAACCAGTATCTTCCTAGGTACTAATGAAATAGAGAATATTTAAATACAGAAAGTCAATCATCACATTGCAATAATATTTAATAAAATATCTCTGTCACCTACTATCACGTGTCTCTATGGCCATGACTGTAGTGCCAGTGTCAGCAATGTTATCATTTATCCTGCAGATGGTGACAGATTCTCAAATGTAACTGATAGTTTAATATGCCGGAAAGTTTTTGATGTACCTGTTTTTAAATTTTCTTTTCCATGTTGACAACTGTTCCGATATTTCACTTATCCCTTATTTCAATTAAATGTATATTGCACAATTTAAACCTAAAAAATATTTTATTAATATGACGTAGAGGCTAGGGAAAATCATGTTAACATGCTTCAAAACTGTGGTATATATTTATACAAATCTGCCTATACAATTACATTAGCCTGTCTATTTGTCACACCGGCCACATATTGTTTAATAATATAATCCACAATACCCTTGTAGGATGGGCTGCAGGTGGAGGATGACTTGAGGGTTGTGGTTGTTGCCACTGGACTCCCCCTCCTCTTCCTTCACGGCCATGCGTTCCACTGAAGACATAGTGACCACAGTACCCGCCATCACCCCTCCCTACAGAGCTGGATTCAAAGAGGGCCAAGCACGCATGTTAACATCAAGATCATACACATGCATGTGTTGGTTCTATTTAATGCACACACTTTAAGAAAATCCACCCCAGCAGTTTATTTTTCTGGCATCTAACCGTTATACAAATGAATCCACACGGATTAATTTGGGGTTAAAATCATGTAATTCTGAACAGGCAACATAGCCACGGCTAAACCAACAAGTGAAACCACCCAATCGTAGATGTTTACATTTACTTATTTAACGTGAAGCTGTCAGTGGTATGAATCATTGCTGCATTGAGGCCATTATTTTTGCCAAAAGTATGCTAAAAATAAAAGACCTGTTGAACAAATGTAACCATAGCAGTGCTGCAAATAAGTCACATTAATCAAATCATGATATTCCTGTTGATTATTGTTTGTGCAGTGCATTTATTACCCAAACTTTGGAAAAGCTTATATTATGGAGTAGCTATACCGTAAATGCATGTACTGACAATGTCTCTGGTGACAAATTTTGAACAAACTACGAACACATTTTAGAGGAGTCAATCCCCAATAAACTGTCCTCAGGGCTACTGTTAATGTCATAAAAAACTTCCTTGGTTTAAAGTTACATGATAATAAAGTGTAACTGAAATTTTCCAGTCAGAGACTTCTTTCAGTCCTAATAAGCACCAGCTGAAGCGCGTTGGAAATCGTGCGCTTTGCGAATAAATAGGAACCGAGTCGAAATAAATTTACAAGCTGTATCTTATGTCAGTAAAGAAACAGAGAGAACCTTTCCGTTCAGCGAAGAGCCGTCTACAAAAAACGAATCAACATTTCCCACAACTAACCTAGCTATCACAAACTCCCACACTGACAGTTGCGTGTCTTTCTCATCCCCCTTCGCCCACTCAGGCTGACGTCGGCTGGTGCGGCAGCACGCACAACCCGGCCGACACCGCTGCGACGGTGCGCGCTACACAGAGGGTGCACAAAAGATACGAAAACTCTAAAACACACTACCTGCTGCTTGTTATAGTGTTAGCGTTTTACTTACCGTTTTACAGCAGCAGATAATTCATCCTTGCCTTGCCAGAAGCACCAGAGCATGCGCCGTGCTGCTTCGACACACTTCCTGCAGACAAGGCAGTGTTTGCCTGAGAAGCATCTGTCCCGCTGTCACGAGAAGCGTTCGCTCGCACGCGATGTGTAAATCGCTCCGACGGCGCGGTTTGGAGCGACTCTGGGCTAAGGGGGGCTCAGGATGGAAGATTTCAAGCCATACAAACATGTGTGAACCATAGAGGAAACTGTGGGCATTGTTGTAATGAGTACAACCTCTGTGGGGAATTTTAGACCCAGCGCACACGTTGGTTTTGTGCCTGCTGTGTGGTATAATGTTGATGGTCTGCAGTGCAATAAATGCTGTTCACAAGAGTTGCGTGAGATATTTTCCTTGTTGCCCGAATTTCACCAGAAGATGGCAGGATTTGCAGTAAGTTTAAGGTAACAAATAAAAGGTACATTCAAGAGATTTCAAAATGGACTACGTTGTTGTTGAGCTTTGAACGCAGGATTTCTCAGTTTTTTTTAGGCATTGATCAATAAGCCTTAAGAGAAGGATACACATATCTGTTGAGATGTGTGTGGTACGTGTTCAGCATTGCCATCTTTACAAACACCAGTAAGTCATCAGCAGCTGGTCTCAGATCAGCACCACAGACCCATCAGACCGCCCATTTATGGGAATGGAATTCTCGGGATACTGTGATTGACATTCATATGGAACCAATGAGAAGCCGAGTGTACACCCCGTGGCCAATAGTAAATATCCAGTACTTTGTACTACAACTTCTTACTGGAGCTTGACGCTTTAGACGTCGGGGTTTGCACCTTACTTTTTCATGTAGAGCTCTGGGAATCATGCCCGTCAAGTGTGAACATTTCGGGCATGTTGTGAAGTCTCTTATTGCGGGTTTCTGGATCACCTTTAGCGTATACTCCGTAGGTGTTCACGGTCAGGAGGGTAAGATAAAAATGTTTTGTTTACACCTATGATAAATATTGTAACGCTAACGAGAGACTTTGTGTCTGCCAAATATCTCCTTATCCTAAGTACTTTTACTCATTCATGGTCCGGAGCAGTTAGGGTTATTATTATTTGCGCTTAATCTGTTATTTGGTATGTTGTAAAATGGTTTAAACGCACATATGAACAAGCACAACCAGGCTTTAAAAAATCCCTTGCATCCTGCCTAGCTAGTCATTAACATAGGTTGCACAATATTTACTGGATTGTACATTAGTGATAACTTCTAACTTCATCAGTAGGTAGCTATAGTCCTGTAACACATCAGTCCTGTATCTTTGCCTAAGTAGATCTGAAACCACAAGAAACATCACATGGTGAACTTTTGAGTTGTGGCTTTGAAGACATGGTTGCATTTTTTACATACTTTTCTTGCTCGTGTTTACACAATGATCCCACCTATCAGTTTATTTTTCCCACGGCATTGACGTCCCTGTATGAATCACAGGGATGATACATATACACAGACAAATAGGAAAACAGTTTATGGATCCGCAGACAATGACTCTAACTCTAAGTCATACCACAAATGATTATATATTTTTTTGCTTGCTTTCCTCGTCTGTCTCTGGGGCTTTGGTGTCCCCACATAGGAAGATGATTTCATCCATGGTCAATTACTTATTCTAAATCACTTTCATAGAGGCATAGAGACTGTGCCATATCTATATTCGGACATATGATCCACTGTGGCGACCCTGAACTTACAGGATAAGCCGAAAGGACAAAAAGTAAAAAAAAAACTTTTTTGCCTGCTGGTAAGTATGCAAAGAGTGGTGTTAGGACCAGGGACTGAGGGAGACCTTTCTGCCTTGGTGTTGTAACTTTGTGATTGATACACAAGCTGGAGAAGACAATGTAGTGACAGGTAGCATAGGTGAATATCCTGTCTGTAAATGTGGACCTGTATGGACCTGCCAGCTAAGCCTCAAGTGGAAAACAATGTTGCTGGGGTGTTTTTGATTGACTGTCTGCTATCCTACCTCCCAGTTTGAGTCCACCATTCTGTACTTTACCCTTCTGAATTTTTCAAACTGGTCGGAACAGGCTGAACACATATATGCCTTCCTGTATGAAACTTGAAACAGATTTTAAGCAAAAAGGTTCAATGAGCAGGGGAAGAATGCCAGGCTCCCAGAAACTCCTCGGCGTTGCTCCTGCTTTGTGGCCTCCCACCGGAAGGTGACAGACGCTCTGTTGCCCACAGTTACAGTAAGTTGCTCTGGCAATTCAAGGAATCCTTATGGGAGTTGAAGAGGGACAATAACATTCAAAGGTTTATGGTATTAGGATCTAAAGAGGTGTTAGGAAGTAGTGACATGGCTGATACAGGATGTGTGTGACAAAGGGTAATAGGAAGGTCATCCTCTGGTTTCTCCTCAACAAATTTCCAGGAGCCTTATATGGAAGACAAGGACAGGCATGATGTGTAGGCTTTCATAGACCCAGATGTGTTTTTCATGTTTTGACCATTCTTGGTATGTCCCCACTTGATATTTTTGGGGTAGGATTTGAGCTTGCTGCCCCCACACCACTTATCTCTGTGTGACCACTGAGGAAATAACTTGTTTATCTTCTGTGACCTGCAGGGATGTTTGGCAATGCAAATATTTGTGTTTTCTGTTCCAGTTTAAGTGTTACTCACAGCCACCACATGTCACAGGATGTAATGAATCAATTCAAGAAAATGTTTAAATAAAAAAAATGTCTTTCATTTTCTCTTCAAACAACACCCCCTGGTGTATAGTAAAATCTTTTTATTATAATCTTATCGTTAATATGCAGTTCATATTTTCCTAGCTTAGCACTTCCCTCCGCAGAAGTTGTTTCATCTCACAGTTATGATCTCATAAAAACATGCCCTGGTCTGTTGTGCATGTTCAGAATAGACTTATTACTCATCTATCCTGAAATTGAGCATTGACTAAACCCTTGATATTCTTTGTACTTAATTAGGAGAATGAATGACAAACTGTCTGTGGCTATTTAATTTTAGCCTGAGCTGCTCAACGCAAATCCTTACTTCTTGTAGTAGTTTTGGAAATAGAATCCTATTAATTATACAGTTAAAAAATGTTTAATATTTACCAGCACACTTGGAGTTTTGGATTATTGCTTAGCAATTAACCTCAGTAAAATTTTGATGGCCATTTTTTTTCACTAGATTTTTCCTATTTTACTACATAGTTTCTAGACCAAATAGTATAAATAAAAAAAAATAAATAGGAAAATAATAGACACGATTAATCCTTAATTGCAAGTAGTGAGCATTGCCTTGAAAACCTTTTTTTTAATTTAAAAGAACTTGTCTGTCACAATATCATTTTATTTAACAACAATAAGCTTTGCTATTTTGTAGCAGCTTGTTTCTGCCACTGGGGGAAAAAAAATCACGATCATGTATCTTAAAATAATGACTTACTAAGTCGAAATAATGAGATACTTTCTGAATATTTTGACTTGGTCAGAGCCAGCTTTTGGGATAGGCCATATAGGCCGTAGCCTAGGATGCCACATGCTGGAGGAGGTGCTGTTTCAAGCCCTCAAAAAAAAAAAAAAACAACAAATATTAAATCCTGATTTAAAAAAGTGTTTTGTGAAAAAGTTAAGTTACACAAAGGCAGTAATTTTTTAAAGAACCTCTTCATTAGCAGGTGGTCATCTCATTTTAGAACAAAACTGGAAATATGTTCTTATCTTTTATTTTTTTTTTGTATGATTTAAGGTAATGGCTGTGGACACACTTTGCTGGGCAGTGAGTCTGGCACCTTGGCCTCTCAGAACTATCCAGGCACCTACCCAAGCAACACCTGGTGTAAGTGGAGGCTTCGGCTGCCAAAATCACAAACGCTGCGACTGCTTTTTGGGGACTTCGACATTGAGAGCAGTGAGGGCTGCACCAATGGCTCTCTTGTCATCACAGACAAGGATGGAGCACCCCAGCTGGGTAAGCCTGTTTATGTCTGATCATCAATTGTTTTGGACATTACAAAGATGTACTCATGTCTCCTGTGTACTCATCTCAAGCACTACCATGTCATTACTGATGCTCTCCCACCAGTGATTGTGGAATACACACAGTGCATGCCATTCCATTGACACATTGACTCAAGAGACAAACCCAATTTCGCAACAGACACATACATGTTTTTCAACCAGGTGTATTGTGTCTGGAGGGCATAAAAGTTTTTACACACACCAAAATGAGTTTGAGAGATTTAGGAGATTGAAATATTCTTTTAGACTGCATTTATGCCACCGTTTATCATTAGGTTCCACAGAACCTGGCTGGTGACTTCTGTTTTATTTTCTTTGGAGTGTAGCTGTCCTTATATGCAGGTTTTCAATGTGATAGTCTACGTGAATCTGGTCTTATGTACAGCATTTATTTTGATGAGTTTTGTGAATTTGTTAATCTGCGTGTACACAGGTCCAGTGTGTGGGAAGCTCAATGCAACAATGAAAAATGTGACACTTAAAACCAATGAAGTGACAATAACCTTTAAGTCTGGGCCACACCGCTCTGGACGTGGATTTCTGCTCTCTTATGCCACAGACCAGTATCCAGGTATGAGTAAACTATCCATTCTCTGATGTAAAACACCCTGGGCAGCTATTTATAACTTTTTAATTTCTATTTATATAGGTATAGTACACAGTTGAATTGTGTTTATAAAATTGTGTTTTTATTGCATGTGCATGTGTCATTCACCTAAAAATGTGTAATGTGTAGTTTGAATTTAATCACTAAAATGTGCTCCTTTGCATGTTTACATTACTGTTATAATTCTAACAGTCTGTGTGAATATTTGTCTTTGTGTGTGTGCACTTGTGTGTTGATCGGGATGTGAGTGTATGAGTCACTGCTTATTGGCATTCATTCTCCATTCTCTATCTTTGCTCGGCGTTTTTGCCCAGAAAGCAGGAGTCCGACTTCTGAATGGAGCGAGGCCTCAGGCTTCAGTCAGTCACTCGGAGTGGTTGAAATTCTTTTTCAATCCCCCTCCTCTTTAGCAGCCTGTTAACCACTGCAAGCCCACTCCCATCCTGTGTTTGTCACAATAAGGCAACTCAACCCAGAGGCTGATGATTTAGTAGTTATCAAGCCCACGGATGCAGCAACAGTTTATAACTTCTGTTTACAAATATTTATTTAGGGTTCAATATGAAAGTTATAATGTAATGATTTTTGACATTATAGATTCGGCCACAAAGTGATACAAAGGGTAATGTTAATTATGTGTATGTGTTTAGTATGGAGAATGGAGTGTGTCTATATTTAGAAATAGTTCCTTTGCTCTAGATGAGGTAATCTGTCCTGCAAAGTATGTAGCATAGTTTCCTGTTTTTCAGTCAGTTGTTTATGAAATCTGGCAGTGTCTGGACCTGAGGCTATGTTCAAACATACAAACCACTGTCTGTTGACTGTGATCGCACAAGGGGCATTCGCTGTACTGCACTGTGACAGAGTCACAGCAACAAAGGGCTTAGTCACATCAACAGTAATGACCGCTCATCCCCTAATGTAGCACACAGAGTCTGAAACATAGTTTGTTTTTGTGTGGTTTACTTAATGCTGGGTGGTATAATGTAAGCCTGACTTACTGGGTCTCATGCCATAATGTTCAGTATGTATATGTTTCACATATACATACTAAAATAACTTTGATTTATTTTTTTAAATTATATTATGTGTTTGTGTGTCTCCCTGTTATAGATCTCACTTCTTGTTTACAACGAGGATCTCACTTTAGCTTACAGCATTTGAGGTCAGTGGCTGAACTCAGCATTATCATAACAGAATCACTTTCAGTAGGTAAGTGACTGTATGTCTCCCATGTTGTCCTGTTGTTTTTTAGTTTGTACTGTCCTGCTGGATGTAAGAATGTCACAGGGGATATATGGGGGAACTCTGAGCAGGGCTACAGAGATGTAAGTACACCACATTTCATTTGACTAAATGTATTAGAATTGCTTGATTATGGTTATGTTTGAAATTGCCCCATATTTTCCTCTGCTGCAGACTTCAGTCCTGTGCAAGTCAGCTGTCCATGCTGGAGCTGCATCTGATAGTTTGGGAGGTCGTGTCAGCGTGACTCGTGGCAGAAGTCTTACGCTCTATGAATCAACCTTTGCAAATGGAATCCTTTCTAAAATGTGGGTTTGTTGCAGTCAAAGGCTGCTTTTTGGGCTGCTTTTTGGCTCCAAATGGTTTCCCAAACTAATTTACTACTTTGTATTTGTAGACTGTAGTACTGACCTTTGAACAACCCTCTTTTGACAGGGGATCGTTATCGGAAAAGAAGCTGCTATTCAGCAAAGGTATCAGCTAAATGACAAATGTACTTGCTGTAAATTTTGCATGCTTGGTATTTTTACATACTGTAAAACATTTAATACAAATAAAATATCTGTGCCTTTTTTCTAAACAGTTATATTTATCCATTATTATCACTGTGATATATAAAACAGAAATTCTTTATATACCATTCATCACAGTGAACAGTGCATCCAGCACTTAACTTTTCCACATTTTATTTCACTGCCTTATTCCAAAATTGATTAAAATCATTATTTTCCTCAGAGTTCTACAAACAATACCCCATAATGACAACGTGAAAGAAGTTTGTTTGAAATCTTTGCAAACTTATTAGAAATAAAAAGCAAAAAAAAAAAATCAACGTACATAAGTATTCACCGACTTTGCTTAATACTTTGTTGAAGCACCTTTACCACCAATCACAGCCTCAAGTCTTTTTGAGAATGATGCTACAAGCTTGGCACACCTTTTTGGGCAGTTTCTTCCATTCTCTTTTGCAGACCCTCAAGCTCCATCAGGTTGGATGGGGAGTGTCCGTGCACAGCCAGAGATAACTGAAAGACCGCCTAAGAGAGCCACAATGGTATAGTGCCTATACAGAGCAGGTGCATGAGATGTTGGAGCGGGGAGCAGCATAGAAGCTCACAAAGGAGATGATTAATAATCGGACAAGGCCAGTATGGTATTATTTACATCTCTCCAGAGATGGGCTCTGGCTACACCACTCAAGGAGGTTCACAGAGTTGTCCTGTAGTCACTCCTTTCTTATCTTGGCTGTGTGCTTAGGGTTGTTGTCCTGTTGAAAGATGAACCATCACCCCAGTCTGTGGTCCAAAGTGCTCTGGAACAGGTTTTCATTAAGGATGTCTGTGTACACTGTTGCATTCATCTTTCCCTCAATACTGACTGGTCTCCCAGTTCCTCCCGCTGAAAAACATCCCAACAGCATGATGGTGAGCGGTGCCTGGTTTCATCCAAACATTGACTCTTGCTATTCGGGCCAAAGAGTTTAATCTTTGTTTCATAAGACCAGAGAATTTTGTTCCTGGTGGTCTGAGAGTCCTTCCGGTGGGCTGTCATGTGCCTCTTACTGAGAAGTTGTTGCCGTTTGGCTCCTCTACCATACAGGCCTGAGTGGTGGAGTGCTGCAGAGATGGTGGTTCTTCTGGAAGGTTCTCCTCTCTACAGAAAAATGCTGGAGCTCTTTAAGAGTGACCATCAGGTTCTCGGTCATGTCTCTGACTAAGGCCCTTTTCCTTCGATAGATCAGTTTGGCCAACTGGCCCGCACTAGTAAGAGTCCTGATGGTTTTCATTAGGACCTTCAATGCTGTAGAAACTTTTCTGTGCCTCAATCCAATCCTGTCTCTGAGGTCTACAGACAATTTCTTGGACTTCATGGCTTGGTTTGTGCTCTGACTGTTAAATGTGGGACCTTATATAGACAGGTGTATGCTTTCCCACTAAATGTCCCACAGGTGAACTCCATTCAAATTGTGGAAACATCTCAAGGATGATCATTGGAAACAGAGCTGAATTTTGATTGTCATGGCAAACGCTGTGAATACTTATATTTTGTTTTTTTATTTTTAATAAATTTGCAAAGCTTTCAAACAAACTTTCTTTTTTGCTTTCACATTGTCATTATGGGCTATTGTTTGAAGAATTTTGCGGAAAATAATTAATTTAATCTATTTTGGAATAAGGCTGTAACATAACAAAATATGGAAAAAGTTAAGTGCTGTGACTAGCTTCTGGATGAACTGTAAAATAATGCTTAACAGTTGAGAATGGATAATTTTTCTTCTTGTCAAGTGGTTAATCAAGTGTATGTAAATACAATTTCTATTACATACTGCACGATTTTCTTCAGTCCACCCCTTTCTTTTATCTGTGAACAGAATGCAGCTACATCCTTCCTGTTTCTGGATTAAATGCTTCATCTTTCTGGGACAAATTCAGTCAAGAGCATAGCATGTTTTGGTCCTCCGGAAACATGGGTTCAGGTCACGAGTTCCTACCATGGTCAGCAGACAGTAATGATCCAAACCCATGGGTGGAGCTGGAGTTAAATGATAGAAACAATATCACAGGTAAGTTAAAACTAGAATATTTAAAAACATTTCTATACCCTTGAATAAAACTGTTAAAGTCTGGTGATATTGTATATTTCAGTCAGTGTAAAAACTCGCATCAGTGAGTCACATTGTTGTGCATCCCATCCAAAAAGCTTGTTCTCTTCCCTCAGGAATAATGACAACAGGATCAAATGAGCACTACATAGAATCCTACATTCTTTTTTTCAGCAAGGACAGAAAGAATTGGAAGCTTTACAAAAGTGCTCTTACCAAAGAAAAACAGGTATCTGATTGTATTGTGTGCATAAATGTTCAAACTGAGTGGATACTGTATTCTTCTTGAACTTCTTTGTGAAAAAGTGACTTTGTTGTGGCTCTCAGCTGTTTCAGGCCTACACTGATGGACACGTCAAAGTTCTCAACAGTTTGTTTCCGCCCGTGGTGGCTCGCTTTGTTCGGCTCCAGCCACTGAACTTCCATGTCAGAGCTTCAGCTCAGATCCAAATCCTGGGCTGTCCTGTTGCCAAGTTTACACCAAGATCGCCCCCATCCAGAGGTAGGAGTTGGCTACTAGTCTCTCGGTTTGTCATGATTTGGTAAAGATTCCTGATGAATTTTTGTGTTCGGCTACTTCTGCTACTTGAACAGAATCTCCGTCCACGAAACATGACAACATGAGTACACTGCGACCAGGCCCCTTTCCCACCACCACAGAAAGGCCGGTTTTGGTAGAACACCAACTAAGTATGTACTTCTATACCGTCCTTTAAATCTGTCTACTGTATATGTTCACAATTAAAAAGCAACAGTGCAATATGATCTCAAACCACTATTTTTCCATTGCAATAAACTACATTACTTCTTTACATTAGTACAACTGTTAACTTACACCAACATTTGTGTTCCTGTAGGCTCTAGTCAGCCAGTTATAGTGGCAGTAGGAGTTGTCTTGGGGCTGTTAATGTGCGGGAGCTGTTTGTTGGCTGGAATCTGGTGGAAGCGAAGGTACTGTTTTTACATATATGCTGTTGTGTACTTTTTTGTTAATTTGGCACAATCTGCCATTGAAATAGACATATAACATCTGTATTGTTGTCACTTTCTAGCATTACTGAGTCATCTGATGATTATTTTTGTTGAATGATTGCTTAACTGTTTAGAGAAGGGGAAAAAACGCCACTGCTTTCTAGAGACCAAGGTGACATCTTTCAGTGTCTTGTTTGATCAAACCAAAGGTCCATATGATATTTTCAATATTTGTGGTGGAAAGTGACTAAAACTATTTCCTGTTACATTACTGGTAATAGATCAATATGCTATAATGTCTCCTATGTCAATGCTCCAGTAGCCCTCTACACGAATGGCATCTAATATTTACAGTACTGTAATTTAATGCTTGGTGTTCATCTCCAACTTAACATAGGAAAAAGGATTCACAGATAAAGTACTCCTTACCCACAAGTAAGTTGAGTACTCTCCAAACTTTCCAGGATTTTAAAAGCTTCTTTTAATCATATTAAAATGCTTCTAACAATGTATGTATGTGTGTCAAGTAGATTGTCAGACTTTCCAGGCAAAGAGTCTCCCCTGCCCGCAGTCAGAGCTCATCTCCTACCCTCTGGAACGAAACATCCATGATGCTCTACCAAGCCCTCCTCTCAATAGTGAGTATTTTATCATCTATAACCAAAATCTTCTCCAACTCACTCTTTCTGATCAAAGTGTTATCATCTGCTACTTTGGTTAAGTTTTACTGATTTTACTTTTTTATTGATCTTTCCGAGTATGTCCCTCCTCCATCATTCTCATGTTAAAAGTATCTGGCTTCAGTGGTCAGTGTCAGTCCTGGCATAACCTAGTTAAACAACTCTCTACACTGGCTGTCCTTTCTTTCTTCAGGCTCAGCCCATCACCCAGTATAAACATTCCTTTCTTTGGTCCAGAAAGTCTCTCTGAAAGAGACCCTTTAATTGGTGCTCGATAAAGAACGCTTGGCCTACTCCCTCACTACCACCACCACCACCAGTCTCCTCTCTGCTTCCCTCATCCTGTATTCCCTTCACTGAGAGGTCCAGTGATAAACAAGGCACAGGGTCAACACTAAGACAATAAAAGCCCTCACTAAAGCCTTTCTAATTAAAATAACTCTGGCTTTGTGGGCTCTTGAGGAAGGACTAGGCCTCCCAGCCTCTTCTGCTGGGTTGAAGTGTAGGACCTGGCCTGAGTACTACATTATCAGCCACCATCACTTTTGCTAAAAAAAAATTGCTGGTGAGCAGGCAGCTCATACAAAGGTCATACCCTAGCATGGTACGAGGCTCCTAATGAGTAGGAAAAAATTTTTTTTTAAGAAATTGCAAGATGCAAATAAGCATTTTTCACAATGAATGAAAGATCTTAATATCAATATGTGATGGAGGCGCTAATGCACCTCCACATCATCAGAGATGCAGGCTTTTGAACTGTCCACTGATAACAAGCTGGATGGTCCCTCTCCTCTTTAGTCTGCATTTGATGTCCAGTAGAGAATCATGCCTGTTTTAATGCAGTGCCGCCTGAGGGCCCAAGAGCACATGCATCCAGTTTTGATCTTTGGCCTTGTCCCTTGTGCACAGAGAGTCCTCCTGAATCTTTTGATGATATTTTTTACTGTAGATGTTGGGAACTCCAAAATCTTCACAATTTTAAGTTGAAGAACATTTTTCTGAAATTGTTCCACAATTTTAGACAAAGTTTGTCACAGATTAGTGAACTTCTGTCCATCTTTACATTTGAGAGACGTTGCCTCTCTGATATGCTCTTTTATACTCATACGACAACATGTTACTGACATGTTGTCGATATGTGTTGATGAGATTTGCAAATTGTTATATTCTTTTATTTGTGTATTGCACATCTTCCCAACTTTGTTGGAATTTGTGTTGTAGATACTTGGCTATTTTCAAATTTTTCAGCCATAACTTATGACTAAAGTTTTGGGAGTTGCCAAGTACATTTACATTTAGTCATTTAGCAGACGCTTTTATCCAAAGCGACTTACAAGTGAGGTACAAGGCGAGCAAAAATCTAAGTCAAGGAGAAAACATCAAAGCAAAGTCCTATCAGAAATGTGTTCACAGTTCACGAGATACAAGTGCAAGAGAGCAGAAAGTTTTTTTTTTTTTTTTTTTTTTTTTTTTTTAAGAGATTTAAGTGCATAGGAAGATGCGGAAGAGTTCAGTTTTCAGCAGTTTTTTGAATATTGGGAGAGAGTCAGCTGAGCGTGCAGCGTTTGGTAGCTCGTTCCACCATCGTGGGATCATTGCGCTGAACAGTTTTGCTTGGTGTCTTCTATGCGGTGCTGGGACCACCAGACGTCGTTCTTTGGCAGACCGCAGCGGGCGAGAAGGATTGTAGACTTGAATGAGTGAGATGAAGTAAGCGGGAGCTGTCGAGTTAACCACCCTGTAAGCAAGAGACAGAGCTTTGAACCTGATGCGAGCAGCTACAGGAAGCCAGTGTAGAGATCTAAAAAGTGGTGTGACATGGGTCTTTTTTGGAGGCAGGGATCTGCTGAAAACACATAGTTAAACAAAGAAAAAGGCTTTTCGGAGTAGAAAGGGTTAATGTGAAGCAAAGTAGAGAAATAGAAAAAGTAAAAGAAGTTAGAAACAAACTACCTAATGTCCTCGCTCGGTGGACTCGTGCAGGTAGACTCGCTTATCTTTACACCGTCGGTCTTCACACAAAGAGGGTGACGCTCCAGCCCAACAGGGGCCTTAAATATGGTCTTAATTGGCTACAGCCGAAACCGCCCCCTCGTTGAAACCAACCTACCTCTTGTGCCTTTGTTAGGTCAAAGGTGTGAACGCTTGGTGATTACTAAGCTGAAACTACCACCAACAACAGACCAAATATCCACTTCACCAGAAGAGCAAAACTTTCTACCTACAGTTCTTAACTATTACAAACAAACAGACTAAATCAGCAGACTCAAGAAAAATGACAGAAACTCAGCTACCTCTGAAACCAACAAACAAATTTCAAACAGTACTTACTAGTTGAGTATATCTCCTGTCCTAGCTTGGTGCTTGTAGGTAAAATGCTTGTAGGTAAAATATGCTTTTTTTTCTCTACATTTATCTACATTTTCAAGATGATGTGAATAACTTATGGGTTTCAAAAGTATATACTTTAATTCTGGTTTAAACTTAACACATGACATCATAGATTGTTGTTTTGTTTATGACAATAAAGAGTTATTGCAACTAAAAGTGAAAATGTGATTAGTTCACGGTAAAATACTTAAATATATAAATGACAAAAGGGCAAAGAAATCAGTGAAAATGTCATTTAGCTGATAGTATTTGAGTTACTAAGAGGAAGGGGGCCTGGTGGCTCAGTGGTAGAGCATTGGGTTAGGATACAGAAGACAACAGGCTCAAATCTGGTGGGGTGCCCAGCTGGTCTTGAGGCCGGATAAAAAATGGGAGGGTTGTGGCAGTAATGGCATCCGGCCTAAAAACTCAGTGGCGACCCCTGAAGGGACAAGCCGAAAGCTGTTGATCTATTTGAGTGACTAAGAAGAACCTAAATAACAGTTGGCAGAGTAAAGTCATTTCTGCCAAACAGTATCAACTTTTATTAGTCTACTAGTGAGATGTTGGTGTCTCTCTAATGAACACATTTACTTTTGTTTTATCCCACAAAATCAGTTTGCATTTTTTGCCAGACTTTTTTCAGTAACAAACTGGAGCCAGTGTTGGTAACCTGGCAACTACTCAGAGATGACAGTACCACAAATTGATTGTATATACAGTGTGTATTTATGTTTTTATGCTTATTTTAGCCGTTGGCTATTATCATCTTTTGCTTAAAAAAATACACTGACTAATCTTTGCTGATCTTTCCAGACTACTCATTTCCTGCTGCTCCAGCTATTGGACAGAAGGTTGGGTCGACATTTAGACCCTCTTCAGATGAGGAATACACCACCCCCTGTACTTTGAACCCTTATGATAATCCTGTTGACCTGCCAGAATATGCTGAACCCTTTCCTCCAGAGCCTGAGTATGCGACCCCATTTAGTGAGCAGCCTTCTGAGTCTAACCTGCCATCTTTGCCTGGCATCTTCCACAGCAATACACATGGACCTCCTTTAGCAGCTCCTGGCAATAGTGCCATGACAACATCCAACCACACTCAATATAACTGCCCTTCACACAGGATGCTATCCAGTGGCTACTGCACTCCTATTCTTAATACCAGTGGCCCACGACCAGTCAGTGCGGTGTATGCTGAGCCCAGGTCATGTGACTCTTTACTACAAAGGCACACATATGAGAAGCCTTTGTGAAAAGAGCAAGGTTTGGCATGGAGGGGAAAAAAACTCTTGCTCAAAATGTTTGTCAGGACTAGACAACCATTTGGAGAGGTGGACGATGTTTTCCAGAATGGGCAAATTCTGTCAGAACTGAACTTCCAGGACCACTGTGCAGAAGGTTCACTACCTGGTGTACAGAAAAATCTGAAAGCCATATGACACACAGATACAGAAGCACAGATATTTTCCTTAAAGTAAGGATATAGTTGTACATTGGAAATACCATTTGCTACACAAAGTTCATTTGTGTCTCAGAGATACTTTATTGATTTTAATTTTTATTCACAAGCTGCACTTTTAGAAGCACACTCAGTGCTTCAGTCTATTTAAGAATTAATGCAAAAAAAAAATCAGTTACTGTGTTACTAGCTCACACAAAACATTGTAATAATGATGTATAATTTCTTAATGTCAAAAAAAGATACACTTAAGAAGAACTACATAAGTGACACTATAATAAAGTGGTTAGGATTGTTGCAATGATTATACATAACCACTAGGTGGTTCTATTGGTTTGAACATCTTACAAAAATTGTGAAATATTTTGCCTGGTGAATTTTATTTCTCAGATAAATGTCATTTATTTCTAAAAATATTCTAACATATAGTAAAGTAACTAACTGACATTGGTTGGTTGTATCCTGTTATTATAATAGCACAGAAAGGCACAACATTTAGTGTGGTGTCATTAGGATAAAGGACTTAATATGAACTAAAGTTTATGTGTTTCAACTTAATTCTTGAGCAAGACACACCTACCTACCATACCTCAACTAAACTACAGGACCTGTTGTTGATGATGTTGTCAAGCAGTCTGGAAATGAGGGACTTTTTCCCTTTTGAGTGGTTCAGAGCACCCGAAAAACTACAGAAAAATGCCAAGGGGGGGGCTTTTTGTTGCTAGACTACTTTTGCTGTACAGCAACTTTCATACTGGTGAGAAACACTTATTATAAGAATTAAGTCATATTAACTCTTTTTTTCCCCATTGTATTTTCTTAGTTATTTTCCTATTCTGTGCAAAGACCATTACATTTTCCTTGAGAAAAGAAATACAGGTCTTTAATGAAATTTAATAAACTAGTGATGTAGTCACTGACACAGTAAACGACTGATGTTGTAATCAGATCCCCTTAAAGAAAAAATACAAAACAGATTTTAAATAAGATAGAAAATTGTACTTTCTTATTAAATGCCTTATTAAATGACTTTAATAAGGCATTTTGTATAATACGGGTCGAGTGGCAGTGGCTGGCTGTCATTTTTATCTGAAACTGTTTCTCAAAAGGCAAATGTATATTTCTGGAAAGGCTTTGACAAGTTTTGTGGTGTAATATTTAACAGGTCAGGGCTATAATATAACAAAGAGAGCACAACCTCTGTTTCACAATAAGGCACAATAAACTGTATTAGGAGAAATAATGTAGAAGTTAGCCTGGTGTGAGTGTGTGAAGTGCCTACAGACTTGAAGCCTGTGGCAGGGATGTTGATGATTTTTCAAAACATTCAACAAACAGTCTGTTCTGTTCTAACAGCCAGGAGGACTGAGTTTCTCATTAGTCCGCAGTCCGGAGAATGCCTCCTTGATATCTATTAAAGTGTAACTGAAATACTGAATTTTATTCTATAAAGTAGATTGGAAAAAAAGAAAAGAAAATCTGACTTTACAAACTGAAAAGATTAATTTGATGATTTCCATCACAATTTAAATACTTAAAGCACTGATTACTGTGTTATTCTAATATTGTGATTTCCAGCTTGTTGTATCAACCACATTAATTCACGTTTTGCTGTTATTCTGGACTCTCTCATTTGTGTTTAACTCTTTCGTCGGCTCCTCTCCCCCTTCCTCTCTCCCCTCAGAGGAGTAGTGTACAAGAGTCTGATGTCTGTTCCTAGACAGGGCATCTTTAAAACGCAGGCCACAGTCTTCACATGCATACAACAGCCTGTCTCTGTTACCACCAGGGTTTCTTTCCACTGACTGAGCATCATTCAATGGAGGGGAATCTCTGGAATTTGGAGCTGTCAGTGAGTTGCTCTCTGGGCTGTTGGGCATATTTAGGCCAATACTGGCAGGTGGAAAAGTCCTGGGACGTCCAGGTGGAATACTGTGGCTTGTGGATGCACGATATGCACCCCCAGCTCCAGCTTCAACAGCATTTTCAGGAGCCAGTCCGTGAACTGTGCGGTAGTGAAAGCGAATCCCAGAACGGTTGGAGAATCCCTTCCCACAGATGCTACAGATGAAGGGTCTTTCTCCTGTGTGAATGCGGGTATGGATCTTAAGAGCTCCAGACTGAGTGAAACATTTCCCACACTGGCTGCAGCGATAAGGCTTCTCTCCTGTGTGGGTCCTCTGGTGGGCCCGGACCCCTGCAAGATGGGGAAACCCTCTGCCGCAGAAGCCGCAGGAATATGGCCTTTCACCTGTGTGAATCCGCCTGTGGATCTTCAAAGCCCCTGACTGGCTAAAACTCTTCCCACAATCAGAGCAGGAGTAGGGGCGGGCACCAGTGTGCACATTGAGGTGGATGCGTAGATTGCTGTGCGAGTTGAAAGCCCTGCCACATTCTGTGCAGAGGAAGCCGGAAGGTTTGTGTGCATGCTCAGAGCGCTGATGCTGCAGCAGCTGAGACGGTCTGGAAAAAGAGGACGCGCAGTGCATACAGGGATGCAGCGACAACATGGCCGTCACTGTTCTGGCTCTCTCGTCTTCCTGCTGTGTTGGTCTGTGCTGGTGGTGGCAGACCTGAGAACAGGTTGAAAAGGAGTGCTGGCAAGACAAGCAGGAAAAAGAGCCAGAGAGCTGTCTAGAGTGAGAGTGGGCGAGCTGAGAGCTGGAAAAACAAGACGTTATAGGGCAGTGGTGGTGATGGAAATGATGATGAGCATGAGAATGAGGTGAATCCATGCCTTCCTGGTGGCTCAGGATCTGAGTGCGGTGGCAACACAAGCAGGGAAACATGGAGAGCTGAGACAAGGACACTCTAGAAGGAGGAGTTTCTGAGATCTTATCAGGGCTCTGAGACTGTCTGTTTGCATTCTGCCTGGACGGCCTGGTCTCCAGCTCAGATGTGGTGGTTCTGCTTGGTTCAGTAAGGTCTTTGGAGTGGCACAAAGATTGTTTGGGTTTTAATGTCTCCAAAGAACATGGTGAAGTTGAATAGGGGCAGCCAGGGCAGGTGCAGGTATGATGCACATCTAAATTATTAAACAAATTACAAAGGTTACAATAGAACTTTTTATAAGGAAAAGGTGACATCTGGCTTTGAGCTCTCACCTTCTCGTCTGTCTTTTGTCTCTCCCTTCCTGTGTGCTGACCCTGGCTGGATGTTTCCACGTGCCTCTGACTCTCTGGTGTCCTGCTCAGGTGGCGGTTGTTGCAAAGGTTCAAAGGAAGCACCTTTGTAACCCAGGGCAGCACCACCACTTCCAGCCACACCCCATGCTGTGTTTATCACATCTGGCTGATCCTTCAAGGTGTTTCCAGATGTAATTAGATCTCCAATGAACTGATGCATCTCCATCCAGGAGCAGTGACCATGCTGCCAGATGTACACAAAGCATGATTGCATAGTCAGCATATAGTCAGCTCCACATTAAAACTGCATTGGCTCTATTAGTACACAAAAGTTCAGCTTACTGCGGGTGACCTTGAATTAAATACGATTTTCCAATCATACGTTAAATCAGGAAATCAACCCAATTATGGGGTCGCTTACTTACAATGTCGCTACACTTGTCTTTGTCCATGAATTAAAGCAAACGCTGCCGTTGACCCCACGCCGACGACTCAGCTTTAAACTAACGATTCTATTAATTAAGACACTAGGTTCAAAATTATAAAGTCAACAGAATAAACGCACGTTTTTAATAAACCGTTACACCTCCGATGTAGCCTTGTCCCGTTAAAGCATCTCGTCATCAGACATTGTATTTCCGGGGTTTTTTTTAACGTGTGACGGGAATTGTAGTTTTTTTCGCTTTGTACTTTTTTTTAAAGATTATAAAACACATATAAAGAAAAACACAAAATCTAAATAAACGTGTAGAAAATAAGGTAAACTTAAGACTTACCTGTGCTAAATCTGCAGCGTTAGGACAATTAAAGTATATTACACACGTTGTCTGTTTTGTTAATGGTAGTTCTGATATAAAGTTTAATAAAAAAGTGGTTTAGATGCTGAGATTCTGCACTCATGTTTATTTTTCAAAAAACTAAGTCATGTAATCTTTAAAGGTAGACCATTATTCCAATATTTAAATGTATTAATCATAACTACAGTTTGTTCTTCTGCGTAATATATATATAATCTAACAAAGCTGTTGGTATCATTTTGAACAAAAATCTCTCAAAACAAGTCATCTACAAGACATTTAATTATGTTTCATCAAGGACAAATATTTATTTGTTTTTAGAAAAACATAAGATACCTGCAGACCATAAAGATTTAGCAAATGTAACGGGAAAATTACATCATATTACTGATCAGTACCATAATTTGCTTTGATAAAATATTTACATAGTACTGAAGGTCAAGTAAACAAAAGAAAAAAATCACTTAAATCTTTCAACTTAATACAAAAACAAAATCCAGTGTTCATTAAAGTAATACACATGAATAACCATAAGGACCCTATTCCCCCCACACACAAACAAGTACCTAAAGTGGAGATAAAGAAAATGTGATGCAGTGAGAAATTCTGCACAATATTGCATAGAATTTGTACTAATAAAGTACCATTCTGCTCTGATGGGCCACGCCATAAGCTTTATCCAAAATGCAAATCAAACAAATTCCATAAGAAGAGAGAGCTGGGAATGTTTTATGGACCAAAAATGTTTTTACTCTAAAACAAAAGCCACAGTCAACCGATAGCAAGCTCCTCCCAGGCTACTCATTTTTGTGGAAAACGCTGTAGTTGTAGGAAAAATCTATATGACAGTAGATATACCAATTAAAGAGATCTATAAAATATTCAGTCTATATATTGTATTATCACTACAATTTTTTTGATGTTGCTGCAGGTACAGTAAAACAGTAACTATATGATTTGCATGGAAGTGACTGTAACTACATGGGGGTTTTAATCTCTTTTTACGCCCTTAAAGTATTTTATTTCTCCATCTCAGGACATGCAGGCTGTGAAACATTAACCTCAAGTTTGACTTCTTTCTCTAGGCTCCTGCCTGTCAACTGGAAGGATTCTGATGACCACAAATCAAGATCCGAGCCAGGAGAATGAGGCTCTTTCTTAATATCCATTATTTTTCCATTGGTTGCTGTGTTATGTATCGTGAGATCCATTGGATCCATTTTTAACATCTTCACTTCTGTATTTGCTCCTCCAGGAGTTGTTTTGAACCCTGCTAATCTTCTGTTGCCATTATACTTTCCTGAGATCTCAAATTCTCCTGGCTCACTTTTAATAGATAGAACTGGAATATCATTAAGAGCAGACACAGAGGAGTTACACTTCTTAGACAAATCCAGAGGTGCTTCACATTCTGGATCCTGTTTAAGCCCAGTGGACAAATCCAGAGGGGTGTTCAGTGGCTGTCCAAAAGGAGGGTTCTCTCTCAGATGTCCATTACTTGAAACAGGTGAGATAGCCACTTTAGGCTGCACCTGCATAGTTGACACTTGTAGTGTCTGGGGGATTCCAGATGGAACTGTCGGGTCATTGGTTTGACTTGGACAAACCGGAAGAAACAAAACAAGATTAACACCAGGAGGAGGCTGTTTGTCGAGGGTTAGCTTCCATAACCCGTCCGACTGACCAGACGCAGTGGACACACTCTCTGTCACAGGTTCAGGACTGACCGAATTCTCCACGGGTGGAGCACGTTTGTTCAAAACAAAAGAAGGTGAAGTGACAGGGATCTCTGGACTTGCTGATTCTGGTTTTGCAGTGATCTTCTGTGTCTTAGATGAAGGACTCTTTGAGGCCTGGCGTTTCCTAGGAGCACTCTAAAATTGGGAAGATAAGAAAAGTGTTCCCATTAACAATCATACAAAACACAAGTGTGACATGTGAGGACAACCTATGTGGGAAGATTTGTTTGGGGAATAAACGTACTAAGTCAATAAGCTGCCAGTCAAATTAACTTAAAAAATACGTAAAAATACAGCTGAAAAAAAAATCTTATCCCTGTTATATGGCAAACAATTGTGTGGCTGTGATGCTAAGGAATTTATTAGTTCATTAAAACATGGAAACTGTTATGAAACTGCATTTATGAATAACCTAGTTTCAATAGTTGCTATATTTCTCTGCAGTGATTAAGACTAAGAGGCGTCAAATCCGGGATACTAATACACAGGGACAAACATTTCTGCTCTGGACTACAATGTTAAAATAATAAATAATTTCTCGTAATAAAAATTATAACACAGCTGGTAAGGGTTAACAAGCTCAAACCATGTTCATATCTATGCAGCCTGGTTTGCATAACATTTAATCATTCAAAGCTGATTTTTTCACACTGAACTTAACACAATGGCTGGAAATATGTTTCCATAATTGGATGACAGCAGGGTACTGTAAAAGTTTTAGATTTAGTGCTGGTGAAAATATGGGTACAGTCCTTTAAAACTCTGACTAAACTCACTGCAGGCTGAGGTGTTTGTCCACAGGTCTTAAGGTGGCTGTCATAGTTCTGCTGATGGGGAAAGCCCAATCCACAGCTCTGGCAAAGGCAGGGTGATTGCCCAGCATGGCCACCCATGTGGGACATTAATAGCAGTGCTGACCGGAACCCCTTCCCACATTCAGCACATTTCAGCACCCTCTGGTGAGCCCCAGCATGTTTCTTCAGCTCTTCCTTAGTGCCAAACCTCTGTCCACACTCCAAACACCTAATTTCATCCCCTTTCGGCTCCTGATTGCCCCAGCAGCCTGTGTCCTTTTTATGCTGCTGGAAGTCCTCCTGATTAAGAAACTCTCGCAGACATGCCACACAGTGAATGCGTTGGGGTTCACACTTGTGTTGGCGGTAGAGTTTAGCCAGGCGGAAGTGGCAGCGGCATCGTATACAGGTGTAAGGAAGCAAACCAAGATGGGAGAAGCTGTGTCTCAGGAGAGCATTTTTCTTTGTAAAGATCTTTGAGCAGTCAGTGCATTTAAAATTACGATAGCACATCTTCTTCTGGTGGCGTGCGAGAGACTTCAGAGAAGAGAAATTGCGGCCACATATTTCACATACAACATCCAGCATACATTTGTGTAACTGCACATGGTATTCACATGCCTTCAGGGAAGTAAACACGCGTTTGCACTGGTCACACTCGTAAAACTCATTCTCAAAGTGAGTTCTTGACAGGTGGTCTGTCAGAGCGTCCTGTGATGCAAAGGCCTTGCGACAGATGCGGCATCGGAGACGGTCCACTTTGGCTTGGGCATGTGTGCGCAGGTGGACACGGTAGTTGTAAATCTGGCAGAAGCGCTTCCCACATTCAGCACAGCAGTATGGGCGTGCTCCTGTGTGTAAGTTCATATGATCCTGAAGCTTGAATTTGGAGGGCAGCTGGAGATCACAAACACTGCAGATGTAGTCACCTGCATGACCTGACTCTGTAAAAAAAAAAAAAAGAACAAAAAAGAAAAACTTGAACATTAAATAAAAAGATTTCAGGAATACCCTTTTTGTTTTGTTTTTAAAACACCAGAGAGGAATTGTTTTGGAAAAACTTCAATAATTATTAATCTATAATAATAATATATAATAATTCTAAAAGTACTTTCTGAATAGTCCATTTAGTCTCTGCCCATGCTTCTTACTGTAGGTCACAAGAATGCACAACATAAGTAAAACTTTATTTTTAAAATGGCAAGAGAATTTACTGATTTAATGGTATTCATGGAAATTAAGGAAATAATCACACTTAAAAAGCAGCATCCAGTTACAACTTAATTACATTTACTTGTGATAATTAGCTGATACCAACAGTTTATTATTTGTTTTTTCCAAGTGTACAAAAATGATTTAACCATGTTGGTCTTGGACTTGTGTTGCACCTAAAAACTTTATTTTGTGTTAAGACTGCTGCATCTGTAAGGGTCAATATCTACAAATACCTATCAAATATTAAAGTACAGCGACTGAGAAAAACTTTTTGGTGATTCAGGCGGATGGTAAACAAGGTCTGGATGCTCAAAGCATCGCAGGGAATGAGTCCTACCATTGTCTAGCTCTTCCTCTGCCTCATCCTCCTCCACCTCTTCTTCCTCATACACCTCTGAAACTTCACTATCACCAGAGTCATCTTCAACATCCTGCTGCAGCTCTGCCGAGCCCTCGTGTGCCAAGTCCCCATCACCAACATCTTCCTGTCCATCTTTTCCCTTTTCAGTTCTTAGTTGTGGACTGCCTGTGGGTTCAGGTCCTGTGGTGGGAGTGTCTATTGTGACCTCTGATAGTTCAGACTCTTTGACAGCATCTTCATCTTGAAGACTTTGTAAAAGATTTAAGGGTTTTTGAGTCACTGGCTCCGGAAGATGTGAATCCGCTGTGGTCTGTTGACTTTTTAAGGTCTGTTTTGTTGAACCACCTTCTTCTCCATCAACTGACTGTTGGCCTCTGACCAGTAGTCCCTGTTTGCGTGAGGCTGAAAGTGAAGCTGGAGAGTGGCTGCGTGAGAAGGAGCCATTGGATGCGGAGTGCCGGCGTGTTTGACTGACCGAGGTCTCCTGCGGCTGCAGGATGTCTGGAAATCCCAGCTCTGTTAGCTGGATATCAATAGTGTATT
Source organism: Channa argus (assembly GCF_033026475.1). NCBI lineage: Eukaryota > Metazoa > Chordata > Actinopteri > Anabantiformes > Channidae > Channa > Channa argus. Next base: position 14,931,479 of record NC_090203.1, on the reverse strand, counting down.
CAATAGACATGACTGCTGCTGAAGAGAGTTTGACAGAATTTCTATTAAATTTTTATGACAGCAATAGAATAATTAAAACTCTGTTTAGGACGTGTATAATTATGTTAAGTAGATAATTCTAATCTTGTCACAAATAACCGTATCACCTTACCTGAAGAGGAGATTACATCTATGGAAACCTTATCTCCTTATACCTCATTTCTTCTTTCGTTTGCTTAGTTTTCACATAAGCTGGGAAACAACTTTTCTATCGAATTTCATTTATGGCACACCTTAAAGCGTTGTTAGTCACCTTCCTCACCTGGCAGGAGGAAATGATGGCAAAGCGTGGCTTCACCACTATTAACATAACAAGCTTCAGCGTCAGTGGTTTTTAGCTTTTTATCGCCAAGCAAAACGGGTTATTTGTACGGGAAAAGAATAGGAGACGGCTCGTCGCACAACGTAAGAAAAGGGCGATAACAATGAACCGATTAGCTAGCCACAAACTTACACATCCCCAAGATAAAGAGGGTTGGAAAAAAGGAAAACAAATAAGGCGTCACGCGGAGAGGAAACCCACATGGATGCTCGAGCGCCCCTAGTGTCCTGGAGCGGCACTACAGCTGTTAGACGAGCCAAACAACTGTACAGGTTTCCGTGGATTTTACACAGGATGAGAAAAACACCAAGTGGGACTCAGATTAAAACACAATGGTCCCTTCCACCTGTCCAACGTAAGAGCAAGACATCCACACTAAGAAAAACAGAACAACGGTAAATGCCACATAATTCTGCTTGTCGTTCTAGTTATTTTGCATCTTATTGGTTTTGTATCTCATTGTAGTCATTTTGGATCACCGGCAGAGGTTGGTGTCTGTATTTTTGCATCTCTGTGATTCTCACTTTAAGTCATTTTCAGGTAGTACTCTTGATTGATTTGGCAACAGGCAAATTACATCAGAACCACAGAGCGATGGTTACGTATTGTAACCCTTGCTTCTATGACTATGTTGCGCAGCCCTCAGGCTGTGGCATAATGAACCAATCCCTGTGCGCGTTGCAACAACTGAAGCAGCATAGTCCACGCCCACCAGTGAGTGGGCCTGAAGTTGCTACTTTATCGCTCTCATATTACGCTCAATTACGTCCTCAGTCGCACCATTAAAGAGCGGCGATCGCTGCACTTCTTCCCTCAAACTGACCTTTTTTCTTCAGCCAGGAAAAGGTACTAGTGAGTCCCCAAAAAAAGCCAGAGGGCTGCGCAACATAGTCATAGAAGCTGGGGTTACAATATGTAACCAGCGTTCTATTACCTAGGTTGCTTGCCGTCTGGCTGTAGCATAACGAATCACATGCTACAGCAGGATGGACATGCCCCATTATTGCGATACAGCAGTTTGAAGCAGAGAAAACAGAATCCTGCTTCACACCTGGACCAACCCGAACCGTGAAAAGCAAAAGGAGTGGGGGGGTCACAGCTGTGAATTCACCCGCAGACATGGGGATAGCAGAAAGAGAGGAAAAGAGGAATGGGGGTTGCCCAGCACTCGGTGAGTCCACCTAGTACCTGGGGACCATGATAAAGATACAAGACAAACTAACTCTCAGCAGAGTGTGCACTCCGGGGGCCAGAAAGCACTAAACCGGAGAGTGTGAGGCGTAAAACGTTTCGAAGATAGAACCGGCCGAAAGAGCAAGTAGAGGACCATTATGCCGCCAAGCAGATGTCCTACACTGACACCCCTTTGAGCAGAGCCACATAGAAAGCCATTTCTCTTGTGGAGTGTGCATGGATGTCCTCTGGGGCCTGATTGATATACCTGAGAAAAGGCTTCACACAGCCAGTGGGCCAGGCACTGACGGAAAGAGGGAGTCCGGCAGAGCCCTCCCCATAGTGAACAAAAAGGCATTCTCAATGCCGTATAGCGCACACACTTTAAAAAACTTTCGCCAGGAGAAAATCAGACCTGTCTGCGAATCCCTCATGGCACAAGGAGATTGTAGCTGCGTATGGCTTCAACATTCTAAAGGATAAGCCTCTGTCCACAAGGACCGGAGAAAGGACAGAACCTGAGGAAGAGGACATGAAGGGGCAGACACTCCCCTGTCCAAGCACCAGTGCTGAAATGATGAGCACTTGTAACATAAGGGGAAGTGTTGGAAGCCGCTCTTGTGTCCTAAATGGTGGTCACCACCTGGGGCAAAAAACCCTGGTCAGCTAGGGGATTGTCCATAAGGACTTGGCCAGGGAGCCCCCTCTGACTGAGAGAGGCATGTCCCGCCCCAGACGCCGGGGGAAACGCCGAGGTTTCCTCCAGTATTCCCGATCTCGACCCACTGGTGTGGGTGATCATGAGCAGTTTTCTCCGATGATGCACGGGGTCGATCTGCAAGCGAAAAAACCAGTGCAGCAGCTGTCTCATATGTAGGAGTCTAAGGGGAAGCAACGTGGGACACGGCGTCCTCAGGAAAATCCAGAGCCAAGAGGATTGCTCCGCTGGCGCTGGTACGGCCCCTCTGCTTGGTGGTAGGGGTGCAAGGGGGAGCCCGAGAATGAGCTGTGAGAAGCAGAGCCAGAATCATCCGATCCCTATACCTGAGGAAGCTGCTGAGCAGGTGGACAGTAGCAAAGCTCCACGTCGGGCAAATTGTGGAGAATCCAATGCTGCTTCGGGGCTTCAGAGAAAGAATCCACCCGGGAGCGTAATGTGTACTCAGGGAGCAGCCTGAAGAACATGCAGGAAACCCACTAAGTAAGGGTGAGGCCCACCTGCTCCGTCACCAAGCAGCCGAGGCAGCGGGGGTGAAGGTCACCGGGCTGGATGTAGTAGACAGAAGAGGCACCACCAAGCCTTATGTCGCCTACTTTCTCCTTGCTGATGCCACCCGAGTTGTTGCTTTGCGCTTTAGCAAGGAATTGAAGTGCTATGATTGCTGCTCTTTTATGGTGCAGCTGCGGTAGAAAATGAGCGCACCATGAGAGTGATAAAGTAGCAAGTTTTGGCCTATTCACCGGTGGGCGTGGACTATACAGCTTCAGTTGGCGCAATGCGCACAGGGATTGGTTCATTATGCCACAGCCAGAGGGCTGCGCAACATAGCAAGTAGAACATGCAGGTTGTGGTTTAGGGGTCAAAGAAGGCAGTATTCATTTAGTATTCGAAGAACATGTTTGCATTGCTGCATATTCACATCTGACTTTATACTTTTACTTCACCACAAATTAGTGGCAATATTATTGGCTCAGAATTTTCATAGTAAACTACGAGTAAAGAAAACACTAAAGCAATGTAACAATAGCTCCAACAGGTAAAGGAACCACAGCGTCAAATACATAATGGTTTTCTTGTAAGTTTTAACTTTAAATACATTAAAATAAATAAAATGTTTTATTTGAGAAAATTAAATCTACCTCACATTTTACTATTTATTAAACTTTTAAAAAAAGAACAACTTTTTCAAATTTAAATATTTTTGAAAGCTGAACACATTTCTATCCTAGTGCACATAAAAAAATCCCCCTATTTGGGAGCCAAACCCCATATTTAAACAAGATACAATATTAGCATGTCTCATACACCAAGATTAGCATGCCTTGACAAAACTGTCCAGTGGTTAAGGTCAAAATGAGAGTTTGTCTTTGTGTAACCAGCTAGATAGAGTCAAGCATAACTGAAATGCTGCTATCATCGCTGCCATTTTATCAGGTTTTCAGCTGTTTTTAAATGTGCTATTAATAGGCAAAAGCAAACAATCATCCTGGTGCTCAACAATCAAACCAGCTGCAAACCATTTTAGCAATATAAAGCAAGTGGTTGTTAAACAACATACTTTTTACAGGTTGTGCCCCTGAATGTTAAGTAAGAACAAAACAACAAAAAAGCCAAGTTAATTCGACAACATCCTCCCTTGGGATATCATTTTATTATATTGTTGCAATGTCCAGACATATTGCAGTGCGGAGAGAAACAATTCAATCAGTGAATAAACACAATATATACAGTTCCTTATGCGGCTCCAAGGCATTAAAGAGCCACGAGTTCCATTTAAGACATGTCTAAGACATGAAGTATCCTAATATGTGAAAAAATAAAAAGGACATTTTACCATAAATCAAAATTAGGATTATAGTGGATCAATTCTGCCCACCTTCCAAACAGTTGACAAGGAATCTGGAGCGATTTTTAGCAGAATTAGAGCAGTATTCGTTCTCAACCAGAATTAATTTAGAAAGGAACATAATCGAAGCATTAAGTGTAAAAAAATGCACAATATGAATGAGAAGTTGTACAGAACACATTTCTTTTGACAAACTACACATTCAAACATAGTATCTCTACTAGGCTTCTAATATTTTTCAAAATATGTACTTATCCACTCTCTTTTGGGGGAAAAAAATACCACTGAGAGTTGAACAACTCAACTCAGGACACCAAGTCATAAATTCACACCACACGCATTTCAGGCTTAAAAAAACAAATTATTTAAAAGTTATTCAAAACATTTTGTTTTTACAAATAAACTTAGTGACGAATGCTGTAATAGATGAATTTAACATTTGGTTAGTCTATTTAGGAGGTGTGTCTTTCCAATTTTTATACAGCTTATAATCAAACATTAAATCAAAAAATAGTTAAAACATTTTCAAAATCTTTCCAAACTCATCTGAAACCATTATCTCGAGTATCAGATGTGTTAAAACAATAATAATTCCTGACTAAAATCTTTAAAATCCATACACTTTTTGCAAGGTCCCCAATTCTAAATTATCTTTTTGCATTTGGGTTTTCAGGCTTTTCTTCCGGGTGGCTTTTCAGATGAGCTTTCAACGTGCGCTCACGGCCAAAGCTTTTCCCGCAGGTAGGACATGCAAAGCGCCCAACAGCATGAGCTCGTGACATGTGGGTATCCAACTGCTCAGGACGAGCAAAGCTCTCTTCACATTCTTCACAGGGATGGGCTTTCCGTGGTGCATGTTTCTCCTTCTTATGAGTACGGAGTTGAACCAAGCTGGGGAAAGCAAGGTCACATTCAGGACAGGGGTGCTGACGAGCTGGGGCAGAATCTGGCTTAGGTTTCTTCTCCTTTACTATAGCTTGGTTATCATCCTCAGAAGTCTTCTTATCTTCTGTTTCTGATTTTACTGCTGCTGCTGCTGCTTTGGAAGGACGGCCTCGCTTGGCTCCACCTGCTTTTCCTTTTTCCTCTGTTGGGATTGTGGCAGACTCTGTGCTGCAGGCCTTCACCAACTCCTCAGATGCTTCTGTCTCATCCTTCTTTTTCCGCTTTCCCTTTTTCTCTGCACTTGTCGAATCTTCAGTTTTGGAAGGCCGCCCTCGCTTTTTGACAGATGGAGCGCTGCCGTTGCATTGCTGACCTTCAGGGTTATTTTCCTGGTGCACTACCAACTCTGACTCTGTTTCAAAACCATGACCACACTTATTACAACGATAGGTTTTCGTTGGATCCTCAGGCTGTTCTGCAGCCTCTACATCTGGGCGGGGATGCTGGGTCAGGCGATGAGTACGCAGCAATGCAGCACTGCGAAAGGTTTCATTGCAATCTTTACACACCAAATGTTTCTCTGGGCACACCTGTCTTCTATGAGATGTGAGCTGCAAAGGAGAATATTAAAAACAGATACAATGAGTGCAAAGTAGAAGGCCCCAAATACATAAAGCTAGAGACATAGCTCAACTTCATTTCAAATATTCACCTAGGGGTTTCTATATCGTTTTTAAAGTAAGAAAAAAATGTGAGTACGTTAAAACTGTACTCACTTCAGAGAATGTTTTAAAGCTTTCCTTGCAGTGGACACATTTGAAGGGCTTGTCATCCTTGCTGTGTGTTGGCTGGTGTTGTGTCAATTCCTCAGATGACAGAAACGTACGGTCACAAACATAGCATGTGAACAGTGTGTTTCCCTGTGATGAAGTAAAAGTAAAACACAAGACAAAGTAAAACACAAGACAAAATTAAAACAATTTAAGGAGAAGTGATGCACATATGAATAAAAGGTGTTGCATAGAAATTGTACACGCTCTTAAAATACAGCGTTTCTTCAGAAAAGGTTTCAGAGATTTTGCGCACAAACACAAAAAACCTCTTGGGTATCTATTTCTCATGCAGCACCTTTGAATGGTAAATTCCATGTAACGGTTAAGGTTTAAACATACTATTTTCATAAATATTGCTTTTTAAAAACAAAGTTACAGTAACAAATAACACAGGCCAACAGAATGGAACTTACCCTGGTGTATTCTGATATAACAAGCTTTAACAGCACAAAATCATACTGTCAGACCTAATGTCTGCTCAGTCCTCTGCACTGTAAACTTTGCATGCGCACACACACACTCCTGCAGAGTAAAGAGGCCACGGAGAAGCAGACAAGATAAACATAACGCTGTGTAATGATCAAAAAAGACCGTTTGATTTCTCTCATTTACGCATTTGATCTCGATAATGCTGCTTCCTCCCTTCATTTACTCACTATGTTACTCTACCACTGCTCTCGCTCTCACCGAACTGGGGAGGAGGGGCCAATTAAATGGTGCGCTTAATAACAGCACCGGACAAATCATACTCAACAACGTCGGTCTCTTTGCAGCGGCTACATATTCTTCAAGAAAAAAAAGAGAGTGGAGTGGATGTAGGACAGGCAGTGAAATTTAGGCACAGCATTATTAAGAATGGCTCTCGGATCCCTTTGTACGAAACACTGAAATACCTCTAGAAACACTGAAATACCTCTAGAAACACTGAAATACCTCTAGCAACATGTATATGTATGTTACGTGATACTTGGGTTCTTTCTGACCATTAATTTATATGGCATTGCAATTCCACAGGTTGTACGGGGGGGTGGTTAAAAAGAAAAGGTTCCTCAACATACGGACCATAAAAATCATTGTGTATTTAGGGTTAAAAATGGTAGTGTTTCTGAAAGCAAACACCAATTAAACAATTATAAATCCATGTGAGCGGAAAATGTAATAGAATAAAATTTAGAACTCTCCCCGTTAATATTGTAAAACTTACCTGTTGAAGCTGCTGTTTATACTCTTCCCGGTGGCTCTTCTTCATATGCCTTTCCTTGGCTTTGGCACTGCAGAATGTGATGAAGCACTGAAAACACTGGAGATTTTCATGCTGGTCTGGAAGGACAGAAGGAGTTGAGCGGGCACATACAGAGAAACAGTTCCTATTTTAGATGTTTTCAAGAAATTGTGTTCAAGCCTTGCCACTTACAGGATTGAATAGCGGGTGCAGGAGGTCCATTTAAAGTGATGGGTTTGTATGGTTCTGCTGGCTTTTCAGGAGGAACCTCAGGAGATGGGTCTGGCAGTCCCCGTCCCATCACTATGTCCTCAATATTCAAAATCTCGGAGTCCATCCTGTGATACTAGGTGCTCACAACAAGCAGTCAAAATTTTCCTGGATTTCATAAAAAAACAGAAACATAAAAATTAATAACAATCATAATGATATTCAATTATAATAGGAAGAATGAAATGATACCCATCCCATGAAAATAACACGAGTTTTACTTGCAGCGGGAACGCTGCCTTTAATGTTTTATATACACAACAATTTTAGCGGCAATTGCGTAAATAGTTTTTAATGTTCAACAGATGACAACAAATATTTTGCCGTTGTTTTTTACACAACAAATAACTCTAAAGCCATGTCTTGTAGAATTCACGGTATATAGTTTAGGCGTTGTTTAACTATTTTCCCCACGGGAGTCACTCAAGTTTTGGCTCATCTTGGCTAACGTTGCATTACTGTCTTTAAGGCCGCCAGCTAAGCTAACTAGCTAACGCTAGGTTACGTTCAAGCATACAACCATCAATCATCCAAGCTTTCAATTAGCTAATTTAAATTATTAGCGCATCTAGCCATGAACCTAGAACAGCTTCCGTGAAAGATACCTTCTTTGTTTTAACCTCTGCGAACGTAACTAACGCTAGGTGTAAAGTACTACGCTAACAAGCTATCGAGCGGGCTAACACTAGCTAGCTTGCTACTGGTTAGCTAGTTAGCGCTAACAACACTGGCTGCCATTCAAAGATCGAAGACTTTTCGTGACTATACACACACCACGTTTTAACTCATTGTTTGGTGCCTGTCCGAATTAGTTTCTGTTTCATTTTATGCGTAAATGTGCACACAATGTAAACTTTTAAAATAACAAACACAAAGCTGAGTCGACATTTACCGTAAACCTTAACCGCTCTTTGAAGGGAGTTTGACTGAGATAGTTGATCTCAGAGAAGTAGAATGCATAGATCAGACACTTCCTGGTGTACGGTTTTAGTCCGGTACAACAAAGATGGCGGCAGGAGAGACTCAGGTATAGTGTTGTTTGGCAATTCATGTTCACACCGTGCACTAAAAAATAAAATACAGATTATCCAAGTCCTTTATTCGTGGATACAAAGGATCTGCATTTTAGTGACTACAGGAAGTAACAAACTTTCAATGGAAACGAAGCACGTGACTTCAACAATTCTACAAAATACACAAGCATTATACTGTCATAACCGACTATAATATATTATGACCGATTAGATATCATAGCACCCCTTTTAATATACTACACCGGCTAAGATCATCAGATAACATACAAAACAATACAGGCATACCTTTAAAAACACGGTTTAGAACCTTTAGCTTCTACTCAGTTTGATTCTATGGTTAATTTCTGTCACGTGATCTGAAAGTCTTACTGTAATTTTCAGTCACTGTAGTGAATACTCTTTCCCTCCCTCGCCCATCCAGTTTCATACACCTACAAATAGTATCTTATTTGTATGAGTTATTTAAGTTTAAAAAGTTATTTTATCTACTTGAATAGAATATCAATAAATAGTGGGTATAGTCAGTGATGCAAATTGTATTTTTGGGATAATGTTTTTAAATGTAAATCTTTACATACTGTCAATGTAGAATTAATTCCTTAATAAAAACAACTTAAAATGTCTCCTGTGTGATAGAGGCATTGCATAAATATTTGATTAAAGTTGAAAAAAAAGTGGATTAATTTTTTTACATCAGTTTTTTATTTTATTATTATTTGTTGCTCAAATTCTAATACATAATTTTAATTCATAGAGCCAAAACAAGCTCATCATGGAATGTACAATATGTCAGGTAAAAATAAATAGTAAAAGACACCATGGTAGCTGCAAAATTAAAATCATATTTTACACTTCTTTTGCAACACAGTGTATGGCTACAGTTGGGTCCAACGGTTGGCATCCCTTTATTTCAAAATGGCAAAAAAAAATGTTTTTTTTATCAACATAACATTTAATCCACATTCAGCTAGTAAAATGATTCTTCAGAAATTAATGTATGAAAATTAACTGTATTTAATTTATAAAGTAGTACGCAACTTTTTGCATCAATGTTAATTTTATATTATAAAACCTAACATAACAATTATAATAATAACAATGCAAGAGCTAGTACAAGTGTCATTTTATCATCAGAAGTCTAAAAAACAAATAATAGTAAAATAATAAAAATTACACCAGTGCAAAAGTTTGCATCCCCATTAATAAATTAATTTAATTGAACTTTAATTAATTTCTCATTAAGGGGAATTTGTACTAGCTTAATGTGGATTAAATATGTAAATCAATAAAAATCTTTGTTTTACTCTGACATTTCAAAATAAGTAGATGCAAACCTTTGCTCCCAACTTTTTACATTTCTTTCTAAAGGCAAATTCATTTTTACATTTGCTCAATGACATACTAAGCAACATCACAAAGCATTTGTATTTTTTTATCTGCAACATTAAAGTCCAACAAAAGAATAATATTGCCACTGAGAGGCATCATTCAAAAGTTGTAGGGACAGAGGAGATAATACCATTTTTAAATATTTGGGTCTACATACACCAAAAGCACAATTATATTCTACACCAGAAAGTAAGATGATAAAAAAAAGTGCAAAGACTACTCTTTCCCCAAACTTCCTTGATTATGGAAATTCAAAAAGCAATTGTGGTTGCGTGAGATACAAAGAAACACACAGCACTTAAGGCATAGTACTCGAGATGTTCGGTGACAGTCTCCATAACGACACCTACCCCCTTCTCCCTCTCCAAGCTGCTCTGGCCAGTGGCCTGCACCATCATACCGAATAGCTGCATCTGGCAGAGGACATTCCTCTATCAGCCTGGGATTGGGGATTTCATTTGTTGTATGTGCCGTGTCTAGGGGGGGTTGAGGGGGAACTGAGTCCTGTGTGTCAGAGCCGCTAGAGAGGATCAAAGCCTTGGACACCTCCAATCTGAAGGCCATAAGAGTCAAAGGTGCAGATGCTGCCCTGTAGTCCTGACGGTACAGGAGCCAGGAGTTGACCAGTGCCAGATCTGTTAGGTACCAAAGCACTGCTTTAGGCCAGCAGGCTGGTGCTGTGGTCGTGAGGGGAATAGAGTAAAGATTTAGCAAATCTCTGTTGAGACGAGCCGACATCTGGGCTCTCTCGAAGTTGTCGATGAGAGCAGCCATGTTCCTTTGGCCATTTCCTGCAGTAGAAAGTATGAATCCACAGTGTGATCTGCGTAACATCAGCTTCCCATCTGAGCTCACAAACTCATCCCCAATCTGTCCACGTGCTCCTCCTACCCTACCTGCACCATGAACCCCAGCAACTAGTAGGCGTTCTAGCATTGCAGGGGTGGAGAGTTCCTGTTTACAAAGAAACAGCATACTACCTTTTGGGACCATTTTTTCTATGGCGTCTTCTTTGTCTGAGCGATCCAATTTGAGATCCACGTTTAACAGCATACCACCAAATCCAATTAATGTAGTGCTGTAGAGAGACAGCTTGTTACTGTGAATCTTCCCTATCAAAGGAAGTAGATATTGGTCAACTGCATAATCACCCTCTCTCCTCAGTGACTCACACCCTGCTTTGAAACGGCACAATAAAGGCTGAACCTTCCACAGGGGATCTGTTTGTGTTTTTGAACAGCTTAAATCATTTTGCATGTCCTCTTGCCTCTGCCTATCACTGTGCTGTGAAATTACACTTGGCCTGCTTAGCAGAGTTTTACCTTGCTGCACACTTTGAAAGTCACCATCATGTCTCTCTTCCCAAGCATTATTGTTGACAGCATCCTTTGCAGGATAAGCTAGCTTCAAAATGCGAGAAAGCTCGAGGAAACGAGAAAGGGGCATGGCCTCAGCAATCAAGGGCACTTTAGTCAAGTCTTCCCAATACAGCCTTAGACTGGGAAACTGAAAAACAGAAAACAACCAAATCACACAGAGTTTTCATCTAAATAAGGGAGAAAAATGATCATTTAAGACATCATTAGAACAGCAACACAAACCTTCAGAGTTCCCATTGCAATGTGGATCCCGACATACTGTGCAACCTCTCTGGCTGTGATTGTGTTAGGCATGTTGGATAGTATATTTGTGCAATTGACAATCTCTACCCAGGTATCCCAACCAAAATACTGGCAGAAGTAATCAATGGGCTCTCTAGTCCTTTTTTCATCTCTTTGGGCTTCAGGTTGACTACTTGAAGTTGGAAAACTAAGGGAGAGGGGAAAAGACAGAGTTAGCACATTTTCATCTAAAACATTTAACATATTTGCAATGACTAGATTTGTTTTATAACACATTACTATCCAAAACTCAGTGTTTGTCCTTAATTTTCCCATTAAATATTATTAAATTATAATACTTTAGTTTTACTGTACTTGTGTAACATTTGATCTGGCTGAGATCTGTTGCTGGTTTGGTTCTTGTAGAAACAAGCCATCACTTCTGCTTCAGAGTCAAGATGAGGATCAGACAGTCCAAAATCATCCATATCCTCTTCACCCAAACTCTGGTGAAGAAGGTCTCTGAGGTCTGGGGAATGGAGCACTTCAGCATTTGCTTCTGCTCCAAGATCTGTTATTTCATAAGCCACTGACTGTCAGCAATATTGACATATAGCTAAATAATTTTAATCTAGTGACTTAGTCAATCTGAATTAAAGAACACACCTTGTCTATCTGGAAAGTCACTGACATCTGGTTCTGACACCAGTCTTCTCACTCGTGTTTCCAGGTATTCTTGTGTGGCAGAGGTCTCTTCATCTGTTGATAAAATATTCATCAATAAAATCAAGTTATTCCAATACATGATGCAATACTGAGAATATAACTAAAAAGGAAAGAGTCACGTAACATACTATCTACTGCCTGAAGGTCTGTCTGTAGGACATCACTAAACCCCTCTGGACTTAAACTCCCTCCACAGGTCTGAGCAGCTCCCAGTAAAACCTCCCTTTCCTCCTCCTTCACTGGGTAGAAGATGCACTGGTTGGTGTTGAACTCAGGGCTCACACAACAATCTCTTGATGTCCCCTCACTCTCTATTGCTGAAAACACAAGTCCCCCCCCAAAAATGTGTTAATTTTGTAAATCCCTGAAAGAGTTGCACAGTAAACTTGCCACCACATACTGCTAAAGACCTGAAGTGTACACTTTAGCAGTATGAAGTGGATTATAAGAACCGGTTTACATTTTAAAAATCCTCATTCAGTTTCTAATGTCATTTGTAAATGTTGAAGCTATTCTCTTGTAATGTAAGGTAAGCTGCAGATATGAGACAGTTAGTTTAGTAAAGAAAGTAAAACAAGTAGCCTGTCTCTCTGCTAAGTTTCAAAATATATATGAGAACACCTCTATAGAACACTAATTAACATGCCATACAGAGATTGTGAAGTTATGTTTTGCTGTATTAACTGCTGGGTGTGGCATCTTGTGGGGTGTGCGCATAGCCTGCTAAGGTGGTTTCGATGGGTTACCTTTTGTTTTGTGCACTAAAACATTGTTTAAAATGTACAAATTTGATGTAGATGGGGCACAAAGCATCACTCTTTTACTAAGCTATTATAGCAGCAACCTTCCAAAGCCACACTTTTCAGAGTCAACAACACAAGACTCCAACCCACCAACAGAATGGCAGGAACATTTTCTCAATGTGGCTCCCAAAAACAACAGCGTGATGACCAAACAACGATATGCTTTCCTTCCCTGCTTCAAGTAATTATGCAATGCTAAGCCTATAACCTACTGGCTATTGCACTATAGAAATGCACTAAACTGATAACTGTACTGATCTTCACATTTAACTTTGAGTTAAAAGGTAAATAACTGTAAAAAGTAAATAAATAACTATATCCCTAAACGTTGACCTCTTAGTTTTAAACTGAGCTATGCTCTTTTATACTTACATGGTGTAGCAGTGTTTTTATTATTGACTGGCTCCACGTTCCACCTGATGTGTCCGCTGCCCTGTGAGGCCTGAGCATCATTCAGCACAAGAGCAGTCTCTTCTTTCACCAGAACAGTCCTTATGTCATGATGGTGCTGTGGCTGCACATCAACACTCAGTTTATTTTGACATGTGGGTGCAGCGAGAGAAAGATCTGAGATATTCTCTTCCACCTTAATGTCCTTGCTCCGAGAGACTTGTACTTCATTCTCAGCAATGTCCAAACCCTAGAATGAAAAAAAATAACTTTCAAGTTTGCGATGCTGAATTTATTGTAAATGTACCCCAATTGTTGGTACAGCTTACATGTCTTACATTGGTCCTTGTGGTCAACAAGCATGGCTCTTTTTCAGCAGTTGTTCTCTGTCCAGAAGGGAGAAACTCCTCCATTATGATGCATAGAGACTGGTCGGACTCCCTGTCATTTTCCTCTTGCAGTCGTCTTTCATCGATTACTTCATCAACAATAGTGGTAACGGATTCCAACTCAAAAACATCTTCCTCTGCAGGAGACTCCTCTTGAGACTCCCTCCTTGTAGAGGGTATTGACGGCAAACATGCAGTAGTGGCAGCAGGTTTGTCATCAAAATTAGGAATGGTCTCTGGCTGTGAAGTCTTTGTGCCATCAAATTCTGAATCAGTAATTGCATGTTTTTCATTTACTAATTGAGATTCTTCTTGTTCTTTTTCAGGTTCTGTGTCTTTGACACTATCTGTATCTGAAACATGCTTTGACATCACACGGCGTTTTCTACCTCCTGTTCCTCGTCTCTTACCTCTTGTAGCATTTCTAGTTACACTTCCTTCCCCTCCTTTCTTCATCTGGACCAACATTTCTTCTTCTTCCTCTTCTTCTTCTTCCTTGATCTCTACTTGACGTGTGGAGCATGACACAGTCTGTGAAGCAGGACTTTTTTCACTTGTTTTATCATCTATCCCAGGTGCTAAAAGTGGTTCACTGCTTCCACCATCAGAATTACAGTCACCCCTTGATTCATTTTGGGGTATAATTACTAAAGAAGTTGAATCATCTCTTTCATTCTGTTCTCCAACAGTGATTACATCTACCTCGAGAAGTAAATCCTCCTTAATGTCTTCACCTGTAATAGCCTGGTCTTCAGATTTTGAGTTGACATGCTTTGAATAACCAACTTCTTGGTTGGAGATGTCTAATTCTATTGGCTCCCCTGTCTCCAAACTCTTTATCTGAGTAGAGGCACTTACAGCAGAATCAGATGAAACATTTTGAGAGGCCTCACTATTTTTAAATTCATCAGATGGTGAGGTACCTTCTGGAGAGGTATGAGATTGATCATTTGCTTCCATTTTACTTCCAGCCTTATCATAGATGCTCACATCAACATCTGAAGCAGGAAGAGGTAAAGATGGGGATGGAATCAAAGCTGGAAAAGACACACTACGCTCTTTGTCTTCTAATGCCATCTCTGGTTCTGTATCCCAGTCTGTAGCAGTATTCATCACCCCAACAACTTTATCATGCTGTTTTGGAAGCTGGTAAAGATCCAACTTTGAGACCCCTTCAAAAATGTTGCCATTGGTGTAAGTAAGACCAGGGCTCTCTACAATATGCACTATTGCCTTGTGTTTCTGGAGGGATGAGACTTCACTAAATCTCTCTCCACAGTCCTTACACTCTAAGGCACGTTTGGAATGAGAAGAAGTTATTACCCCTTCAGTTTCTACTCTTAGGGAGGCTTTACGCTTCCTGGTGGTCTTTTGCTTGTTAGGTAGCGTCTCAGGTGGTTGACGAGATACCTGTAGAGAGGACAACAATGAAAGAGCTTTCTGGCTCTTTTTGGGCCTTCCTCCTTTTTTCTTAAATTCTGCTTTGAGATTATTTGTAGGCTCACTGGTTGGATGTTTCTTGTCTTTACTCTGGTAGCACATTGTTTGGGAATCCTGGGGTGACATCTTCTGTGTTTTGCCTGAAGCTTTTGCAGGGTCTAGCTTGTGAACTTTCAGTTGGGGCTGTTTATGCCCTTTTAGTAGAAGCAGAGATTCTTGTGTTATTTGTTGACCAGATACATCTGCTGAAGCTGCAGTTGTTTTTGTATTAACTTTTTCCTCTTTTGCCAGGTTTTTCTTTCTCCTAATATCATTTTGGGTTTTAGGCTTATTTTTTTGCAAAATCTTTGCTTGTTTTTTCTTTTTAAATACAGGCATGGGTGCTGTTTTATGCTCACTTATGTGTGTCACATTTTCCCTCACTTCTTCTTTTTGCCTTTTTATTTTATTTTTCCTTGCATCCTCTTTGATTTGTTGCACCTGTTGGACCTGGGTTAATGAAATTGATTTTATTTTGGCTGTAGATACCAATTGTCCTGCCATCTTGTCTTTTTTTTCCTTTCTTCCCTTCTTCTGTGATGTTATTTTTTTCTTTGGGACATTTGTTTTGATCTTTTCTTCCTCTGTTGCCTGATGCTGCAGTGAGGGCTTTTTTTGTTTCTTGTTTTTCTTCTCTTGGTTTTGTGGACCAAATTTAACAACAAGATGAGACTTTTTTGTTCTTTGGCGTTTGGCAGGTTTCACATCAACCTGTAAATCATCTTTGTACAGGGATCCAACTAGTTCTTGCATATAACCTTGAAAGATAAATGCTCTAGGTGGCTTTCTTTTGCGCACTTTTACTAATTCTTGAGCTGAAATTACATTCACTGGTAAATCTGTAATCTGGGGCACCTGTTTGCTTTCCTGTGATGGAACCCTTTCTTTAACAGAACTGTTGTCCAATTCAGACAGGTTCTCCTCTTGTGCCTGTAAATTTTCAGATGGTTCTTGTTGTGCATCTTGGAGTGTGGCTGCATTCATCACACAGTGGACCTCATCTAGATTAACTGTTTGAATCTGTGAGTCAACTACTTCTTTGGGAGTGGTTTGAGATTCACTTAGAGTTTGTGTAAGTGTGTCCGGTGGAATCAAAGGGCAGGTAGGAAGGTCCTGTTGCTCTGTCTGTAGAGGGGTCAGCTCTAACTCAACTGTAGGTATGAGTGGGGGGACTGACAAGCTGAGCTCCTGCTCATCTAATACAGTCTGATCTGGAGTATTGCCAGGAGTCTTCTCTAGTTCAGTAGTTGATACCAGCGAGGAGGATGGGATTTCATTTTGTGGCACTGATTGGGATTGTTCCAGCTCAACCGTTGGTATCAAGGCAGGGGTAAGTTCTAATATGACTGTTTGCTCAAGGTCTTGTTTGAAATCAGCTACCTCATTCTGACAAACTATTTCATTCACAGGGTCAGACTGAATTGCACTAAGCTCAGATTGTTGAAAGATCTGGTGCATTACCTCTCCCACAGGTCTCTGTATTTGTTCAGTCTGAATTAGTGTTACCTCTATATTTTCACCTGTGACTATGTGGGAAGCTAGTTCTGAGAAAGAAGGGTTTTCCAACTGTCCATCTGGTGTAATGGGTTCCAGTATAATTGTTTGCTCCATTGAATCACATGGGTTGTTTGAGGAGTTTATTTCAGTTAGCTTTAATTCTGACTGTTGCAGACCTATGAAATCTATCTGTGGTGGACTGAGATTCAAATTTACTGGTTCTTCTGGTTGTGTTATCTGCTGCACTTCCAGTGGTGGGGCATGAGGAGGCACCTGCCCCAATATGACAACTTGGTTCACTTTCTGAACATTGCCTAAAGATTCGATGAGTCTACATATCTGCTCTGTGTCAATATTGGCATCAACTTTTTGCAGAGGTCCATTGGGCTCCACCTGTAGTAGTGCTGGTTGGCAAATTGATATTGGAGTTATAATAGGTGTAGTTGGTTTCACTTGCTGCTCAACTGGGAGGTCATTACTGGCTGCAGAAGGCAACACATTGTGCTTAGTTTTCATGTGATGTAGTCGTGTCTTGGTACTCTTGAAAGTAGCCTTGCATATGGAACAAGAATACTTTACTATAGGGGCACCTAAAGATAATAATAGAAAAAGCTGTGATGCCTTGTGGTAAACCAAAAACAGCAAAACAGTACCAAAGTTAGAATTGCAAGTTTGCAAAGTGTTGTACTACAAATTAAGTAAAGAGCAACTAGACATTAAGTAATGTGATCACCATTCACTGTTTGAAATTTATTACAATTAGGGTTGGTAAGACTTGAGATGTATGGCAATCCAATGAATACTTCGAGAAATATTTTTCAAAACAAGAACTGACAATCACTCTCGGTGACACTAAAACACAAGTCAGGAGATGAGCAAAGCATTTACATTTTGCAAATGTCTATACAAAGTTTCATGCAAACCTATGAAATAGGTGTTGAGATATTACAGTTTGGAGCACAAATGATAAGAAATCTGAGTAAAATTTTTCTTACCATCATTTTTTTTCAGTTGTGCCTTTGCTGTCATGTCTTCCTCATTTCCTTCAGGTACCTCTGAGAAGTGTAACACAATATGTTTCTGGAGAGCTTTTGACATCGTGAACCTTTTTCCACATTCCTTGCAAACATATGGTCTCTCTCCAGTGTGTGTGCGGCGGTGATACTTCAGCAATGTCAGCGTTTTACATGGTTTGCCACAGTCAGTGCAGGCATAACCATCCCGGCCAAAATGAATTTTTTTATGAAGAGTAAGCTCTGATGACTTGTTAAAGGCCTGACCACAGATTGGACACTTGAAGGGTTTCTTCTCTATGTGGGCTTTCTGGTGGGCCATGAGCTCTATGGAGTTTGTGAAATGTCGGTCACAAACATAACAAGCAAAAAGGGCATTCCTCAGTATGCATTGTTCATATTCTGCTGGGTGGCTTGACTTTAGATGACGCTCTTTGCTTTTGTGATCACTGAAGATTATGTGGCACTCAATGCACTGCAGTGAGAGCTGAGATGCTAGATGGTAAAAGAGTGAGAGGCAGAAAGTTTACATGTAAGATGCATTCATATTAGAATAAATAATTATTAATAGAAGATAGAAAAGTTTGGTAAAAGACAAATGTGTCTCTCGGGCAATTGCAGTTCCATCCAAGTAAATAAGAAGTGGCCTGGAGGATAAGTAATGTGGCTTAAGAAACAGAAAGGTCCTTTCATTCCTAATCATGGTAAATAAATATCTGTCTTGGAGAAATATTAGAAAATAGTAAATTAAAAAATTAAATATGAGTAGATTCTACCTATTCTACAACTTAGGCATCATCTGATGATAATAGTGCTTTTTTTTTTACTTTCCTACATGGGAAGTCCAAATTTAAAAAACAAAAAACAAAACAACCAAAAATTTTAACTGTCCTATATGGGCTACCCATATGAACGCTTGCTAAATACACAATTCATATTTTAAGCGATTATACAACCCCCGTTTTGGAAAAATTGGGAAGATGTGAAAACGTAAATAAAAACAGAATGCAATGATTTGCAAATATCATCAACCCATATTTTATTCACAATAGGACATAAACAACATATCAGATGTTCAAATTGAGATATTTTACCATTTTATGGACAATATTAGCTCATTTTGAATTTGATGGCAGCAACACATCTCGCAAAAGTTGGAAGATGCGCAACAAAAAGCTGGAAAAGTAAATGCCACAAATCAAAAACAAATGTTTTTTTAATAATTAATTAGGTTAATTGGCAACAGGTCACTAACATGACTGAGTATAAAAGGAGCATTTCAGAGCCTCTCAAATGTAAAAATGGGCAAAGGTTCAAAAATCTGTGAAAAACTGCATCTAAACATTGTGGAACAGTTTCAGAAAAATGTTTCTCAATGTAAAATTGTGAGGGCTTCGATGATCACCACCATCTACAGTATAAATGTCATCAAAAGATTCAGAGAATCAGGAGGAATCTCTGCACAAGGGACAAGGCCAAACGTCAAAACTAGATGCGTGTGATCTTGGTACCTCAGGCAGTACTGCATTAAAAACAGGTATGATTCTCTACTGGACATCACTGCAGGGGCTCAGGAACACTTCCAATAATCACTGTCTGTGAACACAGTTCACTGTGAAACCCACAAATGTCAGTTAAAGCTGTATCATGCAAAGAAGAAGCCATTTGTGAACACACTCCAGAAACGTCACCATGTCATTCATTTAAAATGGTCTGAGGCTAAACAGAAAACTGTTCTGTGGTCAGATGAATCAAAATTTGAAATTATTTTTGTAAACCATGGACGCCGTGTCCTATGTAGTAAAGAAGAGAGGGACCATTCAGCTTGTAATCAGAGGTCAGTTCAAAAGCCTGCATCTCTGACGGTGTGGGGGTGCATTAGCGCTTATGTTGTGGGCAGCTTTCACATCTGGAAAGGCACCATCAATGCTGAAAAGTACATAGAGGTTTTAGAGCAACATACACTCCCATCCAAAAAACACCTCTTTCAGGGAAGACCTTGCATATTTCATCAAGACAATGCTAAACCACATACTGCATCCATCACTACAGCATGGCTTCACACGAGAAGAGTCAGGATGCTGAACTGGCCTGCCTGCAGTCCAGACGTTTCACCAATAGAAAACAGAAAGTTGTTAAAAGAAGAGGGGATGCTACAAAACGGTAAACATCACCCTCTTCCAACTTTTGTGAGATTTATTTTTCATGAAATGTTCAAATGTCTCAGTTTCAACATCTGATATGTTATTTCTGAATAAAATATGGGTTTATGAGATTTGCAAATCATGCATTCAGTTTTTATTTATGTTTTACATATCTTCCAAACCTTTATGGAATTAGGGTTGTACATATAATTGGAAGTAGTTTACATGATGTAACAATACAGAAGTTGATAAAGATAGACAAAACATACAAAATAAAATACTCACATGTGAGAGGCATCACCAATGGCTTTGACATGTCCATCTTCAGAGGGTCTATCATGGCCTTCTTGGAAGGAACATATTTCCTACCATCACGAACACATTTATCCTCTTTCTTTGCCTTTTGCACATCACGCTTAGAATTTGAATTTGTATCAGGCTCTGTGAAAACACTCAGCTTTGAAGCACAGTCTATCTCCATCTCTCCAAAGTTTTCTGAGGGCTCACTCTGTGGCTGAACATCGGTCTCATTCTCCAAAGCTTGTGTGACTGCCACAGTTGCAGGTGTTTCTTCTGTTTGCATCCGAGTCTCATTTTCCTGTGGTGTGATTGCTGTTTCAGTCTCTACAGAAGCTGCAGTTGTATCCTTCTTTTCTTGTGCATCTGCTTCACTTTGTGCTGGCTCAGCCTCAGTCCCAGTGTCTGGTGGTTGCTGTATGGTTGCTGTGGTCACAGGGTTTGGCCCACTGTTTGACTGGATAGTACTCTCCATGGTTCCCTACTTCTTGGCTTCTCAAATGCACTTGTTCATGTGTTTCTACAAAAGCAGTTGCAACAGAAACACAATAATTTTTAATTACACAAGTAAACATAAAAATGAAATCGTAATATTACTTTTTCTAAGGTTCACATGATGAATCCGAAGGCTCATGATATTCCTAATGTGACAGCTGCAGACGTCTGCCAAATAAGAAAACTTGACTTAGATAAACACATTTATTTAAATATATTTTCAGCTCATTTATATGTTTTAGACTAATTTATAAGGAGTTTAACAGAGGTATATTTTTAACAGCGGTAAGCAGCATCTTTGTTATCACGGCGACAGCTGGGAAAGCAGAGAATGAATGGGCTTGAAACATTTGTATTACAAAAGACGACCGATGGTTGTGGAGGGCAGCTGATGGAGGATGGAATAGCCCAAATTCAATATTTGATAATGACAATGCTATTCCAGGCTGCTGATAATTTCCTTCAATCACGTTAATTCCTCCCTTACAGCCACATATCACAACAAATATACTGATAATGTTAGCCCAGTTAGCCGAAATATGTTGATTTGCGGTCAAATCTGTGTGAAAAAAAGGCATTTCTGGCCGAATATACTAAATAATCACTCACTTTCTACGTACACCGGTTACATACACGTCCGTTTATCTATATGAATGCAGGAGGAGGCTGACATTAGGTTACCTACGCTGACTTGTCCGCCCAAACATCTCAGCGTCGTCTCGCACAAAGCCAGCACGGAGGTGCTGCAGACATTGTGACGTCAGGCCAAACAAACGCCGCAAAGGAATCATGGGAATTGATGTTTTTTTACTCGTCCATTATCCACTCCGCTACATACGCCTACCCCACCGTTTTAATGCGAGGTAATGCCAAGTACTAAGTAACTGCGCTAAACAAGCTTAAAATAGATTTAGAGATAAATACAATAAACATCCCAATGCTATGAACTCTATAAGTCAGTTCACAAACATCACTTAAAAAAACATCTAACTAAAGTAGATTGTTTTTCATAAGCATATATAAAATGAGTATAAATACTCCATTGTCAAATACTAAAATAAACTGTGAGTAATAGTATATGTCCTTGTAAAAGCAACACAATTACAGACACCCCTTTTAATCATTTATTGAAATAACTTTACAAAAAAAGCACAGAGAAAAGATTAATAAGATTAGATTATGAATACCACATATCCTGTCAACAAGGAATAACCACTTGGTGGTGCTAGGGTAGAGTGTAATGCAGGAATGAACCCATTGTTTTTACTCTAATATCAAGAAACCTCATGCATCCCTCATTTCATGTTGTAACATCTGCGAATTTAATGAACTCCTGTATTGTTCAAATACAACCCAATTTCTCAAAAGGCTGAGGCACAGTTTAATATGTAATTAAGAAAAAAAATACAATTTATAAATCAACCCCTTAACCCTGACCCAATAGTACAATGGCAATATATTAAATGGTAAAAGTAAAAAACTAAACATAATTTTCACTACATAAAGCACCAAATGTTCCACCAAAATGCCACACATTGCTCTGGTAGAAACTAAAATTATTTTGCCTTTCTTATGTAGTTTTTGGACAAGGCATATTCATAATGGTTTATGTTAGTCATCATAGTGAATTTATTTATATTTTTAATTTATGTTTATACATATTTCTTCTTCATATTTCTTATATCTATAATAACCTTGTAAATCATCGTGTGCAATAATGCATACCCATACCCTCACAGATACTGGCTTTTGAACAGGGTTCAAGCCAGTTGGCCCACTCCTCTTTAGTCAGACATTGGTTTTTCAGAGGTTTTCCTGGGTCTATGCAGGGATTTCCTCAACAGAATTGTGTTTTTTGCAGTGCCACCAAAGGATCCGGAGGTCAAAACCATTCAGCATTGGTTTTAGTGCTTTTCCTTTGCATACAGAGATTTCTCTGGATTTTCTGAATGTTTTAATAACATCATGTCAGTTGTATCATCTGTAAATAATTACATAAGTGTTTGTAGGGACAGTGAGGAAGGGTTGTGAGCCAAAATATTTGAGCTACATTTAAAATCCCAAAATCTGATAAAGGAGCAATGTCCTATTTTAAGTTTTTGACCAGAGGATCCAGCACCCAAATATTTCCCTTTTGCTAAGTTTCTCTTTTCATATGTTAATAATAAAATTTACAATAGATGTTGAAATTTTAAGTATTTTCATTCAATTTTCTTAAGTATTTTCTCTCACCCAATGATTAGTCAGCCACCCAAATAGGATAAGTGGTTACAGATAATGGATGGCTGTTCAGAAAAGCAACTATGTAGAGCAATGGATTGTAAATATTCACATGTATTCCTCATGAATATTTTTATAGATATAAATCATTTTGCTAAACCAAAAAGAAAATACTAAGTCAAAACACATTCTCATTTGAAATTACTGCAAAATTATTACAGTTACACCTCAAAAAAGTCTCACAAATATTTCCCTCTAAACAGTGATGGTTTTGAGAAACCATACACCAATGTGCAAACATTGCGTTGTGTACAACAGTCCAAAAAGACAAACTCTGTGAATGTAAATATATATTTTATTTAGTTGTCAAAGGAGAATGAGGTAGATTTTATGTTTTCTTTCTGTTGGTTCTTGACAATATTTAATAACACATGATTTTCATTTATACGTCAGAAATGCGTATTCAAAACAAAGCAGCATGTAGTCTAAGTCAATAAAGTAGTGTCACATAGAGACAGTGAGTTTCAAGTTACCAAACACATCTAAGTTTATGTGATAAAGGGTTTAATGACAACATTCTGTGTTTACTCATGTTTACTGTTTCGAAAAATAAAATACAAGGATAAATGATATTAACTGCTCCAATTCAACTGCAAAGAGAGTCATTATTGGGGACCAGAATAGGCACAAGTGAGAAAAAATTAAATGTGAGCCTTCATGCCACATCATCTTGTGGAAAAGGTAGCTCCCCCTATAGCAAGTTTTATATAACGCAAATGCAGCTTTGCTACATCATCAAAACCCATATGACATTCAAAACACTCCCATTTCCAATACCTATGCTCTCTGTGCATGTTTACTCCCTGTGACTCACTCTTGTCCGGCCTTGTTTGTGGTCGCACAGTTTCTGATTTCATCTCTTCAGACGCATGAAATAAAGCTGAGTTAGATGGTTTTGAAAACCTGATGTCATGCATTGGTTCTCCACATTCCGACTCTTCAGAGGTAACATGATCCCCAGAGTCAGCAGCTTCACAGGTCTTTTGACTTACACTTTCTTCCACACCTTCCTTCTTTCCTGTCAGCACTTCCATGCATGCTTCCATTTCTGGCTCCTTTTTAACACTCTTCTGTTTAATCGTTTGCTTCTTTGCCATAATAGCAAAATTCTTGATCCCTAAAGATATCCTGCTAGATCGAGCATAAACTCTAAGATGCTTTTTTTGGTGTAAAACCAGTTTACCAGAATGGGAAAAGCTTTTCCTACAGAATGAGCACTGGTATGGCTTTGCACCAGTGTGACTTTTGTAGTGGCACTCTAGTTGCGTGGGTGTTTGGAAACTCTTGGGGCAAATGTCGCACTTTTGTTGCCTTAGACTATGGCCCTGCAGGTGTCTGTCTAGTAACATTTCATCTCTGAAGCCTTTGGCACAACCCAAACACCATAATGGTTTCTCTTTATGCATTTCATTATGAATCATCCGCAACCTCATAGAACTGAAGTCTTTGTTGCACTGTTCACATCTGGGAGGTTTGGCTTTAAATGGTTCGTGTGACCTGTGAACTTGTAGGTGACCAAGTAGCCGTGTTCGCCTGACGAATGATATCCCACAATCTGGACACTTTGACTTTTGTCTGTGAAACTAAGGTTTTTATGCAGCTGCTGGTGCTTTCTGAACGAAACGAGGTACGAATACACTTTCCCACAAACCAAGCAAGCATAAACCTTTCTGCTTTTGTTCTTAATTGATGCCTGGACAACTCTTTTACCTTGCATAAACCCTGAGGGTTTTGTTTGCAATGAGTTGCTCCTGTCACATCTGTTGCCATTTGTGTTTTCTCTGTGGTCTTCTCTTTGGGGGACCAGTTCGGGTGCAGGACACCTGTAGTCTTCGGTCTGCTCTTCTTCCTCTTCTAGTGCATGCTGGTGCAAGTGAGTTTTGAAGATTTCCCAGTTCGTAAACTGCAGTCCACACTCCTCACATGCAATGTTGCACTGTTTGACTACAATATTAAAAAAAAAAAGAACAAAACTAAATTGAATATTTTTTAACAAATCTTGTCATTTCATGTATTGTATTGTTAAATTTATTATGAATACAAATATAGACCTTTGTCTGGGTTTGCCAGTAACTGGATAAAATTGTTTTTTTAATGTTCCAGCTGAAATTTTTCAGTTTGGCTTAAAAGATAGAGCAAGTAAAACTCAATTGCAAGCCTGAGTTATGGCATTTCTTTAACTTACAGTTGTAAACTAAGATTTTTAACCAATAAAAACAGCTAACCTTCCCATTTGAGAAAGTATAACATCTGCTATGGTCTTTAAAAATGTATAAAAATATATTAATTCCATAATGATAATTTCACATATAGATACACAAAAAAAGATCAAGTTAAGTGCATTTTTGTTTTTTCAAAATTTGTGTTTTTAAAGACAGGATAATTTTGAATTTATTTTTCCTTTGAGGCTTATAATTGATTTTTAAATTAACATTTACTTTAATAAATTTATCGGTTGATTCCAATTAAATGTGGTACAAGGCCTGCTATTTTATGTAGGGATGGTTTCAAAAATGTACTATGTGAAAAGTTGTATATATTATGTGTAATTATCAGCTATATTACCCTAATATCCAAACCACACTCTTATCAATAGGATTTTAAGTCAAATGGACCGAGTCAAAAAAATACAATTACAATGAAGTTGAATTAATCACATGACCCAATAATTTAGGAAAAACTCATTAATTTATTTATGCTTCAAAAACAGCAAGTTAAACAAGAAGTCAAAAAGGTGTAATGGTCATCTATAAAAAAAAAAAAAGATAAATTAATATTCCACTACATAAGTGGTACAGTAAACTTACAAATACCCTACATGATCATAAATGCTTTTTTGTACTAAGTAATGATCTTTCTACAACACAGAAATATAACACTGAAATGGAAAGAACAAGGGAGCTTATAAATCAATTAATGCTAACTATGAAGCTCATAATGTCCAAGTGCTGGATTTTGAAACTTGTTTTATGGTAGTAGTCTGCCATGATGTTCAGCATCAGTTTATCAAATTGCACAAACTGTGCATATTACTAAATTTCAGGTATCTTAAGTATCATCAGGTATCAGGCATATTCCCTTCTGAAATATGAAATAGACATATTAGACATAAACAGAACCTTAAGCAGCCGCTGTTATATTAACAGCGGCCTGGGATTTGTAGTATGTATTTGTTGTGGACTATTTCAATTAGTGTGTTAGCAGCTCTATTTATTTTTCAGATTTTTTTAAATGCATGAGGACAAACATGTACATGCTTAAGTGTTTCTAAAGATTTTTTGATATACTATATCTAAATATGAACTACCATAATCCAGTGATCCCCAAAGACATTAACAAAGTTCAGCTGAAGTTCATTAAAGATCAGTTCAAAATGGGCACAAATCACCTATTGGCTCAAAATTGTACATTTTCTTTTTTTAGCATTTATACATTTGTACTAGTCTAGTGTAAAGCAAAACATGACAGAAAAACTGTCACCTACAGAAAATGTTTTATATATAATGAATGCTAAATAATATAAAATCAAACATGGAAAGAAAGTGTCTTTTTATCCCACACAAAGGTCTAACAAAGAGTTTTCTAGCATAACACATTTGCAACCTTGAAAAGGAAAATCTACTATCTACAGTACCTTAGTTTTAGTCTTATGCAGTTTGTTTAGTCTAATAAACTCCACGGGCATGTTCAATATAGTGCTGGTGCAAATCAGTTTCTTGACAAAAAGTAGTTCCACATTCAAGGCAAGTAAGGCCATTGGTAGTTCCTGATACAACAGCAGAGAGAGTATCACTCTGGCTTTTGTCAACACTGATACATTCCTGGTGATGATCAATAAGGTCCTGTATTTCACTGAAGGTCCTGGGGCAAACAGAGCAATGATATAAGTTGCTGTTACACTGTTGAGTTCCATGTTTTTGCAATGCAGTTGGTGATAGAAAGGCTTTGCCACAACATTGGCACTTATGGCTACTTTGGGATTGGCTTTCTGGGTTAAGAGTAGGTTGGTCCTGTGTAGAAGATAGGAAATGCTTCCCTTTGTGGTCAACAGTGGAGAAGCTGGGTTTGAGAGGCTTTGAGGTCATAGCAGCATTGAGCCTATAGCGAACCTCAGTTGGGAGACGACAGCGAACTTCATCATGCCAGGCGAGGTGCTGCTGCAGTTGGTTCTCAGTCCAAAAGCCGTGGCAGCACAGGGCACAACAATACGGCCGACTCTTTGCCTTGGACTTATGGTTTTCTAATTGCTCCTCTGTTTGGAAAGCTTTGCCACACTTATCACACTTGAAGAGACATTTAACTGTATACTCTGGCAAATGGTTGAGTGGTGGGGATACACCAGCCATAACTTCGAGTGTTTGGACCTCGTGTTTAGACTCTCGCTTTACCTCTAGGCACACTTTCTTATGATCAAGCAATGCACATGCAGATCTGCACAGTTTCCCACAGTCAAAGGATGAGACAGATTTCACAAGTGTAAGGTCTGGTCTGATTTTCTTCCTTCCTCTGCCAGGAGGGCTATTGTTCTTTTCAACTTGAAAACTTCCCATTACTGCAGTGTTGTCCACAGCTGATGAATCTTCTGTCTTTTTGACTTCACTGCTTGAGGCAATAAAAAACATTTTTGTACTTCTGCCTTTTACACCCCTTGAGTGGGCCTGCCACTTGTGGGCACGTAGACCTCTAGCTTTAGCAAAGGTCATAGAGCAGAGGGGACACTGGTGACCTTTTGGCTTCAGTGTCAATGATGTTGACTCATTCTCACTAAGCCTGATGTCAACCTTTTCTGCCACCTGGTCGACTGCGACAAGCCCTTCTCTCTGATGATCTGCAGACTCCAATATTTTAACATGCTCTTTTTCATAGTGGGCCACTACAAATGAACTTTGCACAAAAGTCTTGCTACATTCTGGACATGAAAACTTTTCTAGCACACTATTGGTTTCTGTGCTTTTGTTTGAATCTGGCTCAACTTTGGTTTGACAATGAGGATTAATCACCTGGTGGCGCTGGAGAACACAAGGGTTAAAGAATTGTTTGCCACATCTGTTGCACTGAAAAGGTCCTTCCTCAGTTTTGTGGTTAAATGATTTGGAATCTTCTTTTAGTGAGGACCGTGAATATTTTTTTTCTTTGTGCCATCTTTTGTGGGAGCCGAGGGCTGAATTGGACATGAATCGCCTCCCACATTCTGAACAGTGAAATAGCCCTTTAACTGACTCTTCTTGTTTAGGGTTCTTAAGGATTACTGACATGGCCACATTTGCTTTTGGCATGGATTTGTTACCCTCAGCATGAATTCTTTTATGAAAATTCAAAGCCCCAACCACTGAAAAGCTTCGGTCACATTTTTTGCATTTGTATTTCAAATCTGTTGTATTTGAGGGTTCTAAGTTTCTTATTCCCGTTTTATCTTTTTTCTGTATCTTTTTGTCTGTTTTGTCCCCACTGTGCATAACATTCTTAACTTCCGTGTTAAGTGTGCTCAGAGCTATCTGTTCAGAGCTTCCCCCTGTACTGACTTCCATATGACTCCCTGGCAGTTTTAGAGTATCATTAGTTTCTGAGGGTTTACTCTTGCAACTAAATGCTTGACTGTCTCTTTTACTACAATGTTTCTGATGAGACCGCAAAGAGGCTTTGTTTTTGAAATGTTCATGGCATTTTGCACACTGGAGATCTTCCAGCCTGGCAGTGGCTTGTGGTGATGATAAGTGCCCAGTCTCATACCCATGGCTTTTCATATGAAACTGAAGTGCTTTGGCACGTGAAAACAGCTTCCCACAGTCAGAACAACTGTATGTGTTCTTTTTCAACTGCTCCACCTGATGCTGAAAAGACTTAATGGGTGGTGGGAGTAACTGCTCATTATGTACCACTTGGTGTCTGAGAAGGCTGGAAAAGAGACGAAATGACCTGTTGCAAAGTTCACATTTATGGTTCCCATTTTCATGTTTTCGCATGTGCAATGCCATAATGCCCCTGTGACGAAACTTTCTACCACACACTGGACAAGCAACCCTAATGGTGGAACGTGGATGCCCACTAACAGAGTACAAAGGTCCTGTAACACCTTTTCTTAACCTCAAATCTGCACATTCTGTTTGACTTTGCTTGTGGTGAGAATATGCTCCTAAAGACCAAAACCCTTTGCCACACTGTTCACAATGATAAATCTTTGGGCCAAGAAGGGTTTTCTTTGGATTGTATTCTTTCTTAGTGACTGAAATATTCTCTCTCTTTTGTGCAGAACAATTTTTTATATGGTTAAACAAGCTAGCTGCATGCAAATAAGACATCATGCAACCTGGGCACTGGAATTGTTTTCTTTTGGGATGATGCAACTGGTGTGAGACTAATGCAGACAAACAAGAAAAGCATTTACCACACTCATTGCATGTCAATTTTTTTCTCTCCAACCCTTCTGCTTGGTCTCTTGTGATTTGGTCCTTGTGACTTTGTTTCTGACTACACTGTGCTGCACAGCTACTAGCTTCATGGCCACATGTGTTTGCCACTGACTGACCTTGAGCCTGCTGTCTTCTCCTATGAACACCATGCCACATTCTGTGAACACGCAGTGATGAAGCACTCGAAAACCAACGGTAACACTCGGGACAATCAAATCTTTCCACTGCTGGTTTGTTCTCTGCAATCAGTGCACACTGCTCATCAGCCTGCTCAAAATCAATTTGTACAATCTTGAGGTCCATCTCTGGTTTTGAAACAAAGCACCCAGGGGAAACTTCAGTGTCAGCTTCATCAAGTACTTCCTGATCTGATTCACACAGTAGCTCAAGATCAGGATTCAGGTCCTGGACAGGTTCGTCCTCAGATTCACTTGCACTGATCACCTGAACATTAAAGTCCCCAGGTTCATAACTCTCCACATCTTCATCAGTCTCATTCACACGCGTGTCTTCTTCATTCATAAAAGTAGAAAGTAAACACTCCGATTTCACTTTTTCCTCCAATTGCTCTGTCTCTTTTCCGCTACTTTCCAAATTTGTTTGTTGAGGTAGCAGACAAGTGCCCACCTGTGCCTCCTTCTCTGTTTCTCTGAAAACATCTGTATGATGAAGCTGATGGGAGTGAAGTGCTGAAGCCCTGGAAAACTTTAGCCCACAATCTTTACATTCAAATGCTTTCTTCTGTAGCTGACACACCTGATGAAGAAATGACTTTGCTGGAGTCTCATCACTGTGCGCCATGCGTTGATGTCGGTAGTAGAATGTTAGCGTCATAAATACTTTTCCACATTCCTCACAAGGAAACTTTTTTACAGAATCATTTGAGTGATTAGCATGCCATCGCTGATGGTTGTAGAGGGCAATATGGCCACTGAAGCTTTTTTTACACTCACTACAGTAAAAATTGCAGTTTTTCTTTGGTTTCTTCATTTCTTCTGGGGAACACTGAGCATTGCGGCTAAATCGTTGGTGTGTTTTCAGGCGCAAAAGAGCAGAAAAAGCTTTACCACACGAACACTTGAAAAGGTTTTCAGCAGTATCACATGTCTGGTTCTCATTTGGCTTGATTTCAATGACTGGCTCCTCAGTGTGAACGGAATCTCCTGAACTTCTATTTCGTGACTTTACTAACTTTTCCTCATGACAACGACGGTGTGCATCAAGAGCTGAAGCACGAGAATAATTCCTCCCACAAGACTCACACTGAAATGATTTCTTTTTTAAATGTTCAAGGTCATGAAAAACTGATTTAGAAGCTTGTCTGTGTGAGCGCTGGTGGTTGAGAAAGTGTCCAATCACACCATAGCACTTCCCACACTCTGGACATTTATGGATGTGGTGCTTTGTAATCCTAGAATTCATGACAATACCAGATGCTTTTTGGGAAGTTTGATTGTGGGTCTTCTCCATGTGGACATGGAATTCACTCACTTCTACAAATGAGAGTGAACATAAAGTACAGAAATTAGCTGTCCCACTGTCCTTTTCTGCATCCGGTAAACCACCCATCTGGTCATCAATGTACACATTTTTTTGCAGGTGCTGATGGCGATGCTTCATGTAGACTGCCTCCTCTCTGAAAGCTTCTCCACAATCCTGACAGCAGTAAACCCCAACCCCTAGAAATAAAAAGGGGAAAATAGGAGATCAAAGCAACTCCTGTTTCCAGAAAAAGAAGGAAAAAAGAAAAGGAAAAATAAAAACACAAAAACATAGGTGCAAATCATGTCTTTATTATAAGTAGAATAAAAGTTTACAGTATAATAAATCAAGTAAAAATAATCAGCAAACATATATTCTGGTGTTCCCTTTAAGTGCACAATATATACTGAATGCAAGCAGCCAAAGCAGTGGAAACAGTGTTTTCTTATTCAGAGATATACAGATGGCTTCTTTTTGCAGGCCAACCCTGAAGTTAGCGCTCCCTGGTTCCCTTGACAACAAGCCAATAAGATTTTTCCATTGGCATTTGAATGGATTGAATTAATTTATGGAAAATGAACTCTATGACAAACAGAAGCCACTACCACTAAACTTCCAGTTTGATTTTGAATTCTTATACAAAAACCTTTCCTTGTAGAGTGACCTGATCTAGTTGGTGATCGCAAGTATTAACATAACAAAGTGAGCAAATTAGTCTCTGTGTTAAGCATGATGATGTGTAATGTTCCTGGCAACCTCTGTAATTTTATTTATCCATTTGTTAACAATCACCTTTGTTTGAGACATAAAACCTCAAAATTGAGTAGGGTATTACTGACAAAATGTATGTCCAGATTAAAACATAATGTCTTGGGCTGGGGGAGCCAGAAGTACAAAAGTGCTAACTAATTTCTGGTTTCAGTACGGATTTTTATGGCACTCTTTTGACTGACAAAAAATTTAATAAAAAACAAATATAAATAAAACTTTTACTCCACAAAACTATTTTTATCTTTTTTAAAATACTTAATTACTGTGGCTCTGAAAACACATGGAAATAGATAAAACACAAGCAAAATAAAAAATTGACTTCACCAATTGGACATCATAAGGGCAGCATTAAGAAACACAACCGAATGAATAAAAGCACTGCAAAAAGCCATAGCACAACAAAATGAAGAAACATGCAAATACATTTAAGCCGATTAATTACTTCAGCAGTACACTAGTTTAACAGAAGTCACCAGGATTATAGTTGGGAAAAAAAATCTTGAAATTATGACCAACTGAGGGAAAAATTTAAGTAAATTTTGTTTAAGTAAATTTGTGTCTGACATAATGGGAACAAGTGTGTCCCAGTTGTGTCACTTTTTAGTGTCCCCCGGAACCACTGTGGACAACTATCATGTACACAGCACTGTACATTGAGGCCACTAGAAACTGTCAGACAGTCTGATTTGTAGATATATTTTTAGTTGCTAACCGGGACATTTCCGGTGTCATCTCAGAGGCTCCCTGTGTGAAGTACAGCGTTTCTTCATTTGGTTGTGTTATAGCTTTTTGCAGCACATTTCTTAAGGCTATGTCTGTGTTATCAAATTGGTGAAGTTGTTTTTTATTATTTGCCTGTGCTTTGCCTATTTGCATTTATTTCTCATACTGCAGTATTATGAGCTTTCAGGGCAACTGTATTAAATACTTTATGATTTACAGCTTGAATATCAAGAAGGAAGAAATGTCAATCAATCAAACTATTTCAAAACAGTCCTAAAGAAAAGTTTAGTGGGTATTGTTTTAAGAACTGTCCACTGCTATTCACAATGTTAATTTTGCACAAAGAAAAAATGTATGAAGAAAAAATTAACACTGTATTCTTAAAGTATCATGAAGGACACTGTAGCACAAGTAGCTAATAAAGCCTAACAAAATATGAAAAATACATCAGCTCCTCACGCTAAACGTTGTTCGGTTGTTGTTAGATGACTAAGAAAGTAACACGGGAATGCGAGAGCAGCTACCGAGTGAACCCTGGGCCTCTTAAATCGAAAACACAAGCTCTATGACAACAATGACTAAATTCAAGTTGTATAATTTGCATTAATTTTATTTATGCACAAATTTATACAAATGAAACAATAATATCACACAATGGATAATATTATGCTAATATTTAATTCCTCCGGTGTTTAGCTTGGCCTGGCCACATAGTAAAAATGGCCAAAATCCATGTGGTTGACTCTCAGCTTCGTTCTGGACTAGAACATCATTTGTTCAATAAACAGCAGCATTAGGGTGAAAAGCCAAACGGCATCGACGGGCAAAAGCGACAGTGGATGTAAGCTAAGCTACGTTAATGCTTAACATTAAATTGGGCGTACTCCATTTACAGTAACGTATAACGTTATATGATCCTTTGCTAAAGTTGTTGCAGTAGGACTCCGTCCCTGGAGAAATCACTGTTTTGTTGATAGCCGTAACGTTTCAGTGACAGCTTGTGGATACTTACTGCCAAACGTGTCCTCAGTCGACTGACCGGCGTTGTTTCCTCCGTCTCCACTGCGGGTTTTGCTTTCAGCTCCGTCCTCTCCGATCGCCGGGGCTTCGTCCATCTTGGTGTGGCTGCTTGGTTGTGCTAGCTTAATCAAGCTAGTGCTCGTTAGCTTAACAGCTCTACAGTTTAAATTGTATATTATTAACGGTTACGCACTCAAAAGCTGACGGACAGTGAGTGGATATAATGTGAATGATAATCTAATCAGTTGCGACAGTGCAAAGCGACATCATTGTACTGTTTTCATAATAGGATTGCTGAGGAGCAGCAAGGCTATAGCTGTGTAGCTCTCTCTCTCTCTCTCACACACACACACACACACACACACACACACACACACACACACACACACACACCTGCACTGTGGGGCTGCGTTACGGCGGAAGTGGATTCTTTCTTTTCTTCTGTTTTGTTTCCTCCAAACAAGAGCGTTAGAGAAGCCAGCAATATTCTTAACACACTTCAGGTTATTATCATAATAAAATACAGAATCGGATTTTTACATTGTGATTTTATGTGTTTCAGACACTGAAAATATATTGAAGTAATGTTGCTGTACTACAAATTATTTTTCCCTTCTTTTGATTGCCAATTTATACTTATTTTCCACTACACTTAGGAGTTTCCTTAAGTTATTTTATATTTTTAACATATACTTTTTACTCCAACCTGATTATGTAATATATTATACATTTACATTCAATTTACATTTAGTCATTTAGCAGACGCTTTTATCTAAAGCGACTTACTGGGAGTGAGGTGCAAGGCAAGCAAAAATCTAAGTCAAGGAGAAAACATTAAAGCAAAGTCCTTTCAGTGTGTTTACATTTCATGAGATGCAAGTGCAACAAAGAGCAGAAAGGAATTTTTATTACTATTATTTTAATTAATAGATTTAAGTGCATTGGAAGGTGCGGAGGAGTTCTGTTTTCAGCAGTTCTTTGAATATTGGGAGTGAGTTTGCTGAGCGTGCAGAGTTTAGTAGCTTGTTCCACCATCATGGGATTATTGCCCTGAAGCGTTTTCATATTAAGAACACAAAATGGATATAATTACCTAACATAACTACCCAGCAAAAGTAGACTAAAATGGTTAAATGATTGCCAGCTAGACAATTACCTCTGTAAAACTGAATATACATTAATATATCAGCAATCACACTGGACAACCGTATTATGTTTACAGTATATACTTTTACTTTTTATTTCAGAACAATTTTTTCTCTACAGTAGTAGAATACTTAAACATAAAGGCAAATACTGAGTATCAGAAAATAATTTAATAAATTTGTGTTTTTCATATTCCATTTTAGTTGCAGTTTAGCAGAATGAAAAATACTCTTAACTGAGCATTTGTGTTCGTCAGCATTAATGCGTGTTTGGTTTGTATGTTTTTAATTTCAATGACCGAACTCAAAACAAGTATTTCACACTTGCAGAAGGTGTTTTCTTAAACCAATTTTTAAATGTTTTTCTTATTTTGCATGACTGAATCTGTTATAGAGTATGAAGTTTGAAATTTTGAATGTTAAGCTCAAAGGGGTACCTAACAAGTACTGAGCAACACAACATTCTAATCAAAACCATGTTTTATTTAATCCAGTATGTGGACATCATGGGAAATTTCTATATCTTTTCATGCTAAAAGAGTGGACAGAGGTAGAAAGGCATGTTTTAAATATTAAGATGCTTAATGTTAAAACGCACAGAAATGTTTTTTTTTTTTTCACAAATGGATTATGTGTTTATTTGACAGTAGTAATGAAAAAGTTTCAGTCACTTTTTGGGCTTAAACGCCCATTTTCTTAACGAAGTAGATGGGATTCTAAATCTACCAGTTGTGAAATGAAATCATTCATTATTCACAAATAATACATTGAATTGTACTTAAATGTGGACTTTTTAATGTGGGTACATCCCCATCTGAAATAGTAATTCTATAAATACCTACACTCATTACCTGGATCTCATTAGTACACATCAGGTGTATACTGCCAACCAGAATATAATTAGTATCCAAATGTGCTTCAGTCAGGACACACTTCAAAAAGTAACCTTAATTTATCAGATTAGAGTGAAAAAAATGTAATAATAAATTACTCATGTTTGTCTTTCTGTAAAATATTTATGTCAAACGTCAAATAAATCAAAATGTAATTTATTACAAAAGGTCCTATTAGACAATCTGTCAGCAGTAATTGTGTAATAGGATTGATAGGGAAAAGGGATACTTTTAGAGTTCAGTTTACAGAAAAACTAATGTAAAATGGCCTTCTCTTGTTACCAACACATTTAGTTTACAGATATTTTGCTCAGATCAAATTATCATGAAAACTTTATATTTGGACCCAGCCAAAGGCCCTTTGAGTGTTTCCTTACAGACTCATACTGTATGTAGTCAACTTTTCATTGTATAGACTTACATTTGTAATCTATGAGCACACCGTCCTTTCCCAAAAGCAAAAATGTATATTTCTTTACAGTATGGTAAGAAAAAGTTGCTCTGTGTTTGGGAGTGAGGTCACATTGTTGAGTCTACCTTAAGCACAAACTAGGCCTAGAATACAAAGACAGCAGACATGCAGACTGTACTCATAAAAGGCACACAGTATACTGTACATGAAGAAACACAGTTCAAATGGTTCAGGACATATGAACAGAACTATAAAAGTACTAATATTATCTAAATCTAAATGTTATTGGCAATAAATGAAATGTAGACCACAGAACCTCATTAATCTGTACCTCTCAGAAGGTTTTGGATATCTTAAATGCATCTAAAAGGACAGTGAAACTAATTTGATGGCACATGTATACACCCTCTAATTCAAATAACACTGCAGTTTCATTCAGGGCTAAAAGACTATCAAACACGCATCCAGTGTGCAAAGAATATTACGTTTCACTTTAATCTTTTTATTTCTAATGCCCACTTGACTGGTCAAACTGCACAACTGAGGGTCAAATAAATGAGGTTCCACTGAATACAATTGATTAAAAAACATAACTAGTTTTTGTTGCTTGTGTCAGTCTGTCAAATCTCTCCTTGTGCATGTTGCAAGTAATGCATCTGTAGATCCAGCTCTCGAGGCAGAGAGCACCCGCATATCATGCACTGGAGAAGCCGTTCTGGGCCAAAAGGCAAACGAGGCCCAACTTTGTGAGGTTCTGTCCGTGGAGCAAGCTGAGGTAGGGGCAGGGTCTGTGGCATGTGTGGCCTCTCACTCATGACTGCCTGTGGTGTGAAAAAAATATTTGGGTGTGGAGGTCTTGGAAGAGCACCAACTGCGACAGAATGAAGAGGGTGGGGGCCAGGCAAAGCGAGAGGAGGGAGCGGAGCAAGTGGAGGTGAGAAAAAAGGAGAAGGCTGATTTATGATTATCTGAGTGCCCGTTACCATTGGTTGTTGTTGCAGATCCTGTGCATTCCCTGGTTTGAGTTGCCCGGTGAGCAGCGTTTGAGGACCCACAGGATTACTTTGGAAGCCCCATACTGGCGTTCCCATCCCCTGGCCAAAACGGTGAGGCTCATATTGGATGGAGATGGGAACCTTCTGTGTTGAAGTCTGACTCTGTACATTGGCCCAGCCAGATGTCACCTGTTTTTGCTGCAGCTGAAAATCTTGATTATTTACCAATTTCTCTGTGGAGTTTATAGTCTTTGGAATTCCTGGTTGCGTCTGTATGTCCCACAAGGTGCTACCTACCCCATGAGAAACAGGAGTTGAAACTGGCATAGCACTGCTTTGGTCTTTTTGAGCTGATATGGATGCACCTGCTAAGCCTGAAGCCCATTGCTTTTGCGGCTCACAGTCGTTCCATGGCTTCTCTTGCTGGCTAACAGTCGAAGGTATTACTTGAGGATTAGGATTATTTATCTCCCACAATCTACTGTCCTCTTTTTTAGGAGGTGTTGTTGGCTCCTTTTGTATTGACCCTGGGACACCTGGCCATCTTGGCAGCTGTAGCTCTTGACCAAGCTTGTTTGGAGAGCCCTGTGAATTTGCAAGTGCAGCAGGTCTAACGCTCCACAACGCTGCTCCATCAATGTAAGTGGAAGGGCCAGAAAAATCATGGTGCAGAGAGCCTGTGGAAGCTAGCACTGTGGATGTGGGGATGCTACTCCATGCAACAGGTTTGGGATGTCTATGCTGCTCCACGTCAGTCACTGCTAATGGGCTGGATTTTTTTGGCACAGATGCCAGGTGTGAGCTGACAATACAAGGTGCATTCTCCTGCATGTTTGATGACTCTAAACTCTGAGCAGATGTGGGTCCTGACTGAGTTATCAAAGGGCTATCTGCCCAGCCTTGACTTCTCTGATGGTGCTGCTGTAAGCCTGGCTGTAGTGGGCAGTCAAACTGCGCCTGTTGTGGCGCTGCATGTTGCTGCAGCGACGTTGGGGCAGGCATTACCTCTCCACCATCAACCTTCCACTGCACTGGCTGAGGATGTAGCTCAGACATCCATGACTCCTTCTGCTGCCTACTTTGTAAATCCATGCGGGATGAGAGCATGGAAGACTGTGGCTGGCTTGCCCTTCTGTGCAGTTCAGCCTCTCTCAGTGCAGAAACTGGATAGGGAGACAGCTGAGAGTTAACCATCCCTGAGCCTCCTGATGTTCTAGACCATCCCCACATTAGCTTTCCCGCTCTCCTTCCCCTGCTACCCCTGCCTCTCATTCTAGCACTAATGGGGAAAGAATTATACTGGCTGAAACTCTGGCGCTTGCGAGCATGAATTTTCTGGTGCACTAGCAGGCTGCTAAACCATGAAAAGGTTTTGTGACACTCATCACAGCGATGAGGTCTCTCTCCTGTGTGTGTGTTCATGTGATCACGGAGGAGATAGGCTAGTCCAAAGCTTTTTTCACACATGTCACACTTATGAGGTTTATCACCATTGTGTGATAACATATGGTGCTGCAGTTGGGTCTCATCGCTGTAGCCTTTGCGGCAGCTTGTGCAGCGGAACGGTTTCTCCTGATGCAGCTTCTGATGTGTCTTCATGTTTTGCAGGAAAGCAAAGTCCTTTCCACAGTCTGGACATTTGTAAGGCTTCTTGCCTGTATGAATGATAAGATGTTGCTGTAAGTAGCTACTGAATCTAAAGCCCTTGCCACACTCTTTGCACTGGTAAGGTTTGTCCTTAGAATGTATGCGCATGTGTAGCTCTAACACTGAGCGGTGGCGAAAAGTTTTTCCACACTCAGAACACTTATACGACTTAATACTTATGCCATCATTTCTCCATTTCCCTTGCACATAATCACTGTTTAACTGATTAAACTGTTTTTTAGGTGGTGCTGTCACCCTTTCTAAATATTGTGCTACAGACTTGTGGACACTTAACAGATGTATATTTAAACTGGATTCATCACGATAAACACTTGGGCAGTGTGGACAGGTGTATCCTTTTTCCCAGTACTTTTGAATCTCCTTTGCAGGTCTGGTTGATCTCTCCAGCTTCTCATACTCAGCCTCGTGAATAAGCATGTGGGCTCTCAGGTTAGCTGGTGTAGAGTAGATTTGGGTACAAAGGGGGCAGTTGAATGTTCGTTTCGGTTCCTCACTCTGAGTGTTCTCTTTTCCTGGCCCTCTTACAGCCTCCGGTGCAGATAGCAGGGACTGTTTGCAGAGCTGCTGCTCACTGGATGAGGTGGTTTCACGCAGTCTATGTTGGCGAAAGTGTGCCTTCATGTTCTGGGCGAAAGCAAACTTTTTACCACACTCAGGACAACGGAAGGGCTTCTGGCCTGTGTGCAGATACTGATGCTGATGAAGGAGGCTGCTATACTTGAAGGTCTTACCGCAGATGTTGCACAAGTGAGAGCGTGTGTTCTCTG
The DNA here is from genome assembly GCF_033026475.1 of Channa argus. Lineage (NCBI taxonomy): Eukaryota > Metazoa > Chordata > Actinopteri > Anabantiformes > Channidae > Channa > Channa argus. Next base: position 14,892,345 of record NC_090203.1, on the reverse strand, counting down.
TGTGCTTGCGACGGTGGTCTTCCATGACAGAGTAGTGTTTGAAAACCATGCCACATTCCGGGCATTCGTAGGGTTTGAGGGCGGCATGACATCGCTGGTGGTAGCGAAGGGCCATGGAGTTGGGGAAAGTTTGCGTGCACTCTTGGCATGTGAAGATGCTTTCCTGGGAGTGGCTCATCATGTGCTTAGTGACAGACACCTTAAACTGGAACTCTTGGCGGCATAAGGGGCAGTGATAAGGCTTTTCCAATGTATTGCTGCAGTTGTGGTCTCTCAGCTTATCCACTGTAGAGAAGATCCTCTCACATTCTGCACATCTAAAACTGCCCTCCTGCTTTGTTCGCACCTCATTCTTTGCAACAAATTGCTCCTCTTTCTCTTTATGTTCATTTCTATGTTTAATGAGGCTGCTGCGGTGCTGGAAAGTAAGGCCGCATTGTTTACAGGTGAGAGGTGTGAGCTCATCCTCATGTGCGTGAAAGTGGCGATGAAGGTTAAATGTCTCACGGCGACTGAACCTCTTCCCGCAATCCTTGCACACCAAACGGCACTTTTTCTGTTTAGCTGTTGAATCAGCATACTCCCTTCGGCCTGCCTCTTCATCCTCTTCAACCACATCCTCTATCCCGTCCACTTCTCCCATCAGCTCGTCAGCCAATAGCTTTTCTGCACCCTTTTTTTCAGAATGTGAGTTTTCCTGGTCATGGTCCTGATCTGCATCAGCAGTAATGTTATCATCAACATGTGAATTCTGTTGCACTACTTCAGCACTCTCTGTAACGTGATTGACGCCTGGAAAAGAAAAGCATATCATAATAACAACTTTAGCAAACAAAGATAAACAGATGTGTTGCGAAGTAAACAACTGGCATGCAACTACCACGGTTATCCATCCTAAGAACAGACGAGGCACAGTAACGTTACGGGATGCTAGCTTGACTTTGTTACGGGAATTAACGTTAGCCTTGTTGACGGTGTGTTGAACCGGTGGTGAAAGCTAATGACCAGTGTGGCCTGAAGGCTAAAGCTAACTATAAAATACATTAAAAACGTTAGCATACCACACTTAGGATTTTTTCCCCGTGTTTTCGCCTCTTCGTCGTCGTCTTCAGTTTCGGACCAGTCGAAAGTCCGCTGCTCACCTCCACCAGCTGCGGCCATATTTTCAGCCGATGATAGGTTCTCCGGTGAAACGCATGTCGTTTTGTCGGCTCCAGCACCGGACCCGACACTAACCTCAGAATGGCTGGCAATAACGTTACAACCGCCGTCGTTGCTAGTACTGGCTCCCTGCTCATCATCAGGTCTCTCCGTCGTTCTACATATTCTTTCATCTTTCTCCTTTAAGCCGCACCCTGACTCCACCGCCTCGGCCTTCTCCCCAGATGTTTCCACCTCCTCCGCAGGGGATTTCTGCCGTTTCGGATAGTCTGATGGGTCTACGGCGGCCATGTTTCACCCATGCACCCCCTTGTCCAGACCACACAAGGATCATGCTAGCCAGCCCAAACAAGGAATAAGATTTCCGCTCGAAACTTTCAAAATAAAGCGCCAATTGCCGACAACTGCTGTTAGTTTATCAGTTCAGAAATCGTCATTTGAAGCCTTTAATCATAAATTTCCTTTTCTGCCAGTGTTGTGGTTGTGTTGTTCTACACAACAGATGCTCTTCACAACTTCATTCAACATAAACTTTTTAACACTGACAGTAATAATATATTCCCTTATCAAATATACTACAGGACAAATCCACAAGTGATTAGCTGGATTTATTTGCAGCCCATGTCTGACTTTTATTCATGTTTAGTCACATTTCAACAAAACATTTATCTACAAAATATAGCTTGTGCAAAACTACATAGATGATGGCCATATGCTGTTTCTTTGCAACTATCTACAAACAAACACATCCATTGTACTGCATGCAAGCTTATGTTAAATAGCGCCTACATACTTTATATGCCTTTAAATTCCACCAAAAACATTGGAATTTAAAGCTAACTGTGAGTTTTTTGTTTATCATCATCAAGATTGAAAATTAAAATGTAGTATTTATGTCTCAAAATGCACTGAATGGAACACAGTAACTTTATTGTCCAAGCAAACTTGGAAAAGTTTGTACCATGTAATTGTTAAAAAAGCACAAGCATATGTTAGCAGGTAATTACAACAGCTGTATTACTACAATATATTATAACTGCAGATTATAGGTACTTTTTAACAATGTAGGAAATGTATCAGGAGTGAGACAGTCCTGACCTACTAGGAGTATCATGAGCAGATCTGTGGCAAAGCATGTACAGTGACATGCATATTAAACATCAGCACCTACAGACAGTTGTGATAAAAGTCACATGGGTGAGGCAGTCAGCCCATAGAGCAACTGTTTCTCAGGACGTCCTTTAGCACAAGAACATGTCTGAGGAACTGAACATGTTAAGGCCACCCTGTTAACTCAAGTGTCTAATGTTTTATCCACTTCAGTCCTCTCAAAAAAGAAAAAGCGCAAGATTGATTACTAATTGGGAGTGAGTAAAACTCCAAATAGCTTTTAATTTAATTTTACAGAAATACTTTCAAGGATAAAAAGCATGATTTCTTGGCACATTTTAAAAATTTGAAATATTCATTGTGTACACTTTGAACTTCAGCGCCGTCTTCTGCGTCTGTGGTCAACCGCTCTACCTCGCCGTGGCCTCTGCATACTTCCATTTGTGTCTGTGGGTGGATTAGAGGGAAAAGTGCCATGTACGTTGGGGGATGATGGTGCAGGTACTCCTGTTACTGCTGACTCATCATTTGAATGCTGTGTGACCTGTGGCTGCTGCTGTATTTCTGTTTGGTGCTGTTGAGATTGTTGCTGATGCTGTATTTGTGATTGCTGTGGTTTTTCGATTCGCTGTTGTTGTGGTTCTAAATTTTGCAGCTGCTGCTGAGATGTTTGTGATTGGTGTGCTTGTTGTACACGATGTTGTTGTGGTTGTTGCTGAGCCTCCAGGACTCCTAACAACCTTTGCAAGAGGACATTGTTTTGTTGCAGACTGATTACTAATGCCTCTTGTGAAGCAACAAGTGTTCTCATGTCCTGTCTGAAACCTTCCCCAAACTCCCGCAGACTTTTTTCAACCCGATTTCCAAGTTGAATTGCTGCTTCTCCTAACCCGCGAAGCTCATCTTCAAGCCAGGAGTTGCGTGGAGGTGCTTCAAGAGGACCCTGCTGTCCCCCAAGCGACGGCTGAGGACTGTTGGGCTGAGGGCTACCATTGAGGAAAGGAGCACTGTAAAGGGGGGAAGGAGGCAGCCATCGTTCTGATGGAGGGGGTGGGCCTATGCCCAGACCCAGTCCTAATCCCAATTTATCCTCCATGCTGTTTTCCACTGCTTCACACTCAGGTTCTCCCATATCTCTCTCACGCTCAGTATTGTCCTCATCTTTCTCCAAACCATCTCTCTCTGTTCCTTCCACTCCAACACCTACAAAAGTGGACATTACCACAGTAGATATTAGTTAGTCTATTCATTCTATGAAAAAAAGCAGCTGAGTAATCCAGCAACCTTTTCATACCTGTGTCAGAGTCAGGGAAACACGGAAAACTAGGCTTTGGTCTTGTGCTTTGCTTTTGCCTGGCTTGTTGAAGCCTAGGGCTTTGCTGAGAAGGATGTCCTAGCATTGAGGCCCCTCTTCCAGATGGTAGGTAACAGCTGCGATGGCGAGCATCTGCCAATCTGCCCCCGTTGCGCCTCTTTAAGTCATCCCAGCGCTTCTTCACCTCTCGAAGGGTACGTGGGACTCTGGACACAGCATTAACTCTCTCTAAGATTCCAGCCCAGATGCGCTCTCTTTCCCGTCGCCGGAGCCTCCCCGCTGGACCAAAGAGCTCACCTTCACACCGAGTGACTTCTGACACCAGCACCTCTAGCTCTGCTCCACTGAAACGGCTCTTTCTTTTTCCTGCACCACCAGCAGCCAGTGCAGCCGACATAGCTCTGTCTATAGAAAGAAAAGTGCACAGTCCAGGAAGAAAAGAAAAAGAATATCAGGAAGAGAAATGTGCTTTAACAGTGTAATTCTTATTTTCACTAAGTTAAGACATATTCAAGTAATAGTGGCAAATCATGCACCATTAAGAGCAATATTTATCTTAAATTAACTTTTGTTTTCTAAAATTATAAAAAAAAAAGTATATTCTCCTAATATATTTAAGTTAAATGTTCCCTTAGTATGAAATGTTGACAGTGTTTCCATAGATAAAATGTACTGTTTTTGTACTGTATACTGCCAGATTGTGTACTGCCAGATTATGAAATAATTCAGCAAGCATTGATATTTATATAGTGTTACCATTAGGAGTAACATGTTTTGCAGATGTTTACTAATAAGCAAGAAAAAACTGTTTCCTCAGATAGTCTTAAACTCATTCAGCCTTACTTTGTTCAATGGACAGGAGGTCATCTGAGGACATGCCAGGTGCCATGATGTTTGGATGCACAACTACCACGTTAAAAGGGAGTCCTCCAGGTAAACCACTGTTCTGGTCACAGCTGCCCTCTGAGTCCTCATCCTCTCTGGGGAAGCCGTTTTCTGAGGCTCCCCCTCCAAAGGGTCCCTCCGGAGACTCCACTTTAATGTGCATGGGAGGTGACTGCTCGTAAAGCAGTCCCCCCTCCTCGTAGTACTCAGTCATGGGTCAGACCTGATTTACAGCAGGACTGACTGGCCGGCCAATTCTGATTTTGACAGCTGCTGCCCCATTAATGCAAGTTCAAGGTATAACTGAGCCTACTGCTAAAGGCATTACAGTTCTTCAGTATAATACATCGGATAATGTGTTAAACTGCTTAGGGTACAGCTGCCCCCCCACCACACACACACACAAACTATGAGGTAATTTCTTATAAAGTATTAAACTGTCTTTACACGATTAATTGAATTCTTTAAGTCATTGCAGCAGCTTAGTGAGGGAAACAATCATGCTGTCTGATTAGAGCAAAGCGTGATTGTTATTACTTGCTGTACCCCTCGAATCATTTTCTGTAATTTTCATGAGTAAAAACACCTGGAACAGGCCTAAAGCTACATCTAATCCTCCAGCTGTTTTCCAGTGAGATGTTTCATCCAGACACACAATCGCTCCCAGAGCTGAAACACAACAAAACAAAACACTGCTTACAGCGACGTAGCATTTCAAAGTAGCGGTGTTGGTTTGTCTTAGTGATGTTGGCTTCCGTACTCTGTCGCATCGATGCGCATTTTCTTCTGCACTACATCCGCAATGGTTGCGCATTCCGCATACATTAGGTGCTGATTTTGCAATGGAGCTAGCTGTTAGCTAACAGGCTACCATAGCTGCAAATGAAGCAGCTGCTTTAGCTGGACTGCCAGCGACATTTGAGCAGACATTATTAAAAAGCTCCAGCTGTTGTATTTCTTACCTCATGATAACTGCACATGGGAAGCAAAACAAACCCACAACACAAGTGGTGCATCTGTTAGCTAAACAGCCGACATACAAACGAAGATTGTCGCTTTCTAATGGCGTCACTGAGAGTTGTGTTCAGGACCAGTCGAAGGTTGGAGATGATAAGAAAATTGTAGATTAACAAGATGGAAAGGGCCAACTTCTTTGTTTGTAAAGAATCTTTAAGATCTTGCGGCAGTTACAAGTTCCATTACCAGTAGAATTTAGAGCTGTCTGAAGGTCAAGAGGAGAAAGAAAAATAATTCACACTGTCTGTTTATGGTACTAAAATTAAAATACAATGCACCAACAAACACATAAGAAAAAAGGTTTGTACAGTGAACGGAAGGATATACCACGTGGGAAACTTAAATGGGGCTCATTTTAACAATATTCAGTGGGTCAAAGCTTACAAACTTATCTCTAATAAAAAGTCGAATTTAAAATTCTACATAATATATATCCTACTGATTGGTATATGTCAAGACTTACAAATACTGACACAATTTGTGAGTTTTGCGAAAACAAAGGAAAAAAGTGAAACGTCTTTTTATGAATGCTCTCATGATTCTACAATCCTACCTATTTACCTATTTAGTTTTTTATTTCTCTTGCACATTCCACTGTTACTTAATTCATGTTTCCCAAACATATTTTTTTCATAAATTTTTTTTCTTTTTTCTTTATAATTTTTCTTTGTACTATTTGTGCAATATTCAAAAGGTATATGCTGGAATTTTATAGATGTTTTAATTTTTATTTCACTGTCCACGTTAACTACATTGTTAATAATTGGCACACAACTGGCCCCAATATCGATTCAGAGGCAGTTAATCCTGGATTATCCGGTTGTGTGTTTTTAGTGGAAGATAAAACAAAGATGACATGTTACAAAATGTACAAAGAAATGGCTTCAGAAAATTTGTGTTGTGTTGTCATAATTATAAGAAAGTGAAGATAATGTCTTGTTAGATTTCTTTCTAAACCAAGTTACAGTTTAGAAAGTGCAAATCAGCTGACTGCACAGCAAACAGTAAAATAAATCTTAAATAACACACACACAATTATCCATATTGTGTTCTTTTAGGCTTATTTAGGTCTGTATTTAATTCTAAGTAAATTAAAAGCAGCAGTGTTATAGGTTGTTTTTCTATCTGCAAATATTAGATAGATAGAAAAAGAACGATTCCTGTTTTTTTTATTTGATCATGCTGGTGTTTCCCAGGTGGGCTAATGTTTAATCATAGTCTGCAGTACATGGAAAAATCCTTGAGAAAAAAAGTCAGATAAAGAGCTTTCCAAAATAGATGCTTTACCTGTATATAAACCCAGTGCATCTGCTCCTAATGTGTGTAGGTTCAGTCAGCTGATAACCCAATCATGAAGTACTTCATTCTCCTGGCCCTCTTTGCTGCAGCTTGTAAGTTCTTTTAAACTTGATAATAATATTGAATTAATATAATATATGATTAATAATATATTGAATTTTGTCATATGCACATTACTGTTTTGAGACGAACAATTTGAAGTTCTCGAAATATTTGCCTCTCTGTGCATAGTTGCTGCTCCCTATGGGGATGAGGACGACAAGATTGTTGGAGGCTACGAGTGCAGAAAGAACTCTGTGCCCTACCAGGTCTCTCTGAACGGTGGCTACCACTTCTGTGGAGGCTCCCTGATCTCGAGCACCTGGGTGGTGTCTGCTGCTCACTGCTACAAGTCGTGAGTAGACATTTGATTTTAAATAGACAGATGCCACAGGCCTGCTGTCAAACTGTTTTTATTCAGAATGGCATGATTGATTACTAAACACACGCATTAAAAGGTAAATTCAAGAAGTATTAGAGGTGCGATTTAACATAATCTAGAATGAAGGTGAGACATTTCGACGCTCATTTGACACCACAGTTGTGTTAAAATTCATAGTGAACCCACTATTCGGTTCAAACGGCCATACTTAATTCTCTCTGCAGCCGCATCCAGGTGCGTCTTGGTGAGCACAACATTGCTGTCAACGAGGGCACAGAGCAGTTCATCAGCTCTGCTAAGGTCATCCGTCATCCCAACTACAGCAGCTACAGCTTGGACAATGACATCATGCTGATCAAGCTCAGCAAACCTGCCACCCTGAACAGCTACGTAAAGACCGTGTCCCTGCCCTCCAGCTGTGCCAGTGCAGGCAGCACTTGTCTGATCTCTGGATGGGGAAACACCAGCAGCTCTTCAAGTCAGTAGAAGAACACTGCAAACAAAGAGAACATTTGTAAATCTATTTATTGTGAATAATTTTGCATATTTTAACTTTTTCTTTTCTAGGTAACTACCCTGATCGTCTGATGTGTCTTGATGCCCCCATCCTGAGTGACAGCAGCTGCAAGAACTCCTACCCTGGACAGATCACCGCCAACATGTTCTGTGCTGGATTCCTCGAGGGAGGAAAGGACTCCTGCCAGGTACCACACAAAGTCATGTCATTTCTTCACACACAGAACTTCAGCAGCCGTCAGCTCACATCTTTTTTATCTGTGTCCTATCAGGGTGACTCTGGTGGCCCTGTGGTGTGCAGCGGTCAGTTGCAGGGTGTGGTGTCCTGGGGTTATGGCTGTGCCCAGAGGAACAACCCTGGAGTCTACACCAAGGTCTGCAACTACAACACCTGGATTCGCAACACCATGTCCTCCAACTAAATGGATGATTGTCAAAATGGGCAACGTTTCCTATGTGTTACATCAACAACTAGATTCACTTTATTAAAGAGTCTCCGACTATAACAGTAAAATAAAAAAATAAATCATTAACATCAGACTCACTCTCTGTCATTTATAATTTTGTGCCACTAGACAAAAAATATACAAACCAATAAATTAAGGAAAAGGTAAGGAAGGAGAAAGTTATCTTCCTTTAGAAAGGGATGATATGCAGCATCAGAATTCCAATCAACAAATAACAAGTACAAGCAATTTAGTGTAATCTGATATTAATATAAATACAACACTAGCATCAAGATCCAACACACGTCAATTACACATCAATCTACTCTTAACTCTTTCATCTATAGCTTTACTAACTGTACGGAACAAATATTACTTTTCATAGTACACAGTAATTCCTTTGTCAACACCGCCTGCTCCTTCAATGCCATTTCTGTTATTAAACAGAAATGGGTAATTACTGCAGCCCTTGATTTTTAGTTTTTTACATTATTTCCCATGGCTTATATCCTTTTCTTAAACCAAGCTATTACCTGGTTTGTGTTTTAGTAATTACCATAATGTTACTTTGATATTTTATCATCAGCATAATATTCCTGTTATTACAGAAATATAATACTGTTATGTTACTAAAAAACATTACACCATAACTACATTGCCAAGTTATTTCCAGGCTATTTCATTATCGAGATATTACTGCATTCTTACCCCAGTCTACTACTGTTAAAACAGTCTCACTGCAGACAACTAGCTACAGGCAAGAAGTTTGAGTCTCTTTGTACTGTCTGTAGTGTAAACATATGCGCATGCCAGAAAAGTTAACCACTAATTTGTTTCGTATACAAAGGCATGTAGGGTTTTTTCAAAGCTTTTGACATTGTTCATGTGAAGCACTTACACACTTTTCTGTTGTTCAGTTAAATACAACAAACTTAAGAACATTATTTCTTGTTGTTACTACTGTCCAGAGTTGCCATTATGTTTTGCAGTAAGCATGGGTGGAACTTGTCCTTGTCTGTAATTGTAGTATAAATAAGAGCATGTGTCGGGCCTGTGTCCATCCAGACACAGGTATGTAAAAAGTATGAAGCCCTTTTTGTGGGGTTAGGGTTAGGGTTGGGTAACCCCACTGCTAGATGTACACTATGTAACCCGTGTTACAATATTCAAATTATATACATATATAATATTATTATGTTTATATATATATATATATATATATATATATATATATATATATATACATATACACACACACACACACACACCATCTAGAGATTAGACATTTGGTGCCTGCAATGGCACAGCTTGAGGGCAGGGACAGGGCAGGGTCTTTACATATCTGTTCAGTATGGCGGGTCTGCTCAGCTTGATCAGCATGATGTCATTGTCCTTATTTTGGCTGTTGTAGTAGGGATGACGGATAACTTTAGCAGAGGTGATGGTCTGCTCTGTGCCCTCATTGACAGCAATGTTGTGCTCACCAAGACGCACAATTAAGCGGCTGCAGGGAGAAGTAAGGGAAATAATTCATTTTAGTTTATGTTAAATCTCACCTCTAATACTTCTTGAATTTACCTATTAATGAGTGTGCTTAGTAATCAATCATGCCATAATGAATAAAAAGTTTGACAGCAGGCCTCTGGCATTGGTCTATTTAAAAAATCAAAACTCTACTCACTATATGTAGCAGTTAACAGCAGACACCACCCAGGAGCTGGAGATCAGGGAGCCTTCACAGAAGAAGTCACCAGCGTTCAGAAAGACCTGGTAGGGCACAGAGTTCCTTCTGCAGTTGTAGCCTTCAAAAATTTTGTCATCCTCATCCTCAATGTTAGCAGCAACTTACAATATTCAGAAGGATATATATAGAAAAAAAAACATAAGCAGAGTTTCAGTAAGACAAAATTACTTTGAACTCAAATTAAAAACTCTAATGTCACTGCAAGTAGAGCCAAAAGAATGAAAGCCTTCATCATAGACTTTAAGCCTTATTGTCAGCTGAGTGACCAGCTTTTGTAAAACATAGCCCTCTGCTATCCAACTGGCCTAGGACATGTATTTCTATTTACACTTTTCGCTCACTAACCAACCTGTATGAAACACACCTGGAAGACAAGAACCAACATCTAGGGAATGTGTACTTTATTGCCATTTCTAGTAAAATAAACGTGCTTTGTGGGCCATGTAAACTATGCCCAAACTAACTGTGAGTTAAAGTTTATTTTTAATGTTAAAAACATGTTTACCTTTCAATGAAATGTAGTACATGGCTACATAAATTACACTACAGACTTGCAAAAATAATATAGCACAACACTAGTTTCCTAATTACCATGTTAGAATTATTTTCCTGTTTTCTCTTTTGGTTAAAAAACAAAATCTTAAACTATTATGCTAAGACAGAATGAATGACTGATTCTGTAAATACTAATACACATTAATATAAAAAGAGTGTGGTTTGCAGCAAACATAGCTTATTTTTCTCTCAAATAAACAGTTTTGTCAGAGAAGTCAAAAGTTTTTGTACACACAACACAACAGGTAAAAGCTGTACAAACATGTCTATTCAGAGATTTGGGATTAAACCCTGTAAGTAAACAGGATAGAAGTTAATTCAAAAGCAAGTGGCATGTGTGACTTTTGTGATTATTGTGACTCATAGCAATGGAGGGAAAGAGTAGCAAAGGGTGGTAACAGTTAAATTAATTTGTGCTATCAATTTAGAACTTTGTGCTTTGGACTCATTGTCCTCTGTTTTTAGCATCAATGTTTTCATCCAGAGATCTGACAGGTGGTGTGTGCACTGGCACAGATGAAGCCTCTGCTTCTTCATTATGTTGCTTCTGTTGTAGCTGGGATGATGGATGATGGATGACCTTAGCTAATGATCTGCTTTGTGCTCTCGTAGGCAGCGAAGTAAAGCTACTGTACCATGAGGCACCTCAATGTGAAGGCAGTGAGAGCGAAAGAAAGAAATGAATTGAATTTAGATTATGTTGAATTTCAATTCTAATAATTATTGTAGACTACTTGTTGTTTCTGTTTCTTGATTATAAATATTGTATTGGGAAATGAATTTTGTCACTTTAAAGCTGTGGTCTGTGGAATCATTTGAATCGAAAATCAAATATCTGTACACATGCACATTAGTGCAGCTCCAGAAAAAGACATGAAAGGTAGTAAGTTCACAATTTTTCAAGTCTGACTTTAGAAACAATCAGGCAACCATGTGAATCCCTAAAAACGGCTTGCATGTTGGCATCACTCCTCCTTTTAATAGAGATCTTTCAGAGACTCATCCAAAAGATGGTTGCCATGTCAGTGATGGGAGTCAAAATCCAAAGTCCTCCAAAAAATTGATTAAAAAGTTTGTCTGAGATTAAAATACATGTACGTTGATCATCTTTTAAGATTGTCATTCATTCAGGTCATGGTTATCCCAGAAGTGGACTTGTAGCTTGTAGTTTGAGAAAACCTTTCACCTTTCATCCAAAAGGCTTCCTCAGTTCTGAATCCATTTTTAAACATAACAAATATGCTGTTGGATCCAATCACTTTCATCAAAAGGCTTTGAGATGTGATTTTTTTTTATGGCTGATATGAACAGGAATGATTACAGTATATAAGACAATTCAAAGTTAATATGGGCACCTGACTTGTCTTTAAAGACAGATTTGAAGGAGGCATCAAGTATTGATTATTAGAGGGGGTAAAGGATTGACTTTGTAACTATAAGATAAGCTATTTGATGGTGATAATTAAAGTAGTCAGGACAGTTAGGACAGCTGAGGAAGTTTGACCTGCCACAGGAGCTAACCCAGTTCTACACTGCTGTCATTGAGTCTGTCTTGTGCTTCTCTTTCACAGTGTGGTTTGTAGCAGCCACTAAATAGGAAAACAACAGACTTCAGCAGACAGTGAGATCTGAAGAAAAAAATCATTAATGCTCCCCTACCCACTTTCCAAGAGTCATACACATCTAGAGCCAGGAAGCGACAACAACTTACACCTTGGACACAACCCCTTTGAGCTTCTTCCCTCTAGCACTTGCTACAGAGTTCTATCAGTCAATCAATCAGTTCTTCCCTCAGGCCCTCACACTTATTAACAGCTGAATTCGTACCTATCACTACACTGCTGGTATCCCTGCTGTGCTGCACACACTGTACACACTAATACACAACCACTACATTCCCACACACCATAAACACACACTGCACTTCCAGTACACAAGTAATTGTTGCCACACTGTTGCCACATGCACTGCACCTGGGTCAGCCTTTTTTAGGCTGCTCTTATGTTGTGTTTCACTGCGGCATAATTTTTTTTGAGGCGTTAGTCTTACTTTTTGTCTGAAATTGTTATTTTTGCATTATGAGTATTGTTACTTTTAGAACATGTCCTTGAGAGCTACCAGTCGCTTTCAAACCAGCTGCCCAAGGTTATCTCAACACTTAGTGTAAAAAATCATCAAAGACGGTGAAGGAGAAAACTAAAATGTTTAATGAAATTATGTATATATAAAACTCTGCATAAAAATTTTGCTATTTGATGAAAGACTAAACTAAATGTTTGTATGTAATTTTGTGTGTATATCATCAAATGCCACTCCAACGATACATACTGTACCCTATTTAATATTTGCAAAAATAATATAGATGGTAAAAGTGTAAAGTATTGTTAAATATGTAATTTAACAATAACAAAATATCTTAAATGTAGAAAAAGTACTTTAAGTAACAACATGAATGACACAATCAGAAGGTAACAGTATAACTGATTGTATTGTTTTGTTAAATATATGAAATCAAGCTTCTTATTGTATATTTAAAGATGTGTGCATCAATATTCATTTTGTTAGTGGAAGAACATGATATATTATCATACACGTGGCCTCACGTCTTCCAGATGCGTTTTCACACACTGGACTCAGGAAGATAATGGTAAATAATTAAAATAGTTAGGCTACGTGTCCTCAGCTGATCAGAGAGCAGAGAGACAGGATGGGTTTAAAAAGGCCTCCAGTACAGCTGAGCTGACATCGACACTCAGACTGAAACCATCATGAAGGTTTTCATTCTTCTGGCTCTGTTCGCAGTGGCATGTGAGTGTGACGACCAAACAGACCTTAATTCTTGCAAACTGTTTGTATAAACATTCACCTATGTGACCAGTAACTTAAGATATTTTTGAACACTGCTTTCCTGCAAGACATGAATTAAAGTAAGATCTTTATTTCAGTTGCTGCTCCCTATGCGGATGAGGACGACAAGATTGTTGGAGGCTACGAGTGCAGAAAGAACTCTGTGCCCTACCAGGTCTCTCTGAACGTTGGCTACCACTTCTGTGGAGGCTCCCTGATCTCCAGCACCTGGGTGGTGTCTGCTGCTCACTGTTACCAGAGGTGAGTACAGACATTCGATGTTCATTTGAACTGACACCACAGTTGTGTTAACATTCATAGTGAACTATGGTTCAAACGGCCATACTTAATTCTCTCTGCAGCCGCATCCAGGTGCGTCTTGGTGAGCACAACATTGCTGTCAACGAGGGCACAGAGCAGTTCATCAGCTCTGCTAAGGTCATCCGTCATCCCAACTACAGCAGCTACAACTTGGACAATGACATCATGCTGATCAAGCTCAGCAAACCTGCCACCCTGAACAGCTACGTAAAGACCGTGTCCCTGCCCTCCAGCTGTGCCAGTGCAGGCAGCACTTGTCTGATCTCTGGATGGGGAAACACCAGCAGCTCTTCAAGTCAGTAGAAGAACACTGCAAACAAAGAGAACATTTGTAAATATATTTATTGTAAATAATTTTGCATATTTTAACTTTTTCTTTTCTAGGTAACTACCCTGATCGTCTGATGTGTCTTGATGCCCCCATCCTGAGTGACAGCAGCTGCAAGAACTCCTACCCTGGACAGATCACCGCCAACATGTTCTGTGCTGGATTCCTCGAGGGAGGAAAGGACTCCTGCCAGGTACCACACAAAGTCATGTCATTTCTTCACACACAGAACTTCAGTAGCCGTCAGCTCACATCTTTTTTATCTGTGTCCTATCAGGGTGACTCTGGTGGCCCTGTGGTGTGCAGCGGTCAGTTGCAGGGTGTGGTGTCCTGGGGTTATGGCTGTGCCCAGAGGAACAAGCCTGGAGTCTACACCAAGGTCTGCAACTACAACACCTGGATTCGCAACACCATGTCCTCCAACTAAATGGATGATTGTCAAAATGGGCAGTGGATCCCATGTGTTACACCATGGGCTTTAAAATACCAACAATGGAGCCAAAAGTCACTGTGTACACATGCAGATTTTGAGCTGTATTTAATAAACACATTTTCCATCATATTTGACTTTCTCATTGTTTTTTCAATAACACTGGCATTGAAATCTATAGCTATCTATAATCTATTATCATTATTATAGTACCAGTTACAGGGGGTGTGTAAAGCAGTGGTGTTGCATCATAAAATTCTTGGAAAGATATAGCCAAGCAAAATCTGCTTTTTTATCCAATGCACAAACAAGGTTATTTTGAATGTGTTCTTTCCAAATGCCACAACATACTGATGTTGTCACAGTCCTGTCCCCGTGTTTAGTTGTCTAGATTTATTTCCTGTTTTTGGCTTTTATTTTGTTGCTGCTCCTGTATCTCTTCCTGTGAGTATGTTTGGTTTCTTTACCTTCCTCGTTTTGTCCTGATTTGTTTCATCTGTTCCCCTGTCGTTTTATACCCTGCTCTCCCCACTGTTCTCTGCCAGTTTGTTGTATGTGTAGGTACTCTGTTTGTATCCTGCAGTCTGCAGTCCGTATTCTGCCTGATCCCCGTTTTGGTCTGTGGTTTGGTTATTCCTTGTTACGTTTTACAGTTTGTACAGTTTGTTGTTGTACCTTACACTGGTTCTGTCTGGTCTGAATTCTGTCTTGTATGTGTGCACCCCTTTCATTTGAATAAATTTCCTCTCTTTCGTTTACCCTGTGCGTGCATAGTCTGTTGTTTGTTACCTTTTTTGTTCTGTAAGTTTATTATCCTCCTGGTGGAGTGATTTTCAGTTGTGTTAACCCCTCCAGTTTTTTTTTTTTTAATAAATAAATACCCCTTTTCTTTGTACCTCCTCTCTTGCCATCTCCTTACTTGGGTCCTTGCTAAATTACTTTAATAACCGTAACAAGTGTATTATTGATTGGATAGTAAATGGAATTCTCATGAATCAGCTCAATCGTTCAATAAAAACAATGTACCGCCCATGTAAAGTTTCAAAGAAATGATCCCCCACAAATCTAAAATCAATGAGATTAAAATAAACATTTATGATTGTGCAAGAACACAAAGGTTCACATGTAGCTAATTTGTCAGCAGGATTAAAAAAGATCAAGTAAACTTTGAAAAAAATTGTCAAATTTAAAATAAGTTTTTGCAATTACTTGGTGCACTCTCAGCAGCCTCACTCTCAATATTCTAAACGTTGTTAAAGACAGAACTTTTATGGAACCTCCTACGCACTTAAATTGGAAAATAATTGTATTCATTTAATTGAATTAAAATAAATGAATTAAAAACTGTTCATCTAATCTTGAGTTTTATGAAATGGAAACATTGCTTCTTATAGCAATGTATTTTAATGTTTTAAACTTGACTTGGATATTTCGCTTCCTTTGTACCTAGTTTGTAAGATGCTTTGGATAAAAGCATCTGCTAAATGACTGAATGGAAATGTAATTAACATACACTTATACACTGAGGAGTGGCTTTATTGTGCAAAAATGGGTCTCTAAGAAAATAGTTTTTCTATGATGTATGTTAAGAGTTCTTGCTTATCTACTTTTTAATTGTGAATAACATATTTAAAAGCACAATGAAATACTTTATAAGCAAATCTGGAAACCGATTAAAATATTGTATCAAAACCACTGTTGCAATATAATTTTGATTACACATCTTTAAAAAACAATATGCAACAAAGTAGATTTGATAATTTTATAATTTTTAGAAGTTGGACATCTATATTGTTATTTGCTTATTTTTTTACAAAAATTACAGTTCAAGGGAAAACCAGAATATAAGCATAAAATTCGGATTCACTTTTAAATTAATTTGCTTGCTGACACAAACCTTATTAAATGACAGGAAAGTTGACCAGTTTTAAAATCAGTTTTAAAATGAATGAAAATCTATTTGCCATTTAGTTTAGTATTTGGTCATTTTGTTTATATCATATTCTGAGGAAAATACTGACGGCAACTATTGTGTATAAATGATTTTTGATTACTTTTGTGTATATGAAATCAAATGTCTCTCCAGTTGTATCCCATGTCCCATTCAATATTATTGAAAGAGCCTTTTAGCAAAGGAACAACTTGGAAGTTCAATATTTGTTGATATGATCTTTCTTTAAGATGTTCTATATCGATACTAATCAATGTTCAGAAATTAATTGTATATGTAATATATGATACAAACAGCTTATGTGAAATTAGTTTCTCTATGAATAAGGTAAATTTATTTCAGTTAATTATGACTTAAAAAAATAATTAATATTTCAAATGTAAAAAATACTTTAAGTAACAACATGAATGACACAATCAGAAGGTAACAGTATAACTGATTGTATTGTTTTGTTAAATATATGAAATCAAGCTTCTTATTGTATATTTAAAGATGTGTGTATCAATATTCATTTTGTTAGTGGAAGAACATGATATATTATCATACACGTGGCCTCACGTCTTCCAGATGCGTTTTCACACACTGGACTCAGGAAGATAATGGTAAATAATTAAAATAGTTAGGCTACGTGTCCTCAGCTGATCAGAGAGCAGAGAGACAGGATGGGTTTAAAAAGGCCTCCAGTACAGCTGAGCTGACATCGACACTCAGACTGAAACCATCATGAAGGTTTTCATTCTTCTGGCTCTGTTCGCAGTGGCATGTGAGTGTGACGACCAAACAGACCTTAATTCTTGCAAACTGTTTGTATAAACATTCACCTATGTGACCAGTAACTTAAGATATTTTTGAACACTGCTTTCCTGCAAGACATGAATTAAAGTAAGATCTTTATTTCAGTTGCTGCTCCCTATGCGGATGAGGACGACAAGATTGTTGGAGGCTACGAGTGCAGAAAGAACTCTGTGCCCTACCAGGTCTCTCTGAACGTTGGCTACCACTTCTGTGGAGGCTCCCTGATCTCCAGCACCTGGGTGGTGTCTGCTGCTCACTGTTACCAGAGGTGAGTACAGACATTCGATGTTCATTTGAACTGACACCACAGTTGTGTTAACATTCATAGTGAACTATGGTTCAAACGGCCATACTTAATTCTCTCTGCAGCCGCATCCAGGTGCGTCTTGGTGAGCACAACATTGCTGTCAACGAGGGCACAGAGCAGTTCATCAGCTCTGCTAAGGTCATCCGTCATCCCAACTACAGCAGCTACAACTTGGACAATGACATCATGCTGATCAAGCTCAGCAAACCTGCCACCCTGAACAGCTACGTAAAGACCGTGTCCCTGCCCTCCAGCTGTGCCAGTGCAGGCAGCACTTGTCTGATCTCTGGATGGGGAAACACCAGCAGCTCTTCAAGTCAGTAGAAGAACACTGCAAACAAAGAGAACATTTGTAAATATATTTATTGTAAATAATTTTGCATATTTTAACTTTTTCTTTTCTAGGTAACTACCCTGATCGTCTGATGTGTCTTGATGCCCCCATCCTGAGTGACAGCAGCTGCAAGAACTCCTACCCTGGACAGATCACCGCCAACATGTTCTGTGCTGGATTCCTCGAGGGAGGAAAGGACTCCTGCCAGGTACCACACAAAGTCATGTCATGTCTTCACACACAGAACTTCAGTAGCCGTCAGCTCACATCTTTTTTATCTGTGTCCTATCAGGGTGACTCTGGTGGCCCTGTGGTGTGCAGCGGTCAGTTGCAGGGTGTGGTGTCCTGGGGTTATGGCTGTGCCCAGAGGAACAAGCCTGGAGTCTACACCAAGGTCTGCAACTACAACACCTGGATTCGCAACACCATGTCCTCCAACTAAATGGATGATTGTCAAAATGGGCAGTGGATCCCATGTGTTACACCATGGGCTTTAAAATACCAACAATGGAGCCAAAAGTCACCGTGTACACATTCAGATATTAAGCTAATAAAATTATTTTCCATTATATTTATTTTTCATTGTTTTCCCCATAACTCCTGGCATTGAGACCTATCTAACATGTTTACGAAGTATATTATCATTATGATAGAACAGTTTATATGCGCAGCTGCGATCTATAAAAAGTTTTGAAAAGATGGGATGAACCAAGTCTGCAATAGGATTAACCAAGGCTTTTCCTAGATAAACAAAAATTATATCAAAAGTATGATTATTTTACATTTAGGTCCTGTAGGATGAGGAAATGTCAACACTCAATTTTTTAAATATCTTGACAGAATACTAAACATTATCCTCAAATTATTCATTTTGGAACCAAGTATTAAATGCAGTATCAACATTGTTTTGCAGTAACTTTCATACCGTCACTAGAAAAATGATCATAAATGCAAAATTAATTTTGTATAGGCACAAGTCTTAACGTAAGATGATAAAACAATTAAATATGAAAATGACCTTTATTGTTGAAAGACAAACTATAGCATATATTTATATACAAAAAAAAATAAAAGCACTCAACAGCAATGAATCTTCAAAAAAACCTAGTCAGTATGGCAGGTCCTGAATGTTTGTGTCACATTTTTCTAGAAAATAGAGACCATAACTCGATTTCAGCCACTATACTTAAATTCCACAAGAGCAAGTTCACTGACAAAATGTGCAGAATATAATGTCAACACAAAATGCAGTTGTATACCTGTATGAACAGAAAAGCCCCTTCTGCTGATACATTTGAGTAACAATTTTAATTGTTTAGATATAATTTGAAATTCACAGTGGGCATACACTGAATGAATGTTTCACAATGAGGTGAGCATTTACTAAACCGTACAGCTATTGTTGATGTAATTGTTTGTATTATTCAGGGACAATATAATGAATTAATACATAAACTCCTGTTGGGAGCCTGGTGGCTCAGCGGTAGAGCATTGGGTTGGGATGCAGAAGGCAGTGGGCTTGAAACTCACCCCACCAGCTGTGACCCCTCTAGATGTGGCCCCACCCAGACACCAAGGGCGACCCTGGTGCTGGTCCCGAGCCTGGACAAAACGGGAGGGCTGCGGCTGGAAGGGCATCCGGTGTAACATGCCACGTCAACATGCGGAACGTGTTTTGCTGTAGCGACCTCTGAAGGTACAAACCAAAAGCAATTTATCTTTGAATACTGCTGATTTACTGTTTTAAACAAGTAATTTTGTAACAACAAACAAGTAACAAAGCTTTCACACCAATAACAAGTCTATGAAACAATTCAGCGTGGACCCGACAGTTTTGTCAGTTGGTGGATTTGTCCCATGCTAAATGTTCAGTGTACGTTCCAAAGTGTGATTAAAAATTGCAGGATGATACATGCAACAAAGACCTTAAAATAGTATTTTACTAAATCATTATAGATTCTTTCTTTCTCATTTTATAACCAATTATATCTTTCCAGGGGTCTTCCTGGTTAGGCACTATTACACCTAAAGCTGAAAACATCTGGGACACTCATTTAAATGGAGTTAAGTAGCTTATAGTTGACTTTCTTGACAAAGCTGATTTCTTAAGTGCCATGCAAATGGAAAAGCTGGTTTCCAAAACTGGGGTAGGTGATTAGGGAAACCCAATTTCCCTATGTAGATTGCTGCCAGAGAACACAGATTTCTTTGCCACATATACACGTAACCAGGTTTCTATCGGCTTTCTCCAACTGTGCATGTGCGTAACAAAAGTCTGCAGACAGGAACACGCAGCTAAGTGAAAGGTTGAATAAAAAGGAAATATCATTAACAGGGTAATGGCACCTCATTTATAAAAGAAAGTCCGTCTAAAGTCTTACAAAAAATTTAACCAACGCAAAGGGCCCTGCAGACATCTAAATAAGTCACTTTCTCGTTCAGACAATTCCTGTTGTAGATCAGCTGCTTCTCTCCACTTGTTTTTTCTCTCTTCTACTGCACTGTTGCTCTGCTGCAACATGAACACTCGCACAAAAAGAGAAAAGTGAGAAAGCAGCATTTTCTGTCACTATACAGTTAAAACATGTGCGCCAGGCTCCCAAAATAAGTCTGAGGTGGAAGAGAAAGAAAGCTGATTTCTCTCCGAGTACTCCAGTTACTTAAGTACATTTCATTGTAACACTGAGCTGCAGGCCACCTTGGCCTAAGATCAATAACTAAGAGTAGGTACAGAAAGAGCCCTAACTAATTAATTTCATGAAAACAATAAGTGCTTCATTTTGGACATTAATTTAATTAATTAACTTCAGTGTTTGGAAACTGATGAATTGGTTGATTAAATGTTTGTAACAACTTTCCAAATCACCTTTGTTCCTAACAAGTGTAACAGAAGATGTTTCTATGATTTCTATGACAGCTGGACTCATGTTAAACTGTGTAAAAAAGTTAATGTACATACAGAGGCATCACAGCTACTTTTACAACTGACCTCTAGCATGCTGCAGATAATGATGATAAAGGTCTGAAATGGCAGGATAAGCATCACCACACACAACACAACTTACTACATCTGACCCTTCATTTGATTTGCTATTTTTTTGGGCCATTTGTCTTTTCACAGTCCTCAAAGGTGTAATGGGTTTTCCAAGTGCATTTTTCTTTGTTCTACCCTGACTGGATTCCACATCTTGGATCAAATGTGTGCTGCAGTGTTCTAAGGCCGCTTTAGCCAAACCAACACTTTGATTTTGGACAAATGAAATCATGGGTGCTAGAGGTGACTCTTGAGGAACTGGGTCTAGATTTTTGGATAAGGGGGACAATGCAAAGATGCTTTCCTCAGGTTCTTCACGTAATGGTGATATATGGTTCGTGGGGGGACATAACATTTTCTTGTTGGACTGATCATCAATGGATAAATCGAAACCAGAGTCCCTGTGCATGTCTGCAATTGAGGAATGGCAGAGCTGGTGACTGAACAACAAGTCTAGGGTCTTGAAGCTGCATCTGCACTGTTCACACTGGTAGGGCAGAAACACTCTTTTAGGCCTAATGGGAATCCACTGGAACTCTGGATGCTCGCTCATGTGTTTCTTGTAAGGCTCCACAAAACGAAATCCTCGCCCACAATGAGGACAAATGAAGCGTCCACGTCTCTGTCGATGGATTCTCTGGTGATGCCACAGTTTTCTCCAGTTTTCAAGAGTCTTACCACAACAGCTGCAGGTGTAACTTTGACCTGTGGCGTGAGTGAGCATGTGGGCTCGGAGTCTGCCCATGTGTCTGAACAAGCGCCCACAGCTCGGACACAGATATTTCCTGGGGTCTGATCTTTTATCTAAATTGTTTAACTTTGAAACTATGTGTGAGAGATGATGAGCTGCTGCAGCATTTGACTGGAATGGTTTCTTTAGGTTAGCTAAGCGTTTTTTGCGGCTACTCTGCAACTGTTTTTTCAGTGTTTCAGAATTTGTGGTTGTGAGAGAAGCTAAATTTTGTCCTGATGAACACCTAAGAGCAGGTACTGTGTACTGAATTAAAGACATCGTTCCTTTGTCCGTTATTGTAGAGTTAGATGCATTTTTCTCTCCTCTGCACTCACTGCGATGAGCATTAAATTCAGACAGCACACCGAAGAGCTTATCACAATACAAGCAGCGATAAAGCTTTGCACCAGTGTGGTCTCTCATGTGACTGTTGAACTCCTGCAGATGGTCAAAAACATTCTTGCAGATGTGGCATGTGTACGTTAGTAAAGGCTTTACACGCCGACTGGGTTCTGACTCATCTTCATTTCCCGTAGGCCTACATGTGTGATTTTTTGCATTGCTATAATGTGTGAATGATTTTTCACAGCGTGTGCAGTTGTAGCGCTTCACAGACCAGTGCGTCAGCTCGTGGACACGAAGGAAATATGCCTGACCAAAAGCTTTGCCACATATATCACATTTATAAGGCTTCTCCCCTGTGTGGACACGCACATGTCTTATGAGGGCAGACTGAAAAGGAAATGTTTTATCACAATATTGACACACTTTTTTTTCTCTCTTTTCTGAAGAAACTGGTGTATAAAGTCCCTGACCTTTTTCCTGGTTGTTTGCTCTGTTTCGTTTTTCAGCTTTGTTGTGCTCATAGACCTGGTCTAGTTCATGTGCATGCAACTTCATGTGAGAGGCATACTCAGAGCAAGAGAATTTGAGCTTACAAAATGGACATTTTTGATATATGTTGTTCTTTCTATGTGTCTTTAGATGAAGATTTAAGTTTGAGTTTTTGCTAAAACCTTTGCCACATTCAGGACATTTGAAAGGTCTTTCTCCTGTATGAATGCGTTGATGGATAAGAAACTGAGACAGAAATTTAAATGTACGAGCACAGTAACCACACTTTAACAGTTTTTTCCCTCCTTTCTTTGTGCAGATGACACTTGTGTTGGCATTTGTGCTGCCCTGCTTGTCAACATCACCACAGTCTGCTTTTTGTTGAGTGTCAATGCTGCCTTGATTAATTTCTATAGGTTCCTCTCTATGTAACACAACACTACTTATTCTCCTCCTCCTCTTGCTGCCTCTCTTGCGCCTAAAAAAGATTTTCTTAGTGTCTGGGACCCCAGATTTGTCTGTGGTGTTAGAACTGGGTTGTAAGGATTTATGGTTATTTGCCTTTGACACAGGCTTGAAACCATCCAGCTCTATCTCCATATTTTCAGTTTTAACAGCAGGGGTGTTTCCAACAGGTTTAGGTGTTTCTTCAGAGGACTTTAAAACATCTGTGCAAGGAGGCTCTGTATTTTGTAGGATGTTGATATTTTTTGAATGGTTAGGACTGCTTTTTGATTGCGACTCTTCGCTGCCATGTGTGTCCACTGACTGTTTTGTTTGAAGATCATCACATTGAGGAAGGTTTACTCTATTCAAACTGGTCAAACCCTGAGAAGGAATAACTTTAGGCTCAGCTGGTGCCTGGGAATGCAATATTCTTTGTGGTAAAGAACATTCCCTAATTTCCTTTTGCTCTTTTTCCTCCCCAGGCTGTGGAGCAATTTGACCTTGCTTTCCATCTGTATCAGTCTCTTGTTTGTCAGTGTTCAGTTCCACCTGCTTATCTGTCACTGCTCTCTCCTCACAGTCTGTGTCATTGCTCAACACTAATGAGGCCTCCTGGGAATCATCCAGTCTGGACACTTTATTTGGAACTTGCTGATCAGACAGCTTAGGCCTTCTTCTTTTAACAGCTTGAACATTAGCTGGAGTACTTCTTTCTGTATCGATTAATTCTGTTTGTTTGGGCACTTTATTACTTTTAGATTCAGTCTTTCCATCTACTGTTGATGGTTGCTGCTCTCCTCTACTCCTCAGTCTCCGTGCAGGGCCGCTAACATTATTAGCATGAGGAAAAGCAACAGCAGCACTGACAGCAGCAGGCTTAACAGCCATGTTCTTAAAGGCTGGGTTGTCTGTTTTTCTTGGCCTTCCCCTTTTTCTTTTTGGCATCAAATGACCACCACCTTCTGCTTCGCCATTAGAGCCAATTTTAGAATCAGAGTTATCAATTAAATGTACCCCTATAGTGTTGGGTACATCATCACTCTTGTGGTCTTGCAAACAAGATGGCAAAGATATTGTTGTGCTGATCCCCTCATGTTGAACTGCATCAAGACCAGCAGTATTTGGATTTGTTTTGCCTTCAGTTGACAGTGGTTTTCTTTTACAAGGGCGACCGCGTTTCCTGCGGACCTCTGCAGGTTGTCCCTGAGTGTCTGTAGTAGAGCTGCACACACTCACAGGTGTTTTTTGATGCTCTGCTTCCATCCCTTGCTGTGAAGAACTGTGTTCACTCTGTTGAATATTTGCTTTGCCTGTCTCAGAGTTGACACAATGATCAGACTCCAAGGACCCTAATGGGCGGGATTCAGTGGCAGTTTCAGTCAGTTGTGTTGCTTTCATTTTTTCTTTCCACCTAAAGTCCAGGTCCTCTTCACTGCATATGTTATCTTCAGGTATCTGTGGAATGAATAAAAAAAATTTTTTATTACTAGTAAAATACAAATATACAGCCACATTCCCAATTTGATCACTATGCATATAGGACATAAGCAACATAATATTAAAATTAAATGCACTGTCAAAAAGTCAACAGAATTTATGTTATAACAGGCAGCATATCTTTTGAAGTGACATGTCTAAATGTATCACTAGCTACCTGCTTGCAGTCTGAAGGACCATGGATGGGATTGCAAGGATGAGTTGTCACAGAGCTTAATTCAGAGACTGTATTTTGGTCATTGCTTCTTCTGCTGAAGGACATTTTACTCCCCATGACAAGAGTCTGCGAATTAAACAATGACAAGGAGGTTGTAACTGATACAAACAGTGGCAAAATTGTTATTTTTTTAATGAATATGATTCACTCATATATACCCCAGTAAAAATAAAGATAAAACTGTAAAAACAAACAAAAACAAAAAAACAACACACTATAAAAGAAGCTATTCTGCAAAATGGCATTTTTCTGATAACATGTTCCCTTCAGTAAAAATCTCCCTGCAGAAGTTTCAGATCGCAACGCTTCAAACTTTACTTGAGTGAACTTTTTCCATTATTGTTCAGCACAGAGCACAAGTTACAACTTTTTGTAGAGGTCTTTGCTATTCGAGGGATTGAAATAATTTGTTGCCATTTAAAAAGGCAGTAGATGTGTAACGTTAGTGCAAATACGCGAATAAATAAATTATACTTAATAAAAACAAATCCCTATTATTTGTGGATGGACGGTGACAGCCTCCCTTTCATCGCCACTGCGCACACATTTAAACTAATGTTCGGTCTCTGACTCAAAAACAAGAGCAAATATTTTTTCAATATCAATGCTCACACACAAACGTAACAGAACTCAGGCAGGCCACAGTGGGTCACTTCACACATGAGACCGAACCGGCAGCGTCCGCATCCCGCTATCGGTTTTCATGAAAAGCTACCAACAGCATAGCCAACAATGTAGGCGTTATCTTTTTGGTAGGCCAGATGGCTAGCCCCGGATCACTAACATTACAGGCCACATGGGTATTGTTGCTAAATACAGTATCAGCTGCACTGCCTTTCTTTAAAGCTCATAGCGCCTACGCATATCAACTGTGGTCATGAAATACGATGGGTGGTAGTAAACACGATCTGCTTGCCTGCGTGGGAGAGTCAAGACTGGTCTCTGCGTAGCCATGCACTGACCGCTGCTCAACAAGCTAGCACTGGCTAGCTCCAAACCAGCATATGCTCTGTCGTTTTTACAGACTTTTTTTACAGGCGTGTATTAATCGGGAAGCTGAGATGTTCATGTGGACCTGCCTCTCTCTTCTTTTCTGAGCAGTTTGCAGCAGTGAGCCGCTCGGTATCCATGCACAAAGCACCACGAAAAGTGTCAATCACACCGAGCGCACAGAAGGGTTACTTCACGAACTGTAGGAAATTTCCGAACGGTGGCTTCTTCTGCAGTATAACGAAGAATGTGGGATGGACAACACCAATCTATTTATGATGAAACGTGAAATTTTGAACAGAGAGAGTGAATGCTGGAAAACCCGATGTCGTTTGTTGGCAGGTAGACTACCCACCACTGATGAGCTGCTAGTTTTGGTTGCGAATTAAGTCAGTGTCCTTTCTTAAAACATCAAGCACATTGCATCTTATTAAACCCAAGATGATTACCAACCGATTCGCCAATATAATTAGTACATTACAAATACACAAACAGCACGCGAATGCCTCATCCATGTACTTGGAGATTAGCCATGACTATTTACATCATCATTAATGGACACACAGCATCGCTTCACGTTTGGTTTATAACGGCCCCCTCTTCTGGAAACTACTCAATCTGTGGTTGAGAATCAAGATGAATTAAAAAAAAAAAAAAAATCAACGAGGCAACAAATATTTATGATAGTTATCACTAGATTCCAACAAACTTATAATTTCAGTGTTATTTTTCTTCCACCAATTCAAATACTCCACTATTTACTTCCACAATGGTATTATTGCCAAACGTTTTTTACATATCTAATCTTCTAATATCTTCATTGTAATATTGTATTTGACTTCTTACAATGAAACTTCAATTCAACACATTTACTGTACTATATCAGTACAATGAACTGATATTTCATTTAAGTATTTCAATGTATCATGCGATTAACCTTAGTGATGCTTTATTCCATAAATACAGTTTGAAAATATAGTTTATTACAACATATACTGTACATATGGAACTCTCACAAAGCTGGTAAAGAACATACAAGGTATTGAGGTGCGATACCTAGGTTTTACAACATACTCTGACCATACTAAAAGATATTTAAAAAAAAAAATTTAAATCTAATATAGTAGCTGTTTTCCCACTAAGTATGGGCAAACCATGTACATTTTTGATAATTATTCATTTACAACTTATCTAACCAACCCAGTGAGCCCACACTTCAGACTTTTTAGACTAGAGCAAATATCGGGGTGTTTTCTGTCCTGACAAAAGATAATTAAGATTTGTTTGTTTTGACCATTTAGCTACACTGGCATAACTTTTACAACAGTTTGAGCATTGTTCTGCTTGGAGTCAAAGATCAACTGCTTTCGGCTCGTTGCTTCAGGGTTGGACACAGCAGAATGTTTTTCTAGTGTTGATTTGGCATGAGTTTTTACACTAGATGCCCTTCCTGCTGCAACCCTCCCATTTTGTTCGAGCTTGGAACTGGCAACAAGGTGACCCTTGGTCCCTGGGTGGGTCCACTGAGCCACCAGGCCCCCACTGTTCCGCTTGCAGAATCGGCCTAAATAAGTAGCGGCTCTTCAACCAGGAGACTGCCATCTTTATGCATTCGGTCCATAACCAAATTAAAACTTGACATGGAAACTTGATGTATGCTCAAATTCTGTCATGTTTTAATAGGAACAGAAGATGTTACTTGGTAAATCATCTCAGCAGGTTTATCTGGCCTACTTTCAACAATGTAACAGTCATCATCCATATCAACCCTGTGCTCTTTGTTCAGAGTGACGGCCAGAAGTTGTTTTTTCTTTACATTACCAAATGCGGTCACGCCAAGCTTTCTTTCACCATTCATATGAGCAGGAATTGAACTGGCCACTGGGGTCACTCTTTTTATTTTGCAATTCCTGCCACCTCGGACATTCTGTGCCATAAACTCCTGTGCTTTGGAACACTTGTGCCTCTGAAGGAGCTGAGTAGTTTCAAAAGGAAATCGACAGACTCGACATGTGTATCCATTTTTTGCTGAGGATATCTGTGTAGGGTTGCTCAATAGAGAGTTTGTGGATGACATCGAGTGCCCAGAGGGGGTGACAGAAAGGGCCTGTCTGCTATTAACAGATGCTGCAAGATTTTGACTCAACACATTAGCATTAACATGAAGCTTAGATGCACTGGAATTTTGAGTCTTTGAAGGCAGAAATGAAGGGCCATGAGACCGGCCTTTGTTTTTACTGTATGTTCGAATTTTCTCATATTTCAAGGGCAGGGTGGAAGTGATCGAAGGTGTCTGACTGCCGTTACTGGCTGCAATGGAAATATGGCTTTTCAACTGTAGAGATGTTGTGGGCTGAGGCCCCAAAGCACCCTGGTCCTGACTCCTTACTGTACTGGCTTCATTTTGCCTCGTGTAACTCAGTGGACTAGCAGTAATGAATCTGAATTTGGTAGCATTGCTAGGCGAGTTACACACATGGAAGCGAGGCACTACTTTCTTGCTGGATAGCAGCAGCCCACATCCGATACAACCAGAAATCTTATCTGTGACGTGGAAGCTATAGTGGGAAATTAGAGATGTTTTCGTTAGAAAACATTGCCCACATTTACCACAAGAATATGGCTTCTTCTTGTTAAACTTGTGCATTGTTTGCAATAACACAACTGGGTGGTAAAGTGTCCAAAGATCCACTGTTGGTGCACCTACATCTTCAAAAATATTCTTCATATCTGTTCCAGAAATTACAGGATGTGGTAGGGAAGATGCTTGTGACAGAGAGGGGTACAACTCAGGCACTTTTGAAATTCGGGCAGACTGCACAGGAACTTTTGGCATATGACTTAATGTAATGGGTGCTTGCAGCTTAGGCTTCACTGGCAAAGAATCGGATGGGACACTGTTCAACTTGTGTATCTTCCAGACAACCTCACCCGTCTGTAATCTTTTCAGCTGCCTCTCCTCTTCTATGCACTTCTCAATTCTGCGTTTCCTTATTGTTTCATGATCAAGCACTTGGTGCCCGGGTTCATGAGTAGTGCTGTGTTTCTGCATGTCTTTGTATTCAGCAAACTCAGTTCCACAGGAGCAGATGTAACTTGCAGCAGAACACACATGTTCCTCCAAGGATTGACGATCTGCAAATATTTGCTCGCAGCTGAAACAAAACTGGGCAGCATAAATCAGTTCTTTTCCTGAATCATCATCCAGAGCCTTTGGGAGGGGTTGCGTTGCTCTCTCCATTCTTACACTAGGCATGGGTGTGTTCACTCTTGATGATGAGCTCTCTAGAGCTCCTCTCCTGTTGATTGCGGAACATTTTTGGGTTAACAGAATATAAGTGAAGTGTCTGTATATTTATTTCAGTCATACCTTATTTAACAGTGGTCACCATCATGCTTTAAGAAGCTAAAAATAGTTAGCTTAGTTGCTTACGGGAACCTAAGCTAGTATGAGGCTGCTTTAATTTGTGTATAAATCACGGTAAGTCTCCCATTTCAGCATTTAGCTTTAATTTACAACACAGGTTGTGACATAGATACTGTGCAATCGCCCAACCAAAATAATGTGATGGTATATTTATTCTACAAGATTTCTGAGTTACAGCCCAACACTTGAAATAGTATATACCCACTTCAATTTTATGATTTGTTACATTATTTTGTTGGATGCGTGGATGCTTTGCTATGCTACATGCCCACATGCTAACGTTGGCCCCAACTACACATCTCATAAGCAATCACGTTAGCTTACTTTCATGTGAAAATCGAGGTATCGCCAGGTCCGTGCTCTGAAATGCCCCATGCAACAAACCACAAACAGCTCGTCGAATCCAGTTTTAATAGACACGCACTAGCGGGCTGACTTGCCGGTATTTAGCACTAACATCTCGCAAATAGCCCGTTAACCATACCAAAAACAAGAGGGAATCCTCTCTTCCTCTACGTATGGCACCTCCTGCGTGCAGGTTTTGCTTCGTTTTAACGACACCTGCCGACTGGAGGTCTGCATTTACCTCCCGCGTTATTACGTGGCTAATTAGGAGTAGTTTCCTGACAGAAACATACAAAAACATGGTTATTAGCATAGAGTCTAAAAGTTTAACAAGAACCGGACAAACAGGAGCCAGGTTCTACTTATTTGCTTTTGACACAGTTCACAGGGACAGGTCCAGTGTTAACTTTAAATTTGAACGAGGTTTTCTCGTCTGTGGAAACAGTCAGTCAAAACAGTCTCAAATCACTTGCAGATGAGGACTATAACACAGATGAAAGCCGCTGAACAGCAAACTGATTAAACCTTGACTACTTTGACAGAGTATTGCAAAACATTTGTCTACATTTAGAAGGTGCTAAACAACTGTATCCATACACTTCCATCCCAGCCTGTGCAGTTTTTCTCTGTTCTGGGTTTTTGTATAACCTACTTTATCTTTACCACTGCAGACCTACATATTTAAGCAGTGACTGTCAATACAAGGCTCAGCTCTTCATCAGCCATTTACCAAACCTCTGGATAACGAGCAACATTGCTTATTAATGCTGCCTATGTAGACAATATCTGATATCTTAAGTTTGCATACCCCCTTATTATTATTACTAAAGAAAAGTGCTTTAAATACACTTTTAACAAACCTAACAGAATTAAAAAAAATGTATGTTATGTTTGTATAGTATTAGTTTTCTCACACTGACAATTCTATTTGCTTGTTGAAACATTTATACTACTGCAAAACATTGACTTAAAAAGCAGGATAAAGAATTACCCAGTGTGCCTTAGTTTGATTAATAAAACCCCACACAAAATAGTCAGATATAAAACACTTTCAGTTAATCATCAATCAAGTCTAAATAAAAAAAAAAACATGGCAATTGTAACAATTGGCAGATTTTAAAATAACAGTATAAAAAGTATGGTAAACCATGATGTTGCACCTTTTACTCTGAAGCCTCCAAAATGAACCAGATCATCCGACCATATCACACAAAACAACGTAACACGTTTTGCATACTAGTATGTTTATTAACACCAGGAACAACACCAAGATACACCACAACTTCTGTGATAAAAGTTTGATTACCAAATACTTGGAAACATTAACATGACAAGGAGTTTGTAATATAGGGATTAGGCTTTTGTTTTTACAGTGGCAAGCTATGACACACTCTTAAGAATTACTTAAAAAAAAAAAAATCACCGTATGTAGCTATACAATCTTGAAATGACTCCTGGAAAGTAAAAAATAAAATAAAATAAAAAGTACTACTGGCAAATATGGAAAGAGCAGACTATAATAAAACGCGCTCTATTCTCACAGCACCATTCCAACATCAGACATCTTTCAGTGTTATTAAGAAGTCAGCTGTTCTTGAGATAATGGCTTAGTGCCTCCAACTAAAATACGATGAATCCTTCTGCGATGGTTTTTGAGCGATTTAAGGTTTGGGTAAGTACCCTGACAGACATCACAACGATAGGACTCAGACTGTTTGTGTGTAAGCAAGTGCTTCTGCAAACCGTCCACAGTGCCAAACCAACGAAGACAAACAGGGCAACGTACAGGCTTGATGGCAGGCTTGCAAGCCCCACTCCTCTGGTGAAATAGAAGGCTGATAGTGTTCGGGAAGTTGGAGTTGCAGTGGGAACAGCGATAGGTTTTTGGAGGATTTGTGGGTGGATTTGTAACTCGTACACCTTTGCATCGATTCCAGGTTATGTGTTTTCGAAGAGAACAGCGAGTGGCAAACGTGTTACCACATCGCGTGCATACAATTCGCTGCTGCTTTTTTGTAGGATTTGGAAGCTGCTCTGGACATGGCGGCTTCGGTGGAAGGTGATGTGCCTCTGCGTGAGCTGGCTGCTGCTGAGCTGGCTGCTGCTGAGCTGGCTGCTGCTGAAATCGCAGTAGAAGAGGTTGTGATCGCTGGGGTTGTAGTCCCTTCAGTAACTGGTGATGAGGATGCATATGGATCTGCAGATGAACCTCATAGTCTGCCCAGGAACTAACAGTCTCTCCACAAGTTGGACATGTGTATGATTCCTGTGCATGCTTCTGCAGATGTTCCAGGAGAAGCCTTGGAGATGTGAACCCAACTCCACACTCACATGTCACCCTCCTCGGAAGTACAGAGGGCAATGACATAATTCCCCATTTGCCTCCTTCATCTTCCTGTGTTTGACTGTCTGTTGTGTTGCCTGTCAAACCCTGCTGCACAGTCCCTCTGTCGCCATCTGCCATTGTTCGCTGCAACTGACACCTCTTTCTGTGAACCATCATGTTATCCTTGCGGTTAAAAGTTTTCCCGCAGACAAAACAAGCAAACATAGGTTTCATATTGTTTGCATTTAGTGGAATGACACTCTGACTATTACTTATTGCTGCGGTTACAGGTCCACGAGGCCTGAACCCACACAGCCGTAGGTGCCGCCTTAATGTAGATGGTCGACTGTAGGTTTTCTGACACCTGTTGCAAGGATATCGTTTTACACCATCTCTGACAAAATAGCGCAGGCCAGGGGGAGCAATTTCTGCATGTTCAACTGACACAGACTTCACCTCTCTATCATCACCTGTTTTCTCTATAGTGTTAAGCATCTCCATTTCATCATCCAAGGGCATTGTCCACTGCCCTTCATTACTGTTTTCATTATCAACATCTGCTGCAACCAGGCTGCTTTCTTCTTCCTTTTGCAGCGAAACCCCACTCAGAGAGGCATCCTTATGCTGCTCTGGCACTGAAGATTTGGTGTAGAATGGCGAGAAGCTTTTTGCTGGATGAGTCCAGGCCAACTGTGAAATGGTAGATTGTTCTGAATTTAGAGAGGTCACTTCTACTTTAATACGACCAGTAACTTCAGTGCCCACAGCAATGCTCTTGGCACTTTGAGATGCAGCTTTATCCTCTGCATCGGTTTTGGTTTTACTGTCTGATCTCAGTACTAGCATTTTCTGAATGGGGTTATGTGCTTGTAGAGAGAAGGCAGACCTTGGGCCTTGACACTTGTGCATTTTGAGGTTCCACCTCCGTGCATAGCTGTGTTTACACAGCGGACAAAAGAAAACTTTTTTGGTATTGCCAAGGCTATGGAATGGCACTATTTTTTGGGAAAATGGCAACTTGTGTTTAAATGAGCTTGATGGCTGTTTGGCCCTGTTTCCCAATTGAGGGCATACATGATTGTCAGGTAAAGGTAGACGCCCAATTATCAGCTGTTTGCAGCGACGGCAACATTTAATTCTTTCCTTTTTGTGCAAGAAATGATGCTCTGTCAATCTGTCCAAATTTTGAAAGACTCTACGACAGCGGCCACATTGATATCGCCCATATGAGCCATTACCCACAGGATCCATTAGCTTTTGACGTGTTTCAAGAACCACAACTGGTGACAAAGTCTTAGTCAGAGAGACAACTCTCTTCTTACTAGACTCAAGAATTCTGCTAATAGGAGGAGCTTTTGTCTTTATACCAGGTTTTGAAAGCAAGCGCCTCAACTGTGCAATAGAAAGATCATTGATTGGAGACACCTCTGTTTTTGCTCCCGTTGTTATATCAACAGGGACAACTTCTTGTTTAGGAGTAACGGTGTTATCACTCTGAGTCTGAGCCTTTGGAGGTGGAAAGCGTTTCATGTACGCTGATGCCAACAGTTTCATTAGGGCATTATTTTTGGGCAAATTCTCAGTCTTTTCACTGCTGAGAAGACAATTTGTTGTGTCCTGGGAATGCATGTTGTCTAAGGTCTCCTTCCCTTGCTCTGCTTTGGCTGAAATTTTGTCACATTTGATATTACTGTCATTTTTAGATGGTGTACACTGGCCTCGAGTTGTTACTATGGAAGTGTCATCCTCGCAGCCAGCATCTGCTTTACGGTCTGTTAATGTGGGTAGTTCAACAAGTGGGGACTTTGAGATAGAGGGACAACTAAGGACCATTTTTGGCTGGTTTGCCATTGGACTCAGTGATAATTGCTGGGTAGGAAACATTTTATCACAACCTGCTCCACTAGAGATGACAATATTATGATTCAGAGGCTGCAGGAGCTGTACTTGAGAGACATGTGAACGCTTGTGCTCCAGCATAAGGTTGAAGTCCTGAAATTCTTCTCCACAATCACAGATATAAAAAGAAGACGACGGGCTATCAGGCAAGACTGATGGTGGTCTGGAGTGCGCAGTGGATGCATCTGTGGTTGCAAACAGTGTTTCGTGTGGGCTAATGTTAGGCTGCGGAGGAGGGGCAGAGGCCTTGGAGAGCGCACTAGCATGAGTTGCCTGATGTACTAGCAATGATGCCAGCCCGGTGAAAGTAGCTGAACATGCCACACAACGATACACTTTGGAGGACGAAGCATTTCCCTGCAGCCCAAGCATCATGGCAGCCACAAGGCAATCCTGGTGTTTTGGTCAAGCAAGGCAGTTTCCTGTAACACAACGCACACAATGGTATTAAACACACACTCTTCATATTATTCACACATTTAAAGATAAATTTGATTTAATCTTTCTGTTCTAATAGCACTTATGTACATTTCAAAATCTTTTCACAATAATTTCACTGATTAATATACAAACTTGTTCCAAAAGTGGAAATTAATAAAGGCACAAGAAAACTAAGTTGTCTTCTTTGCAGAAAAAAAATGTTTGCAAGTAAATAACAGGCAAAGAAATTTGTACAATGAGACATTACAAAAAGGCGAGGTATCATCCAACACAGCTCAACTTGAACAATGCAACATAAATGCCCAAAATTTAAACCAACAAGCAATATAGCAGAAAGGCATTGATCAGTCAATGCTGCCTTTGCTTTCATGTTCTCCCATGTTTAATTCCACATTAAACCCTACAGATGTCCTGGTTTCCAACTTGAAGACTCAAAGTCCACTGCTTGCTATTGGTCAGGTTCTTCTGTCGAAACCAGATCATGTCCCACAGCTGTAGATATATGTTCGCTTTCTAAAGACTTTGAATAGCAGCATAGTATAGCATAGTTTGTGTTTGACTAGTTCTATGTACTTTTGTTGCACTTGCTTGTTTGTGACAATTTACAGGTTTATCATTATTATCTCAAATGGTTTGGAATTTCTGACAGCAACAGTGTTCCTTTAATTTAGTGAAAAGTATTTGGCAACAAACTGGATGCACAAAAGCTTTAAATGCACCACAAGTGGCAGTTACATCAAAGTAAAACTTAACATTATTACAAACACTGCACAGCTGAAATATGAGATTGTTTCCCATCATTCTAATGATTCTTCATGAATGCAGTGTTCAATTTCTTGTCCTACCTTATTCTTTGTTGACCAAATATTTATTCAAAGGTAATGTTTTTTTCCCAGTAAAGCTCTGACTTGTATTTTCAAACTAAGAAATTAGTTGTCAATGCCATATCATCAATCGTCTGTGTTTAAATGGTATAAATGTGACATAGCTGTGTCACATTAAAAAAGCCCACTCATATGGCAAATGCAAAGTTTATTGTGAAGAAGCTATCAGAAGTGCAGTTATTTGTTATCATATGCATATGCGAGAAATTAGCCCTAAAACTGCAGCTTTATGTAGAGTTAAAAGCTAAATCTCAGAGATCATGTATTTTACAACTGGAACAATTCTTAAACCTCCAACTAGTAATAAAAATACAAGAGATGTAAAATATCATCTGCATTAATAGTAGAAGTTTGGGGGTTTATGGAAGTTTGAGATTAAAATCATAAAGAAATAAATACAATAAGTCGTTTATTAGACCTTTTTATCCAAAGTGACTTACACTAGCATACACTAGAGACAATTTTGGGTTCAGTGTCTTGCCCAATGTAGCCAAGAGGGCCAGGAACCGAATAACTTATTCCAGAGTTCATGGACGACTGGTCTACCAACTTAGATACAGTCACTCATAATAACTTTATTAAAAAAAGCAATAATCATACAGTCAACTAAAAAAACAAACAAAAAAAACACCGATTTCATCCTGGCTATGTTGGGTGTGACAAAGATGCTGTGTCGTTTCAAAGAAAAGGGTCATAAAATTGGGAAAGACAAAATATGATTTAATCAGTTGTGGATATGATGCTCACTCCTCCTGAGTCCAAAATCTGACTAGCTCACTACAAGAAGGTCCAAAATTTAGGGAGGCATTACAAGGATCTGTCAGTCAAGATTTAGCAGCCTTATAGTGCAACGGGTAGCCTAAGGATAGGGCAAGATCATATATTTAATTAATATTAAAAGCTATGCGTAGTGATGTAGTTCTCACATATTGTTAGTGACATCCACACAGTTTATTTAACCTTCATCTAGAGTTATGTCCCTTTTAAAAAAGAACCCTGTTTAGGGAAATAAAGTTATTCAAAACTTATTTGTAAACCCTACCAGCTGAGGTTCAAATTTAAGGGGGAGGAGAGCCTTATGAGATTTGCGTTTTCTGACCAAGACCTCAACAACGAGCCACAAAGCCATCAAACACAAGGTGGACCTGAATATAGCGACTAATAAACACAGCTGTAAAAACCAAAAAACACTTGCTACAGATCTTCAGCTATGTTAGCTTTGCGTTGCTAACGAAAATAATGATGTTGTTTCAATGTTAATAAAAAGCTAAGGATACACACGTCCGCTGAGCCCCAACCTCGGAGCAACGAGCTTCTCATATGAGCATTAACGCTATTCATCGAACCTACGTTTGCTAGCTTGGCACCTAACTAAGCCAGACATTACCCCGATGGCTCGTTCAAATATCGCTGCAGGGTTGCTAGTGAAAGCTAACCGGTGGCGGAGTGGGTGGGTTGCCGACCACGTTCCCGAGGAAGGCCGGAGAAGGACTAACTAACGTTAGCAAGCTTAGCAATCATGACCTATGGAGCAGCTTTTGTACCAAAACCCACTGATCTCTCTCCATGTACTCACCAGCCATAGGAGCGTCAACGTTATTCTTGAATGAATAGTCACAATGGCTGGGTGGGAGGAGAAGAAATGGCTCGTCAGACATAGGCATAAAGTCTCATGGGAGACGCGGCTCTGCTCAACTCTGGGGTGAACAAATGTGATGCTGTGCCAGGAGGAGGAAGAGCACCGAGCTGAGACCAGCAACTGCAGCAGGCGCGGAAAACACCGACAAGCACAGATTCACACAGCGCATGCGCAGTTAACGCGAGCCCTCCAGGAACGTGCAGGGCTACGCCAAGTGCGTCTGCTCTGCGTCGCGGCGTCTGCGCTGCGATTTGACGCTGTGGCCAAAGTGCAAGTCGTGTGAAGCGCTGTATCCCACGAAAGACCTAAAAGGGTCCAGCTACAGACCTCATTCAGTCAGTGACCATTTTTTTAATTACTTCATAATATTTGATGTGCTCTAATTTTCCTGTTCAGGTACACAGAAAATGTAATGGAAATGTAACCGTCCAGTAGACTATAAGTTGCACTTGTACTTGTTAAATAACCAGGACGTACTGTAATTAACCAACTGCAGAATCTACTGACATAAAAGATCCACGCAGGCACAGACACCATGAAGTAGCCATGGCTAGTACTTATAGCCCTATTAGGTTTGATTAGATTTTAAGTCAGTAATCCCAAACTGTCACTGTAAGACCCAGTTTAGTTCATGAAATGCTTTGGTGCAAACAGTGCAAACCACTTAAAACGGCATTTTATTAAGCCACCTGGAGCAACAATAAGTTTTGGGCTCCTGGTTATCTCTGGGTTCCTTATGTGCATTGGTTTGACCAGGATGAATGTGGATCTTGCATGCAGACAGCTGACGCACTCTTGCTTCTGTAAATACAATAGGGGTATACACTCACTGGCCCCTTCATTAGGTGCACCTGTACAATCTCATACAATCCCATTCAATCCAATACAGTAGCTCTGCTGGTTTGTAGCTACTCTATTTGAAATAAATGGCAAAACTTTAGAAAAGCATTAGAACCACATCTTAATATAATGCACTCCAGTACAACCCAACAACCTACTATGACCCCAATTATAAACAAAGAATTATCACCTGAAAGAAATACTAAGAAATTATAACCTTGTATAATACAGTTGCAATATTGGATTTCTTTGGATTGTAACAGGTGCACAAGCAGGAGAGCTGAGAGGCTGAACAAGTGAAAGTCAGACATGACAGCTTAACAAGAATGGGAACAAGGTATGGGAACAATAGTACGCCTCAAAATGATTGGAACTACAAAGCAAATTAATTTGTTTTGCAGTCTTTTGAAGCCATTTGGGTTTAAGCTCAGAATTTCAACTTTCATCTAATGCCATTTACACCTCGATATGTTAATTATATCAGATAACATAGTATTTTACTGTTCTAAAAGTACTTGAGAATGGTGTGTGCTTGCGCGCACACACACACACTTCAAAAAGGAAAGGTCAAGGAGACCTAAAAAAATACAAAAACAAAAAACATATTTCTTATCTCTTAGGCTATTGAATCAACATCAATGCTATGAATAATAGTATTTAGGGCGTAATCACACAGGGCGGGTTTTGTTTTGTAATTGTTTTACATAGGCACTGAAGCATTTTGCACGCTGCCCTGAAAGCGACCTGTCTAACTGGGGCTGTTTAACAACACATAGTTTAATAATATAAAAGACTTGAAAACGTTAACTGCATAAACTACAGTATTTATTGTAAAACATTATACTATGTTGCAATGGCACTGTGAAATGTGCAGCCACCCACGTGGTCTTGTTTTGTACAAGTGGAGGATCCCAGAGCAGGACAGACAAGGATTGTGATAAATAGGCAGGTTTAATGGACAACAGAACAAATACGCAAGTCCAAACTAAAAACCACTGCAAGAAGGGAGCTGGTCTACCTAGGCAAAACCTACTTAGACCAGCTCAAAGGCAGAGTGACTAAACATCAACATAAAGGGAGGCTTGAGAAGCTAAACATGAGTATCTTATAAGAAACTAGAAAAACTAAATATGACCAAAAAAAGAGAAACCAGAGAAGCTAAACATGAATAGGAATACACATATGAACACCCCCAGCAGAGAGTATCAGCAACAAAGTTGAAGCTTGATGATCCCATTAAAATAAAGTCTCGACCCTAGAGCTGAGCAGGAGTGGTGAAGAATTTGTTCTCCCCGAAGCGGAGAACCAAATGGCTGAAGAATCGGCTGTTCTAGTTCATTACAAAGAATCGGCTCTTACAGCTGGCTCGGTTGCAAAGGACACATTGCTACTGGGTTGGTTGGGAGTGGCAGAGGTGGAGAGAGAAAGACTGCTGTCATCTGGGACATAAGAAGCTTGTAGTCACAGCTGGTCCAAACCTGTGACAGCAATTAATTTAAACAGGCCAATCCGTGGATACCACCTGTGGCCCATCCTTCAGACACATCCATACACACTAAGCACCCAGAGAGAAACAAATATCACCACCAACAATAATAACACTAACACTAATGACCCACGGTCATATCAATGACAACTGATGCAACGCTCTTGTATGCATACTCTGTTTTCCGCAAGTCAAGTTCTCTGCTGTTATTGTAGAGCTAAAGCTACAGGGGGAAAGCAAGAACTTTACAGTGGCCATAAACAATCAAAACAACGCAAAGTAATGTTTATCATCTTGGGCAAATTGGATCATGCAAATTTTTTGCCAAAAATTCTATCAGCATGACAAGTGTGCTATAAGGGGAGAAATACACTGGAGATTGTTGACAGATACACAGAAAATGCATACAGAGCACACACTGCAAAGCATCAAAATACGTATAAAGTGTACTGAGCTGGAATCTTACACAGAGAATGAAGAAGGAAAGAACTCTGCTGACATGACGCTAACTAATAGGTAAATGAGATGCAATGTCTGACAGCAGAGGTTTGGACGCTGCTGATAACTGCACTGCATCAGTAGACTTCTTTATTGATCCCTTGTATAAAATTCACAGGCTAACCAGCAGTAAGTCATTGAAATGTTGAACACATTAATGCAGAATAATAACCCAATAATATCATATTCAGCGTTGTGGAATTAGCCATTTAAAATGTTTTTACTTTTTCTACTTCAGTGTTTAGTATTTTTGAGTTTAGTATTTTAGTATTTTTGAGCTAAGTCTAAGCAAGTCTCCTCAACTCTCTCTCATTCAGCTCAGCAGGGTCTCTCTCATCTCACCCGTTACTCTCTCCTAAATGATTTCTTCAATGCAATGACAAATTATAAAATAAAACATTCATGAAACTAGGAGGTCTTAGTAAGTAGTAAGCATTGTCTTTTTCCCTGCATAGTCTATTAGAGGCGCCGATACGTTATAGGAGCTCCCACAGGTTCTGACAGACTTGATAATGTCTAGAAACAGACACAGCGATCCTTTTTAACACCTCAATGGATCTGTCTCTGTATGCCCAGCTACAGCCCAGATAAAAGGACCAAAAACCTA
This sequence comes from Channa argus, assembly GCF_033026475.1. Taxonomy (NCBI): domain Eukaryota; kingdom Metazoa; phylum Chordata; class Actinopteri; order Anabantiformes; family Channidae; genus Channa; species Channa argus. Next base: position 14,852,419 of record NC_090203.1, on the reverse strand, counting down.
TAGAACATCTGTGGGGAGACCTGAAATGGCAGCTCAAAGATGCTTTTGAATAGGATTGGAGAGGGTCTGCCAGGAAGAATATCATCAACTTTCCACCTATAGGAGCCTCATTAATAAAAGCCTACATATGCACAAGTTCTAAACCTAAGTGTAGGTACTGTCTATACAAACTGTCTGTGGTATTTAACAAAGTTACAGTTACAGCTTTGTGCAACAAAGCTTGAAAAATTCCTTACATCTCTCCGAGGCTCAGCGGTCATTGGGCAACAGCCAGTGTACATTTCGCATAGAGGTGTTAAGTAAAAAAGTACATTTTATCACCAACTATACCAAAGTACAATTTTAAGGTACTTCTAATTTACTTGACTATTTCCTTTTTGTTTATTTACTAAATATGTAGTATTATCTCACTTAACATTTGTTTGTTACAATTTAAGTGTTTAAACCCATTGTTTTCTTATTGGAGTGTATGTTTACCACCTTTAACCTTCCGTTTATCACAGCGCACACATTAGAGACAATCAGACTTTCATTCACATCTACAGGCAATTTAGTCAAACCTGCATACCATATCATGGGAGAAAATTAGCCCTTTGATTAAACCTACTATACAAACTCTTTATATAGTAGAAATGTTTCCTAGGGGCATGTACTAGTTGACTGGCCAAGATATGTGGCATACCTATAATGTCCATGCTGGAAGACCTCTGTTGCATGTCAAGATCTGCAGAAGCCACTGTAACTAGTCTATGTTCTGTAGACCTACCTTGTCAAAAGGCTGGCGCCTATACCAAACTGTAAGATGTTCAAACAATATCTAACAAAGGGAACATTAGCAATCAATGATAATTGTATTAAATGCATTAAAAACGTGATGTTAATACCAACCAGGACAGTGATAAAACTACAATTCAAAAAGCTAACTAGCTGAAATATGTCAGCCTGGTAGGGGTTTTAAAGCTATGTGAAGATTCTCAGTTATAAGATTATGTCATTGTCAACTGGAGTGTTGCTTGTTGTTCTTGAATAGTTCAACTCTCATGTGAAAGCCTCATTTGATAACGTTCATGTCTTTTTGTTTTAATAAACACAATTATATAATAATTAGTATTTGAGCTTTCCAAGGGCATATTTTTTGTTGACTTTTGTTTGAAGACCTGACCAGATACAGTGGTTTTTTTACAGCAATGTAGAAGAACATGCAAACTCCAACAATTTTTGCAGTTTCTAGTAAAATCTGTTATATTTTTAAAACCCAAGTGCTCAAGGATTTAACTTAAATGTTAACAGTAAATACTAAAAATCTGTTAAGATATTATCAATCCTAGCAATTTTCAAACCTAAGATCTTAGTCCCGGTAAATTACATTACATATTAGGCAGCACAATTATCCAAATATAACAAATACATTATTTTATGACATCTTTTTTACAAACAGCATTTTACTTTTTATTTGGTTTGATGGTACTTACAATAAACTATTACAGCTAAAGGAAGTAAGGCTTTTTGCAACAAGCTTACATTTCCTTAGTTTGCTACAGCTTCCCTAAAAGTACACAGAATTACAAACAAGGCCCCAAAATTATTTTCTTGACTTGTAAGAAATTCAATTAAGAAGTAAACTAACTCATGTTGTGAAAAGAATATTCAATTAGAACATCTGAACAACATATATCAAAATAAAAGGGCAACCTATGACATAAATACAGGGAATGATAAACTCAAAATTAAAAATTATTTTACAATACACAAATAATTATACCATAAAAACATTAGACTGCAACCACCAAGCTGAAGTAATTTATACATTGCCTACAGACATGACAAAAATTTATTTCAAAATAAATGTCTAACATCAAAAAAGATGTTGAGAATTTTCAGCCTTTGAGAAATGTTATAGGTGTTCAACCATGCTTTATCTGTGTTCATCACAGAAAAATAAACACTTTACAAAATGGTCAAGAAACTATGTGGCTAATTTACTGTATACAAATTCCAGTATTAGAAATAATTCTAGACACAATATCAATAGAAACTGAGAAGAAGATGCTCTGTTAGTAACATGAGCCAAGAGCTTTATAATTCTGTAAAAAGGGGAAAAAATACAAATCCGATCTACATTGTTATAATGGAGGTACACAGTTATGTGTAAGGCATGGGATTTTAAGATCCTTTAGTTATTCAACGAAAAGGTAGATAACATCTATAACATCATTAATGTGAGGAACCAGCATGAGTCCGTTGATGTTCCTCCAATAAATGAGGAAAGGCAAAGGCTTTGTCACATTCTGTGCATTCATATACAACTTCACCAACATGACTTTCTTGGTGCAGTTTTAAAAGATGCCACTGGCTGAAAGACTTGTAGCACATATCACAGCGGAACTCTCCAACTTCCTTTTCAGCATGCAGTCTCATGTGTACAGACAGATCTTGTGTTGTATTAAATTTGGTGTGGCACTGGGTACATCTGAATTTTTTTTCTGGAGACTGACTTGTGTTTTGAGAAGTCAATTTAATTTGATGCCTTCGCTCATGCTCTCTGAGATACCGCCGCAAGGCAAAAGTTTTCCCACAAAGCTCACATTTGAATGGCTTCTCATTGAAGTGCTGTTTATTTTGATGCTCCAAGAGACTACTTTTGGATGTAAACTGCCTTGAGCAATGAGGGCAATTGTACAAGTCCTCTCCAGTAACATCAACCTCCTCATCGTCTCCCGCTTGAGAGTAACTTGAAGAGGATACCTTAGCTGATGGATCTTTGTATTTATTCTCCATTATTGTGTGCTGCTGATGAGAACAGATGTGCTGGTGGAAAGCATCACTTTCCAAAAAGTTCTGGCCACACTCTGTGCATTCAAATTCAGTAGCTAAAGTCAGATGATGCCGCTCAAGTTTGTAAACCTTGCTTCCAGAGGGAACTGACTTTTTGCAAATTTTGCGTTCAAATGTACCATCAGGATGTGTGGGAAAATGGCAACTCAGCTCAGCAGCACTGGCAAAAAACTGATGGCATACTGGACATATGAAATTGTGTGATGGTCCTTCATCTCTTTCTTCCAAGTTAAGCTTAAATGATGCTGCAGTGTCAATGTGGGTTTTGAGATGGCTAAGGAAATGCTGAGAGGAGGAAAAACATTTGTTGCATTTATTACATGGATATTCACTACTTGACCATGATGGCTGATGGGTGGCCTTGTGTTTTTTTAAGTGAGATGCATGCAGAAAATGTTTACTGCAGTCTGAACAAGAGTATGGCCGCTCTTTGGCCGCCATGCAACCGTGCTCTGAAAGCTCCTCTGGGTCTCTGAACCGCTCACTACAAACACCACAGCGATATTTCAGTTCTTTGGTTAATATGGATGCATTTTTTAAAGGTGAAGATTTTTCATGTTCTTCCTTTAAAATTGAATGTGGGTGTTGGTCACCTGATTTGGAGTGGCTTTTCCGATGCTCAGCTCTACTACTCTTGGAAAGAAACACATGATTGCATATATCGCATGGGAAGTTCTCTTCACGGTGGGTAGACATGTGTTCTGCCAATTGTGAGGGACCTGTGAAACTAAGGTGACACTTAGAACAGCGGTATGGGCGGCTCTTGCCATGGGTGTGCTTATGTTTACGTAGTGCAAAGAGAGACACAAAACCCCTGCCACATGCCTGACATTGAAATTCAGACTTGTGCATTCGTTGATGCTGCTGCAGCTGTGATGCCTGGAAAAAACATTTACCACATTCTTCACATTCATGTGGTTTTTCACCTAGGTGACACCGCTGATGATCTTCAAGACTCTCTGATGTTGTGAATGTTTTGCCGCATACATGGCATGGGAAGTACGGTGCGGAGTCTGAATCGCTTTCCCCACTGCCATTATTTTCATCCTCATCACTTTCACCAGTTGTACTGACTTGACCTATGGACTGTTCTTCTATGTTGCTCCTTCCCTGTACAATACCCCCAAGGTCCTTCTGCTCTTTTTGATGCCATTTTCTATAATGCCGTGTTAGGGATTTTTTGACTGAATAGGCCTTGTTACAGAAAAGACAAAAAAATGCATCATCTCGATGGTCTTCGCCATAATGATTACACAAAGATGGCCTTGTCCAAAACCTTTGATTACAAAGTTTGCAAGCAAAAGGTCTATTTGTGTCATGACATGTTCTGTGGATTTCAAGATCAGATGAAGTGTAAACCATTTTAGAGCAGTCGGGGCAAGGGTATTTCTTATCAATTCCATGCATTTTCATGTGTTTATCAAGACTGCTTTGGCTATCGCATACCCGCCCACACTTAGAGCATGTGTTGCGCTTTTTCTCTTGTTCTTCTCTTCCATGATCTTCAAGGTGACTAATGAGCAATAAGCCATCTGTGAAGCTCTTATCACATTCTGAACATTGGTACTGCACAGCTTTTTCTTTACTTGAGCTGCTCTGAACTTCTTTTGACTTTTGTGAAGACCGGTCCATTGAGTCATCTTTACATGGGACATTGGTCTGCAGAACAGCAGTTCCAGTTGTTTTCGAGCCTTCCTTAAACACAAGAACAGGGTCATTGAGTGCAAAATCTATCTCCGCTTTCAAAGGTATTTCCAAATTTTGTGTAGAATTCCTCTCTGAAGTAGGGCCAAATCTGCATTTCCTGTAGTGATTACGCAGAAGACTTTTATTCCAGAAGCCTTTCTTGCATGTTTTACACTTAAAAGGATACTTCCTTGCATGTCCACGAAGATGAGCAGATAGCCCAGATTTACTGGCAAAAGATATACAGCACTCTGGGCAGAAAAACTGTTTAGTTACCTCACTATTAACATCTGTATCTAATTTACAAGTTAAATTAGCATCTTCATTATGCAGTTTGTCATAACTCTCATCCAAAGGCTCTTCTTTAATGTTTGGCATGTTTGACAGGTGGTGCTGTAGGGGTGCAGTAGATGCAAGTGGAACCATTGTTTCTAATTTGTGTGCATTTAAAAAATGCTCTTGTAACTGTGAAAACAGCAAAAAACGAGAATTACAGTACGCACAAGAAAAGCCTTTTGGTGGGCTTTGAGAGACTGATTGTTCGTCTTGGCAAGATTTTGACTCCGATATGCTTGGGACTACAGTACAATTCTTTTTGTGATTTTCAAGCTTCATTTTGGAAAAAAACCCTCCACATCTGTCACAAAGCACTTGATTAAGTTGTTTCTTGGTACACTTTGCAAAATGTCGCTGCAAATAGTCTTTTCTTATAAAACTCTGACCACAATAGTCACAGGCAAATGGCTTTTCTCCTGTGTGCAGGCGCGTGTGCACACCCAGCTGCCAACTGTTTCCAAAAGCACGTGGGCAATAACTACATACATATTTGTATTTTTTGTTAAAACAAGGCTTGATCCTCTGAAGAATTCTACTTTTCACTCCTTGAAGTGGATTTGTCAGATTTTCTGTTAGTGGATCAGGTCCTTTTTGTAGAGGATTGGCTTCATTCGAGATTCTCCTGCATCTGTTCATCTTCCTGTGCTTTTTCAGAGATTTTTCATGAGCAAATGAAGAGCCACAGCGTGCGCATTTAAATAATTTTGTAACATGGAACATAGTGACATGTCGAGAAAGTCTAGACTGAGTTGGGAAGCTTCTTAGACAGACTTTGCACTCAAATGACTCCTGCTTTTTGGCAGGCTCGTTGCCAAACTTAATTTGCCAACCCTTGCCAACGTCATCTAAACTGATTTTGGGAATACAGACTTCCAAGCGCTGTTTTTTCCCTTTACAGCGAGTTTGATGTACTTTCAAATGATCATACCTTGAAAAGCAGCTGTCGCAGGCCTTACACCGATAAGGCTTCACTTCATTGTGTGTCAAAATGTGATGTCTCAGGTTTCGTGATTTTATAAATGTCTTTGTGCAGAATTTGCACTTGTATTCATTCTCACCTTCTGCCTGGGGCTTTGGTGTTGCCTCTTCAATGATAGGCATGCTTGAAAGTTTTGCTGCAGCATTGCTTTTGACCTTTGACAGCCCCTCTTTGTAAACGCCATCACAGAAAGCTTCATGCTGCAAACACATTGTCTGACTTCCATATCTGTGGCCACAGTGCATACATGCATAGGGCTGCAAACCAGTATGTGAAACAAGATGTCTCAAGAGTAATGATCTATACTTAAACCTCTGTGTACAATGAGGGCATTTAAGCTGCAGCACCTTGGAGGTATTAGTTTGCAAAGAGATGTTATGGATATTTTGGTTTATCTGTGAAGTGCTTTTAATATTAGGAGAATCAGCGAGGGGGTCTTCAGTCTCTCCACAGTTTTTCTGATGTTGATTTAGTTTTCTAAATCCAAAATACTGCCCACATCTTGAGCATAGAAGCAGAGTGTTTGCTTTGTGGCCATGGTGATGATTTTTCAAGCGGTTTTTCTTGCAAAATGTCCGTGGACAATAAGAACAATGATAGGGTCTCTTAGTCTTAGTGTAAGACTCCACTGTGACGGGATGTCCGACTTGAGCAGGGAAACAACTCTCATTATGAAGTTTAAGATACAAGTGACGATAAAACTGTTTTCCACAGTTTTCACAGGAGTAGGGTTTGTCTCCAGTATGTTTAATCATGTGGCGCAGCAAATACCGACGGTTATTGAAATTATGTTTGCAAAATGGACATTGGTTCGACGAGGATCCAGAAATGTGTGTAAGACAGTGTTTTCTTAGTATTTGGGCATCATTGAATATTTCTTTGCACAGAGAGCACTGTACTTGCTTGGGTCCAGATTCCTCTTTCACAGATTTCACAGGCTGCTGTGGTTTTAATTGTGTACTCTCTTCAAGTTGAGGTGCCTTATTTTCTCTATTTCTGTGGGCATCTAGATGCCTAAGGAGATGTGCAGGATACTGGAACTGCAGATCGCAATCTGGGCATTGAAGCATTCCTCTTTTAAGATGTGAGCTTCTGTGTTGAATCAATTCTCCAATAGTTGGAAGTATCTTTCTGCAGACTGTGCACTGTATCCTCCTCTGGTGAACAATTTTATGACCAAACAGATGGGCACGTTTCTTGAATCCCTTACCACATTCCAGACAGCGATATGGTCTTTCACCTCTGTGGTTGCGCTCATGTTTCTTTAGTGACTGTGAAGTGCTAAAAAATTTTCCACAAAAATGACAGCTCAGTGTTAAACTATTTGTTTCAGTTGAATTCAAGTTATCCTTGATCTTTTCATTCTTTGTACTTGTTAAGATAGCTGGTTTGGACATAGTCGAGAACACTGAAATCCTGTACCTGAACATTTTTCCAGTGAGTTTAAAAAGCTCATGTTTTTTCATATGTTTGTATTTTCCAGAAGCATGGCAGAAAGCTGCTGGACAAAGACTGCATTTGTAACGTGGAAGAGTCCCAGCGTCTGTTGTTTTTTTCTGTTCATTTGCCTTAGGCATTTTTATCTCTTCATTTTCCTTGGGTGGTATTTTCTGCTCAAGTTCGTTAGACTTTTTCTCTTCAGCCTTTTGATCAGACTTTGCCTTCTCTTTTGCAAGCCGACTAAGACACTGTCTGAGGCAAAATGCTTTTATATGCCTATATCGGTTGGATGATAAAGTGAAGGTTGTGCTACACAAAGGACACCGATATTTACCACCAACCTTTTCTTTGCCACCATATACTGAATCTCTGACACAGTCACGCAAATGTCGAGCCCTGTTGTAGGAGTACTTGAAAAGTCTTGGACAAAGGGGACACTTATATTTTCCTCTTGTCCCATCTTCTTCTTTTGGAGTGTTCTCACCACTAACTTTTGTGGAAAACTGATTTGTTGAAACTGCCATGCTCTTTTTGTGTATGTTGTAGACATGCTTTTCAGTCTTCTCTGCAGTTAAGAAGTATTTACCACATAAACTGCACAGATTAGTCTTGGAGATGTCAACAAGCTTTACATTACATTCAGGCAAATTTGCTCTGTACTGTATCAAGTCCTCAGGTGGTAGCATTGATTTAACTTTGTTGGAAACAACATTAGAAGTTATAACATGATGATTTGTCTGCTTGCATCTACCGGGTATACGCAGGTGTCTTTGTAGAGTACCAGCCTGTGCAAAATACAGTCCACATTTATTACACTTAAACGGTGTTTTGCCAGTGTGAATCCGCATGTGTCTGATAAATTGAACAATTTTAGAAAATAGGAGTCCACACCTATTGCACTTGTGCTTGCCACGGCATGTTTTTTTCTGTGGGCTAGAAGCAGAGGAGAGCTTGGGGGATTCTTCGGTTACACCACACAAGTGCTTTTCTGCTTCTTCATTTGTTATCAGGTAGAGATTACAAGTCTTGCAAAACTGAAAATTGGGCACTGAATGGCAAAAATGGTGGTGTTCAATTAGGTTATCAATGCTGTTTGTTGTGTGTTTGCAACCTGCACAGTGGTATGAGTTATTCACTCCATCTATTGATTCCAATGTCTTCAATATTACAACAGGGTGCAGATCTTTTCTCTTTTGTCCAGAAGGGTTTCGTTGGAGTGCTTGCCCTTTTGAATTTTCCATGGTGCTCCCATCATATTTGGCCTCAGGCATTTCCTTATATTCACTTGTGTCAGGTTTTGATTCATTTGTATCACATGAAGACTCTTCTCTCGACAAAGGTTCACCATACAGCATACCAAGCATTGACCCATCCTCCACTGTAGTTTCCAAAATTTCAAATGACTCTCTTGCATTTTCAGAAACATCTAGTTCAAGTGTTTGTGGCTCCAGAGCCACTGAACTTTGATGTAGGAGGTTTGTTGAATTCTCTGTGGAAAAAGATGTTTCTCTAGAACTCGTGTCCTTTTCTAGACAGGGGTTTATGTCTCTGTTTGAGGTATTAAGCTGTAAACAGGATTCTGAGTAACTAGAAACACTGCCATTGTTATCGTCACTAGTTAGTGCAAAACTACTATATTCAGAAGAGGGTGCATTTACCCTCCCTGCTTGATATGTCAGTTCCTCTTTTAGACTGGGATTTATGCCTATGCTGCCTGTCTTTACATCTAATTTGTTTTTGTCACTAGTGGCACCTGGGCCATTACAATCTGGATCTAGAGACAAAGTGGTTGTCTTCTGTTTTGTTCTTGTACAGTCTTTTTCTAAACAGGGATTTATGTTTGTGCTTGGGCGCTGTGTCTGTAATCCGAACTCCCCAGAACCACTGCAATCTGGAGCTGTAAAAGAGGTTGTAGTTTCTTTCTCAAGCAGACTTATCATTTCCTTTTCTAAACAGGAATTTATGTCTGTGCTTGAGCTCGTTGGCTGTAGGTGGTATTTGGCATGACTAGAAACACTCGGCTCATTTTTGCCACTAGTCACAGCAGGGCCAATACATTCTTGAACTGTAGAGGATGTTGCATTTGTCCTCCTTGATGGTTCTGTCAATTCCTTTTCTAAATCAGGTTTTATGTCTGTGCTTGAGCTGTCTGCTTGCAAGATGAATTCTGGAAGATCAATAGCACTTTGTCCCTTCATGTCACTAGTATCAGTGAAAAGATTGTCGCTAGTGACTCCATTACAATCAGGAGTTGAAAAAGTGACTGTCTTCTCTCCTGTACTTGTCCAGTCTTTTTTTAGGCAAGGAAGTATGCCTGCGTTAAAGCTGACCGATTGTAAGCAGGATTTTGCATGACTAGAAACACTTTGCTCGTCCTTATCACTGTAATCACTCAAATGACCAGCTATACTTTTGTAAAATTGTTGTTTAGGTAACTGCAAACTAGAATCTACATCATGACTGCTTTTTAAAGGACTTGTGAAATTTGTAAGTTTATGAATACGATCTTTAGACACCCGGATACCCAGCAGACCTGTAGATTGAGTTGTATTTAACTCTGTCTCTTCGCATTCAATTTCAATTTTTTGATCTTGATCACCCATGAAGTTGGGATTTAGAAATTTCTGCTGATCAAATGATTCTAATGCTTCCCTTTGAAGGATTTCAGTTTTGGCTGGCTCATCGTCTGTTGCATTTCTCTTTTGACAATCTACAGAGTTGACATTACCATATCCCTGATCTTTAGGGCTCAATGACTCCTCAATTTCGTTTCTTAAAGCTTTTTCATCTACATAATCTTGTTCTTTGCGAAATTTAGTCAAGATACTTTGAGTAATTGCAGTGATCTGCTCCTCCTGAATGCCACCTGGGTAGTCCTCTATACCATCAGATAAGTTTTTATAACCACTTATTGTCATGTCTGAATAGTTTTCCGGTGTAAGAACTCTCTCCATTTCCTTTTTTGGTTTCTGATATTCACAACCATCACTATTATTTCCGTTCTTTACAGTCTCAGTACTAATAGTTAACATTACATTAGATGTAGCAGAGGACTGATCATGTTCTGGACTTGATTTAACACTTTTTTCTGGACTTTCCATCTCCTCTTGTGCACATTTTGCTATATTTTCTTTCGTTTCTACAGTTGACGAGGTTGGCAAAATTATATTAGTCTCTGACATATTGGGGCACAGGCTCTCAGTTGGAAACACTGCATTCCCACTTTGACTGAATAGCCATTCTGGTAAACTGTGTTTTGTTGTAACACCAGTTTTAAGTTTTTGAACTGAAGTATTTGCCATAAATTTACAAGAGGGTCTTGTTTCAGTGACATCTGCATCAGAGCAGCTACTGACATCTGAATAGTCCTCAAGAAATGATGTAGCTACTATTCCGCAGTCTTGCTTAATTTCTTGTAAATCTGTTGCAAAAGTTGAAGGAAAAGACCCCGATGTTGATAATCCATCTGTTGCAAAGTCTGAGATATCGCCATTTCCACATTCCGGCAAGTACTCTTTTTCCATTTGTTCCCCATCTGCTTGCCATGGTGTTTCTGTGTAGTAGCTTTGATAAACACAGTCTGAACTGGAATTTTCAATATTGGGATTTGAGTAAGAGTTTGTGTTAAAGTTTGAGGTTGTTGCATGGGCTTCATGTGAAGCCTCTGCTCCGGCAAAGTCATGATGACCAGTGAAGTTCTCTATATGCTTGGAAAGACCTCCTTCTGACTCTGACTTCCTTCTCAAACTTCCTGAATCAGGTGATAGAGGTGGGTGGATATTGAAGTATGAATCCCACCCATGAGCCATGACTTGATGATCAGGTTTATTTTATCCAATCCTGAAAACACACAAACATAGAATTAGAAAAGAAAGTACCATCAGTATCATACCAAAATGCAAATAACTGAAAAGAAAAATCTGACCTTTTGCTGGATATGTAAATATCCAGAATGATGTGAGTCACATCTGTATGAAAAGCTGTAAAAACATACATAGGTTTCACTTATTAAATGGTCTTGCACTTATATAGGACTTTTCTACCTTACTGATACCACAAGTATTTTACATTAGGATTTGTGGACAACTGCTCTGCCTCCTAAACCACAGTTGCCCCTATGTTACTGAGCATTTCACTAGTTTAAAAAAAAAAAAAATCCAAACACAGCCCAACCTTATAAGTACTGGGTGCATTTGTTTGTCCCTTGAAGGCTAACAACTATGTTGCTGGGAACAACAACTCCTGGAACTCAAATGGTACAAAGGACGAGACCTTGGTAATTAACAGACGTTTGGGTGCCCTGCAGACAAGCACCTGGAAGCCAAGTGTGCACCCATGGGGAAACCCCCCCAAAAAACATTTAAAACCTTGGCTTATAAGAATGTAGCCCTCTCATATACTGAACCGGGCTAATCCACAGATGCAGTTGTGGTGCCAATAACGATAGTCAAGTGACAAATTAAAAGGAAAAACCAAGTTGACTCATTAGAAAATCATAACAAATTAAGATACTTTTAGTGCAAAAAAAAAAAAAATGGAACAATTAAGCTATTACATCCTATCATCAATCTGTGGCATGTACAAAAATGATGAGCAGGCTCTGGCTCAGATTCTGGTTTTAGATCAAGGGGTCAATGAAAAGATACAATGCAACATTCCATTCAACGTTATTTATATAGGGCCAATTCACAACAAAGTCATCTTAAGGCAATTTACATAATAAAGTCTATTAATATATACAGAGAAAACCCCAACAAATCCTCACTGAGCAAGCACTAGGCAACATGGGAGAGGAAAACTCCCTTTAAAAACCAGGCTCAGTGTGGGAGGCCATCTGCCTTGATGGGTTGGGGCGAGTGGAAAGTGGAGAGAAAAGATAAGAGCAACAAAAGCACCAACAAAACATCTGGCAGGTTGGCAGATCCAGACCAGGTTTTGAACTCGGAGGTGCTTCCACAGGAGCTTGATAGCTAAAGGTTCTGGCTCCCAGTATAACTTTGGAAAATCTGGGAACCACAAGTAAGCCTGCATTATGAGATTGAAGTGGTCTGTTGGGATGATATGGTAATATGAGGTCTTTTAGATATGATGGAGCTTGACCGTTTAGAGCTTTATATATGTAGAGGCAATCTTACTCGAAGCTGTCCAGCAAATTCTTAATTCCGGAGATCATTGTATGACGAACATTGAACATTTATTGTATTTGCTTTTCAACTTAGCCGATGACGGAGCAATTGTACATACAAGTTTAAGTACAGTAATGTCACAAACACGTTCACAAACAGTTTCATCAAACAAGCATCTCAAAGTATGGCTAAATCCACAGGACTCATTTCTGAAAATATAGCTAAACCCGTTTTCCAAAGTATGGCCAAACTTTGAAACCGAAAAGAAAGAAACCGTATGCCTCCACAGCTACACACTGAACCTTTCACTTTTACCTTGTTACCTTGTTCCCCCCGTACTTTGTAGTCAGTCCCTGTGCTTCAGTTACTGTGTCACGTCTGCTCCCTTCACTAGCTGAGCTGAATGAGCCTCTTGCAACACACCTTTGCTATGCATTGCTCCCTTGACTACTGGACAACAAACTTAAAAGGTAAACTACAAAGGCAACCATCAAAGCTATATAATATTACTAATGACATCATCAGTACACAAACATAACACACAAAATACAGTACAGTAGGCAATACACATCATCAACAAAAACAGAGGAAACCTTGGTTGGCTCATACAATATATGCAGGGTTTTAAATTCTATTCTAGATTTTATGGTAAGCCAGTGCAGAGAAGCTTTTGAAGGTGAAATATGAACTCTTGCCAATTCCAGTCAGCACTCTTGCTGCAGCATTTTGGATTAACTACAGGATTTTTAGAGAGTTATTGGGGCATCCTGAAAGTAGGGAATTACAGTCCCACTCCCACCTCGAAGTTACAAATGCATGGAGTAGTTTTTTCGGCATCACTTTGAGACAGGATGCTCCTAATTTTGGGAATGTTCCGTAGGTGGAAGAAGGCTGGTTCTAGAAATTTGTTTTATATGTGAGGTAAAGGACAAATGCTGGTCAAAAATAGCGGAGATTCCTCGCAGTAGTAATTGGGGCCAGGGTTATGTCATCTAAACTAACAATATGGTTGGACAGCATATTTCTGAGATTTTAGGCCCAAATACTATGACTAAAGTTTTGTCTGATTTTAAATGTAGGAAATTGCAGGACATCCAGGCCTGTCCTGTAGGCATGCTTGAAGTTTGGTTAATTGAATTTTTCATCTGGTTCCATAGATAGATATAAGTGGGTGTCATTGGTGTAGCAATGAAAATGTATTAGAAAATGTGTTTTATAATAATGTTGCATAAAGGAGGTTTTTTGGAACTTCATCACTAACTTTTGTGTGCGTGGAAGATTCATCATTAATATGAACAAATTGGAATCTATTTCATAATTAAGGTTTAAACCAATGCAGTGCAGTTTCTTTAATCCCAATTATCTATTCCAGTCTAATGTCTAAAATGTTGTGATCAAGTGTTGCATGCAACACTAAGATCTAACAGAACAAGTATAGAGATGACTCCTTTATCGGATGCCAAGAAAAGACCGTTTGTGACTTTTACCAAGGCTGTTTCTGTACTATGACGAATTCTAAATCCTGACTAAAAGTCTTCAAACAAATTATTCCTGTACATGTGGTTGCATAATTGCTTTACAACTACATTTTAAAGGATTTTAGAAATAAAGGGCAGATTGGATATCGGATAGATGTAATTGGCTAAAAAACCTGGGTCAAGACAAAGTTTTTTAAGTAGCAGTTTGATTACAGCTACTTTATAAGGCTTTGGTACATATCCTGTTTCCAAAAATAGATTGATGACATCTAATATGAATGAGTCTATTAAGGGTAAAGCATAATTGAGAAGTCCAGTTGGAATAGGAAGAGGTCTAACAGACAGGTTGTAAGTTTTGATGAGGTAATTTAAGTTTTCAGCGAGATCTTTTTGGTATAGTTTTTAAAAATGTTTTTCCAGGCTAAATGGGTTTCTTCTAAATTAGTGGAATGCCACTTCCTTTCTAACTTTTGTGTTGCCTCCTTTAAGTTGCGAGTTTGAGAACTATACCATCACCTCTTCTGGTTTACTACCTTCTTTTTCAGAGGGGCAACAGTATCAAGTATTGTACGTAGTGAAGCTGCAGAATTATTAATAAGATAATCAACTTGTACAGCAGTGAAGTAATGTGGCTAGCCTCCATTGTATTGACACATGGTGAACCAAATGATGGAAGAATCATTTCCTTAAAATTTGTTCACAAATTTGTTTGACAGCTGTAAGGACACTGCAGAGAGGGGTGTAGGACTGGATCTCTGCATTCTGGGCTCAACTCTGGATTGTCAGACTTTTGATTGTCCAATAAAACTAGCCATATTTTTTGATTGGAGAGCTGCAGCATCTAAAGTAGGATGGATGCCATCTATCCTACTCAGCCTAGGTTTTTCCCAAAAACATTTCTAATTATCTATGTAGCCCACGTTGTTTGCTTTGCACCACCTAGACAGCCAGCGGCTGAATGACAACACTGGTCACTGGTCAGATTTGGCATGGGTGTGTAATTGGGCATCAATAACTCTTGTGTGGATAATAATCTCACGTTATTAAAGTTTATTCATCCAAGAGTTTCAAATATGATTCAACGTCACCTGCTCTGACCCCAGGAAGATATTTGACACTGGCCACTGGAGTCACTTCACATTTCTGGCTATAGAGCTGCCAATTACCAGAGTTGGTTTCTCAGTGGGGATGTCACTGAGAGGGGAAAATTGATTGGAAATGTTAACCAAATAGTAATGAACCTTCTGTCTGTTGAGAATTACAGCTCTTACAAACAGTCACCCAACCGGGCTGGCTTCCCGGCTGTTCGGCAAATGCTGGGAGACAGCTAACAGGGTGCTATGCTAGGTCAGTCCGCACCAGCCACTCTGAGCCTGGCTAGCTGAATTATTTTGCATGGTACATAGCCGCGGTTCCATTTCCACCTCCAAAGCTGTAAAAACCTTACACTTGTTATAAATACCATTATCACTAAAGGAGGCATAGGTAAAACTAAACATGAGACACACTGAGCAAGTGAAAGAAGGAGAGACAGAGGAAGACAGAGAAGCCATTGCTAACAGCTAATTGCTAAAGTAGCAAAGCAAAGAGGTTAAATTTGAAAATTTTTTACATTAGCTAGATATATATTTGACATTAGTAATACGAGCATGTGTAATGTCTTGAGTAGTAAACCTTGTGCAGAGAAATCACTTGTATATAAAGAGCTATTATTAATCAGTTTACAGTCTTTAAACTGATTAATAAACCCAAAAAAAGTGTGCAGAAACAGGAAGCGACAATACGCTTACCACAGGAAGAGGAGCTTCAAACATGCTTTTCCACAGCACAGTACCCACTCCGTTTACCTTAACTCTACTCCCTCTTGGGATCAGGTACCTTTTCCCCAGCAGATATAGTACCCTCTCAATGTAACTGGACATAGCAACACCACATGAACTTGCTGAGACATCATCTTCATTGCCATATACAGGAACAATGGGGGATATCGAAGGAATGCTGGTCTTGATTCAAGGTATGTGGCTGTTTGTCACAGCAAGGTAGTAAACTGGTTTTCAGAAATGGCTAAAGACAGCAAAAAATTGTATTTAAAAAAAATCTGCTGTAAAAAAAGAATTACCTTTGAGTTATATTCAAATATTTCTCTGCTTCTAGCTGAAAAAGTCAGCTAGAAGGTGATTTTCTGCAAGATGTAAAGAGATTTTTTAATGTAAGGAAGTCAGAAGGAACTTTATTAGTATTCATTTACATGTACTACTGAGACTAGAACCAAAGGAAGCAGGTTTGATATCAGTGACGCAATCCCTAAGAGTACAGATGAGACAATTGTAGCTGCTCAATGGCAATGAATTAGTAGTGGCATTGACTAATTATAGTTTTCGCACTACCTTTTTATATCCTTAGGTCATGTGGAAATTTACATTCAGTGATTTGGCAGACCATTTTATCCAAAGCGTCTTACAAGACAAATCAGTAGCAACTTGGGGTTCAGTTGTTTTTCCCACAAACACTTATGGACCACAGGAGCTAGTGATTAAACTGTCAACTCTGACTACTAGATAAGCCCCTTAACCTCCTTATTTTCAGCTGCCCTATGAAAAGCCAGAAAAGGTCAGTCAAGTCGAGATCATGTAATGCAAAAGCACTAATAGGCAACTCAACTGACTAGTACTTCAATTGGAACAATGACTAGAGAATGGTAGTCATTGGCCTGAATGCTTGACCCCTACAAGGGCACCGCAAACAGAACTTTGTTCTGAGGTGATGTTGCAAAAGGTGACATAACTAATTTCCACTATCATCAGAAAGACCTAAGCAGCTGGGGAGGATATACCTTGTGATCATAGCAACAAATTATGTACTAGTTTCAATAATGGTAATTTTTAGTATTAAAGTCTATCTCTGACTCTGCTGTACAGTGCTACTTTGGTCTTCTGTTTGGCTCAAGGCTGGGTATGATTCAGCCAAGGCTATCCTGCCCCAGGGGGCAATCAAAGGATAGACCCAAAACATGTTTTATTGCCTGTGTAATACAACAAGCCTGAGAAAACATTTGGATTCTCAAGCCTTTTTCTGGAAGGCTGCACTTTACCCAGAGGCGATGTATGTGAGAATGCTACGACTGAGTAAGAAGCTCCAGAGAATACCCAGCGTTTATTTTGAGGGCCCTAGTACAAAATTTGGATTATGTGTGTGAGCCTGTGTATCGATAGATCATGCTGCTCAATCTACAATTGACGGGAGGAAATCAAACAAGTGAATGGGCGTGTTGATAATGTTGAGTTTTGTTTTTTTTGACACGTCTTTGATGTGCTTGTAAAGACATTTTTTTTTCTACGAATGTTTTTCTATCATGTCATGCCCTTTGTATGCTCCGAATCCACTGAAAACAAGCAGAATTAAACGTGAAAATGCTTGACAATTTCCAAATTTTTGTAACTGGTGTTAAAATATATGCTGCTATTTAAATCTTGACAGACCTCAATTTTAGCTGCCTGTAAAATAAAACACATTTTGTAGGACATTGATTAGGCCAACACTAGAATAAAATTTTGTACCTGTCAAATTAGGAATGTTGAAAATGTGCAATGCATTCATTCATGCTAGCTGAGTTGACAGATCTTAACAGTCTACCAACAATTGAAACAGAGAACAAACTAAAAGCCCCCTTCTGAAATCATTGATTTTCAAAGTTTCCAAAGTGTCTCCAGCAGTAAAGTTGGTTAATGTTGTTTAGCTTTTTGTGCTAGCACCAAACGAAAGCAATGCATCTCATTGCAATTAGTGTGGCAAAATTATAATGATGTGTTGAACTGCGCATACAGATGGAAATGGAAATTTGGTGCAGAGGTTATTTGAGACGTTGTTGATGCACTAGTTGAACCTGGAAACAGTTGCCAGCAGTTGACCCCACTTAACTACTACTGCCATCTTCAATGATGAAGCAAACTACAACCATTTTAGTTTTGTTTCGTCAAACAGAAGAAGATGGTCAAAAACAAACAAAGAAAAAAAAACAAAGCAAATAATAAATTAACAAATAAATTAGACATCAACTATGTAACCTTGAAGTAATTATTACTTTATATGCAGAGAATTAGCTGGCTGGCTAAGTTAATCTCCTCAAACTCAACTGTATAACTTGAGTTCTAAAAGTTCCCATATTTACTGGAAAAACCTTTTCAACTGATATCCTCCCGCAGCCAATGTTAAAATACTTTAACTTTACCGATACTTTTAACATTAAAAAGCTTGCTAGTAGCTTAGTGTGTGTTTAGGCCACATACTGTATGCAGGAAATTAGCTTGGTGTTTGTAGTGACGCACAGATGGGGACCTGGTGGCTCAGTGGTATAGCACTGGGTTGGGATGCATAGTGCATCCAGATTTGTTTTAGCATTATCTGGAATTTTCTAGTAAGACACCAAAAGGTTACATCGTCATTTTAGTGAATTCCCTGCTGGACAGCTTTTGTCTTGCTAAGGATAAGTCAGAAACCAGGAGAGTAGATTTCTCCTCCATCGTTGTTGAAAATAATCTCATTGAAGTAAAGTAGGCAACTACTTTTCCCCTCCAGTGCCTTTTTCCTATAGGGTCTCTCTTTGCACAGGAATCATGGTCACAAATTTCTTCTCCAAGTTATCTCACTGGCCTCCTTTTGGCTTGATCACAGTGTGGTGTTCTTAGTGTCCATTGACAATGGATGGCAGCTGTTCTAGGCTTTCTTCAGAAATGAACTCTAAAGAATGTCAGGAGGATCAGATCCTGACATTGTCTGGAGTTTCCCTTAATGACATGTAGCAAACATCTGGAGATAGTCCGTGTGAGATGCATTCTCACTTGCGAAGAAATACTGTGTAATTGGGCAAGGGCTGGCGCTTGGGCACTTTGAAAGCTGCAGACGTGACAGTGGTTTGAATCCCGCCACACGCTGGTGGTGCCAGTCCCAAGCACAGTTAAAATGGTACGTTTGTGGTTGGAAGGGCATTCGGTGTAAAAACACATGTCAATTCTACGTGTGGAACATGTGTGGCGACCCATGAAGGGACAAGCCAAAAGCCATTGTTTATAGTGACAAACAGCAAGAGCACTTTACCGTTAACTTGTTTTGTTAGGTAAGGCTACTGACATTATCAGGGGTATTCCAGAGAGCAGCGTCAGTTAAAACTCAGTAGCTATTTAACACAGGTGTTAGTGATGTGTCATGCGCAAAAGATGCGGCTCTGAGAGCCGATGCTTTGTAGTGAATCAGAAGAGCCGGCTCGCATTGAGTGAGAGCCCGCTCCCAGTTTTTTCCTTTCGCTGCTTACTTCAGTGCTCAGCCTGAGCTCTGCTCAAGGCAGAACTTTGTTTTGATTGGTCAGCAATGACATCGCGGCCAATCAGATGGGAGGATATGGGATCATACCATTATGTAAAAACAGAGAGGGGGGGTGCTGAGAAGTGGCGCGGCGATCCACTGCAAGTTAACCGTCTGTCAGATAGCGGTGAGGAGAGTGTGTGTGAGTTAGCGTACTGTTGGCGTAGTTGAAACTGTGAAAGAACTCGAAAGAGAAGCAGCATCTGGCTCCAGTTTAAAGACAATGGAAACAACAAAGCAGAGTGCGTTCACTGCATGATGAAAATTACTTTAAGAGCAGGTTCCACCACAAACCTGCATAGACATTTGAGAACTGTCCATCCTACAGTGCAGTTAGAAGAAAGCGGGCAAGCTAGCGCACCATCTACAGATCCTGGTGTGTCCCATTCCAAAAAAAACAACTGCAGCAGCATCTACTGGCTTCCCCACACATGCAGGTATAACCTCTCCTACTGCAACTCAAAGCAAGATAAGCCAGTTTATACCCCATCCAAACTGCACAGCATTGATGAAGAGTTGGCTAAAATGATAGCTACTGATTTCCAACCCTTTTCCATTGTGGAGGACAGAAGTTTTAAAAGTTTTGTCAAAACATTAAATCCCACATACACTCTACCCAGTAGAAGAACATTGTCCCAAACAACAATACCTAAAATATATGACACAGAACGCGCATTATTGCAAGAAAGGGTGAAAAAAGCTAAATCAGTTTGCCTGAAAACTGACTGCTGGACCTCCAGAACAACCTGCTCTTTCTTTATTGGGTGTCACTTGCCACTTTTTTGAAAATTACAAAATGTAATCTTGCCTTCTGGACTGCTTTGAATTCACAGACAGACACACTGCAGAAAACCTGGCAGAGTAGCTAGTTGAGTGGCAAAAGAGTTGAAAGTAGAGGACAAAGTGGTGTGTTGTGTGAGTGATAATGCTGCAAACATCACCAAAGCAATAAAAATTCTGAAGTGGACCCACCACCCATGTCTGGCACATACACTAAACCTCATGATTAGAGATGCCCTGAAGGTGGTCAAACCAACCGTGGATAAGGTGAAGGCTGTTGGGGAGTTTTTCCACAAAAGCACAGTTGCAACACAGAGGCTAAAGTCCACACAGTGCCAGATGGGGATGTCTGAACTGAGGCCCAAACAAGAGTGTGCCACCAGGTGGAACTCAAAATGTTGAGTTCCATATGTTGAAACGAATTCTTGAAACAAAAGATGCCATCATCTCCACCCTGGCCCTCATCAATGCACCAGTTGATGCTCTATGTCAAGAGGAATGGGAGCTGGTGAAAGAGGTCTGCACCATCCTGCAACCATTTGAGGAGGTGACTGTGGAAATAAGTGCAGATAGGTACCTTGAACCATTTTTTTTCACTACCACCAGTCAGTAACTATTATACATTGCAGAAACAATACAGTATAATGTGCCACATACTTTAAAAAATGCTTAATTTTAAAAGTTGCTGTTTACTCTCCCTCAGCTATGTCTGGGCCTAAAAATGGTCCTGCTTTGCAAAGGTTTGCAGCAGGTGACAGCCCAACAGACTGTAACCATGCAGAAAGTGAAGGAATTGGTTGCAAATCTCTGTTCAGCCATGGACTGGAAATTTCTGCGTATAGAGTACAACACTGTCCTCTCAGAAACCACATTATTGGATCCTAGGTTTAAAAAAACTTGGATTCATGACAACAGAGCTGTTGATGAGGCACTTCAGAGAGTTAGTGCAACAGCAGCAAAATGCACCTCTAGCAGCCAGCCAGCTCCGCCATTAGAAGGCCAGGTGGATGAGGAACCACAAACCTCTGTTGTTTGGAGGCTTTTTGATGAAAGAGCTACAGGAGAAGCTACAAGAAGAAATCCTACAGCTGATGCTATAATGGAGGTGAGGTCTTATCTTGAGGAGCCCATCATCCAACGATCAGAAGACTCAATGAGATGGTGGCAAGCCAAGGCCTCAGTCTTTCCACACCTGGTGAAGGTGATGGAGGGGAGACTGCGTATTGTGGCAACATCTGTTCCTTCAGAGAGAATCTTCTCAAAAAACAGGACAGATACTCACAGAGAGAAGAAATAGGATCGGTCCATCCAAGCTGAGGCATTGACTTTTTTTTAATGCCAACCTGCTCTGAGGACATTAATACTGTTTGCTTGAGTTTGGTTCTAGTTCTGTTCTATGGATTTATTTGCTGTTTTGTTGTTAATTTGTGCAATAAAATGTTTGATTAAAATTTTAAGAACGGTTTTGTAACAGAATAAATGCACAAAATTAGGCAATTATAAGGATTCTCATAAAACCACTGCACACGAAAGGGTTTTCAACACACAAATCATTAATTTGTGCAAAGTTAAAATAAAGGCCTACAAAAAATCCTAAATTAAGAGCAGTTCAGGAGTCGAAAGAGCTGTTCGAAGTTCGGCTCTCTGAAAAGAGCCGAACTTCCCATCACTAACAGGTGTTTCCAACAAATTCCTAAATCAGTTACCGTTCTGAGTTCATTCCTGAACCTGTCCTGTTTACTTTTCTTTGGTTTTATTTAAAAAAAAAAAAAAGAAAGAAAGAAAGGAAGAGATTGGGTGTGTTTGGAAGTTGAGTTAAGTCAACTGGACTTGTCTCATGACTCAAATTCCAGATAACTACACCTGGATAACTCAGAACATTCACTAATGACTCAACATCCATTGTTGAGGTTCCTTTTGAACAGTTAGGCAATCATGAACAACAAAGAAGCATGCACTACAAGGAGGCAGAAATGACCGGTGTGGGTTAGATTGACATAATTGCGGGTGCAGGGGTTTTGCAACACTGTCTGCAATGAGGGTAAATCCAGCTTAATTTCCTTTTTTCTGTAGTAAACAGAGTAAAAACTCAATGGGTAAAGAAAAGGCATTAACTTTTGATTGTCCTTTATAAATTACCATTACTTCTTAACGCTAGTCTGAACATGTGATCAAGTAAGCACAGATGTTACTAAACAAAAAGGATGGGCCAGTATAAAGGTAATCTAAAAATTCTAAATAGCTTTTCTTGCAGCACACATTCAACTTGATAAGTCAAACAGTAGTGTGACTAACTTTCATTCATGTGTGCATGCTGAAGAGCAGGGTTCTGTCTAGCTTGGAGGGAGGGTGTAAGTTGGAAGGAGGTAGAGAAGAAAGTAAACGGATTGGAGCTCACTCTGACAATCAAAAAAACAAAAAAAAAAAAAAAACAAATTTTAAAACAAAACAAACAAACAAAAAAGGCATATGCCATGCCTGCATGGGGCCCTCAGTCAGGCAAGGACGACTTAAACATTGGGTCTGTTTTGTGACACACAGCACAGGGCATAAATTCAGCTTTTGCAGCCTTCACACAGAAGCCCCTTTCAGACATGCAATGGAATTCAGACATTTTCCAGACTTTGTCTGGGGTGGGTGTACGTGTGAACGCAGACACCCAAGTCTGTTGCCCCTGACATTACTCGGATTTTACCCAGCCAGCCCCGTAGTTCAAAGTCTGGATTATCTCCAACTGAAATCATGTGTGAACAGAGGAGGTAATACTCTGGAGAATTTACCATAAGTGTCTTGATGACGTCCATTTCTTTCGACCGCTACAAAACTGGGCAAATACAGACACCCGAAGGTGTGAGAACTCATTTATTCAAACAAACATAACAATATCGAACAGGAAAACCAACAAAATGTATGAACTTCTGTTGGTAAGGCCAGACCTGGAAATTTTTAAACAAATACAAAGAACAGCACTAGATTCTTTGGTATACGGCCAGATTACAAAGCAAAACCCTGTCTCTTCCGCAGCTTTGTTTTTGCGTCATGTTCTGCCCCCTAGTCAAAGTGCCCTAGCACCACCCTTTGCCCAATTACAGAGTATTTCTTTGCAAGTGAGAACACTTCTCACACGAACCATCTCCAAATGTTGGCTAGATGTCTAAAAGGGAAACTACAGACAATGTCAGGACCTGATCCTCCTAACATTCTCCTAACAGTTCATGTCAGAAACAAGCTAGAGACAGAGGAAAATCCCTAGGCTTAGAACAGCTGCCATCCATCGTCAATGGACAACCGTCACTGAGGACACCACACTGGGTGAAACCAAGACAAAAGGAATCCAGCGATTCAACTGAAAGAAGACAAATCACAGTCATCATGATTCCTGTGCAAACAGTAGCAAACAGATACACTATAGCTGTCTTACTAGGAATTTACAGATAATGGAAAAAAAAAATCTGGACCAGCTGCAGCTTTTAAGGCTTTCCATTGACAATGAATAAACTTTTTTTTCAGTTTGTCCTTCATGTTCTTTATAATACTTATAGTACACCCGTGTCAGGTTGCATACTAAATTTTTGCTTTGGTTTCTACTGAAATCAGGATGCTCAAGTGGCTTTCACCGAACTTAGATTACAACAGAATTGCAAAAATTCCAGCTTCCTTTAATTTCTCTCAAGTCCAGTCACTGGGGTCTGCCTTTCGTGTCTGTTCCGTTTGCATTTTTTAAATAAAATTGACCTACACCAAGTAATAAATAAAGTAGCATGATTTCAAACACCACCAAAAGGTAAACTTGCAACAGGAATGACCTGCCTAACAACCAGCATTGGCATGACTGACTAGGGTATGACAGAGCAATAAACAGCTGATTGGAAATTATTCTGTGCTCAAAAGTCTTAATGACAGTTTGGCATTGTGAAAAGGGTTTACATGAAAAAAACCCCACCAAGTATTAGCATCCTGACAGCTTCAGCTGTCTGAAGCAAACATTCATTACCGTTTCAATGAATCATGAGCAGAGTGTAGGTCATTTGTGATTTAGGAATGCTAAATGCTATTTTACAATAAGAAAAAAGGTCCTCTGCAAAAACAGTTATACCGAGCCGAGGGTTCTCGACCCTGTTTCTTAAAGTCTAATGCTCTGCTATTTGTCCAATTACCCAAAGCTGATTACCTGGTTTGGGTATGTTCAATCAATCAGAAGCTAAAAGACACCATCCCAAGCCTCTTTCACACATTCTAGAATCCTGCAAGCACCTTAGTACACACTCTGTATTATGAGCTTGAGCCCATGTGCTAAATGCTGCTCTGTCCCAAATTGTCCTGAGGATTTATAGTGAGCATGTTGATGGTTCTACCGCACGACTGCAGAGCTCCGATGTGCTGTAAACAACACTATTTCCAACAGCCTAATTTAATCTATGAAGTTGTGCCTCTAGAGTGTGCTGACCCTGCACTGTATTCAAGCAGTTTCTCCCACGAGAATTCTTCAGACTTGGACAATGTTTTGCAGCTTTTTACACGTGTGAATCGCAACATGCTGACTTCTCCTGACATTGTCTGGAGTTTATATGTGAACAGGCTTTAACTTAGGATGAAGTTAGGCAGACAAAGTGAACTGGTAGCTTCCAATTTGTATCCTATGACATAAGGCACTTGATCCTGGTAATCAGTAGTGGGTAGGGTAGGGGTGGTTGGGAAAAGACTGAATTGGCATCTTTCAGTTTCTCGTTGACTAAATACACCTGATTCAAGTAATCAGCAGGGGTACATTGAAAAACAAGCAGGACTGGGTTTGAGAATCCCTGGCTGAAACCTCTCTATGCTAGGGAAAACCCTGAAGAGATAATTCATCAAATAGGAATTAGGACAACTTTTTTATATTGTGGATAACAGCCCATTCCCATCCCCAGCTGTGCAGTGCCAGTCCAAGCCCAGTAGAAATTGTGGAGGGTTGCATCAGAAACGGCATCCGGCGTAAAAACTGTGCCAAATCAACATGCGGACAATGATCCGCTGTGGCGACCCTGAACTCACGGGATAAGCCGAAAGGAGTTCAAACTTCAAGTAACAACAAACTTCAAGAAAATAGGAAAATTCTACAAGTTAGGGCAATATATTCGGATGCATATGACTGCTGATACAGTCATCAGTCAAATGCTTAACAGTGACAAAGAATAGTGAACCTGAGTGCAGTGAATAAGTATTTGACAATAAAGTAATCCAAGCTATTACAACCCATCCCTATACCCAACCACGCAGTGCCCGTCCCAAGCTTGCTAGAAATTGGGGAGGGTTTCATCAGGAAAGGCATCCGGCATATAAATTGCAACATGCAGACAAAATGATCCACCGCGCCAACCCTGACCTCAAAGGATAAGCCAAAAGGACAAAAAATAAATCCTGAATAGCATTTAGAAATTACAGACTCCTGCAGCCCAGTGTGCTTCATGAAATGTGTTATACCCACTGGGGATTTTGACCACATTTTCATGTTTAAAAAAAATAAATAAATATAAAAAAAAGGGCCTTCTGTGCAGCTTAGCAAACAATTTCTTCTTGATTGAGGGATCTCACACTAAATCCAATGATTTAGTAAACAGTACAGATTTAGTTATTTAAATTAGCTTTGTGGCATGATAATTTAGTTGAAGTGCTAAGGACACTTCCCAGGTCTAACAAAGAAGAGTTGGATGAACATGTGGCCATGCAACTTTTATCACTAAAGAACAATTAGAAGCAGTAAGGACAACTCTAGAAAAATGAAACAATTGCAAAATTCTTTCTGCACAGAGACATTAGCAAGGCTACAGAGGAATGTAACATCAAATGGTCATTGACAGTCTGTCATTGACAGTTTGATGCCCTTCCTGCTGAGTAAAGGTCCTGAGTAAAGGTTAATTCATACATTCTGCATGACCACAAAGTGTTTGTGTAACATAAATTTAAGTAGTTGTTTGTATTATTAGGTATGTAGGTTTCCCATCCTCTCTCTTATTCTTGCTAAAAGCTAATACACAGCCTACTTTTTCAGTTTCATTAGAACTACATGAGGAAAGGATATATAACCGCCAATACATAAGGAAAAACTACAGTTTCCCATTTCCATATACATAGATAGTATTCCCTTAGAGAAGACGTATATAACAAAGGAGAAAACACCTGCTAACATTATTTTCAAAGCAGGCCCACATACCTGTAACATTCAGACATACCATTAGGATTAGGACTTCATGATATACACACTGCCCTAATTCTGGTCATGCACATTTTGGATGCACTTGTTATGCAATTCATTCTGACAGACAATAATAAACACTTAAAGCAAAATTTGTGGTGGAGCTGAAACCAACCAAAATGAACATTTTACTTTTCCCCAAATTTTACCAACAGGGAGGCTTACCGTGATTCAGCAAAGCACAACAGCTGTCTGTGTAATGCGAGTACTATATGCCATGTTAGTGGAATTTCTTGCGTCTAGTTAAAATTGCCCAGAGCATCAAGCACTTTATATATGTATTAATTCCCTCTAATTTACTGAATGTTCTGTTCATTGGCAAACATGAGAGTTCAGAAAACAATGATTTTAAGCTAACTGTGGTGCTATCTATCAATTAGCTTCAAGCCAACCTTGGTACAACAACAGACCAAATTACAACATTGGCAATTAATATTGTACACGGGTTACAGGTTAGTAACTAATGAAAAAAATAAAAAAAACTTTTTGTTATCCAAGAATTTCATTTGTGATTACCAGCTCATAGTTACAAGAATTAAAATCTATTGTTGAGTTATGTTTCTTGTGAAAACAACACACATATACAGGCCACTTTACTAGGTAGGTGTGTGTGTGTGTGTGTGTGTGTGTGTGTGTGTGTGTGTGTGTGTGTGTGTGCACACACACACACATATTATAAATATTTTTTCCTACTAAGTTACTACTGGTCACCCATTAAAAGAAGCTTTTTACAATAATTCAGAAAATTTTACAAGAAAATCTGTTCACTTTTAATGGCACTCAACCTATCACCTGTAAAACCTGGACACATTTGATCAATATTTTGAACTTAACTGTGCCGTAACTGTATCATAAACTTTTTAAATGATTTTTTATTGTAGCAAAAAGTCAACTGTTGACTCTGACTATTTATTTTATCTACGTATATGGACAGAGAAACCCTTAAATCCATTATACAATTTACAGATCGATGAAACATTTACATAATCCAACGTTTTGCTTAAGTTGGTGAAATATAGACTACTCAAAATTGATGTGTGGGACTTTGCCAAGGAATATGGATTGACTTGATAACGGAAAGACAAATCTGAGATTATAAAACTTTTATGTAAAATAGTCTGTGTTTAGATTTGGATTACTCGGCATAAATTTGACTTAGAGTGACAACTTAGTTAAGTTGTTTAAGAATGTCATGTAAACAATTTAAAGCAATTGGTGTACAAGCCAGGGTCTTATGAATGACAAACACCAGGTGTAGGCTGTCTACCATTATGAGAAAAATCTTCTTTACAAATACTTTGTTCTAAATAACTTGGGACAGAATTTCACATTTTAAATGACTTTTTAGTAAACAGCTGTGTGAACGTCTGAGGGTTGTGTGTTGTTCTCGTTGTCTTGATTGTGTTATCGTTAACGTTAGATGCTGTACGTTTAGTCGGTCATGACAGTGGACAGAAGACGGAAACAAAACGACAAGGATAGCACAAACAAATATACAGCAGCGGTGCAGCCACGTGTTAGATAATTTCGCGCAGACATCCGTCAATGTCCTGGATGAAGCTAGCTAGCTAGCTACCACAGTGACAGCTAGTACAATGCTAGCTAGCACTGATGACCAATAGGTAATGGCTTCTGGGCAGCTGGACCCCTTACCAGATAAGTGATCCGTGTTGTTGTTGACGTGTGATGCACCGCCTGATTCCCTCTGTGGTCTATCGGCTACATGGTCTTCGCTATAATAATGACTAACACTTAACCGACCTCTTCCAAAGACATTAAAGCTCGACCTTCTTATCCAATATACGCAGAAAGAGCGACTGTCCTCCGTTTCGATGCCTTCCGTCTTTCCTGCAAAATACCGCCAGGATACCTATTTTTCTTTTGTGGACTGTGAGTCGATGGAGGTCGTTCCGTCAAAAAGCCTGTCCTAGCTGCACTGTGTGAAAGTCGTCTACACAGTTATGTACACGGGCGCTATATTCCGATCCGCCTCCATTATCTTCCTTTGCGCATTTTCAGACAATGTACCGAAAACTGCGCGTACGTTGTGCCACCGTGTAATAACGACCAATAACAAGGTGCTGAGACTCCAGGAAAGCCCGCCCCTCCATGTTCTATGGCTGACACCTCCAGAGCCTGACAAGGCGGTAGCGCGAGTCCTTCCGGGCGACTGCGCCGCGGTTGTCTCTATGCTGTAGCAGCTGCTCCTGCACTCCATACGTGCTGCGACCGACAGGCACCACTGGTTGTGCAGACAGTGCTGAACAATGCAATCCTACGTGGGCCTTCTGTGCTCTTTTGTGCAGTTTCAGCAAGGTACCACGCTGTTGCTGGATGAATAGTCTACCATCAAAGTAACTGTGGTCCTCAACCTGATGTGCTTACTTGTCTGCTGGTCTTGTAGTGGTTGGCCTTTAAAGGGTTAATAAGTAGCACACAACCATTTTGTGAGCAAGACTTACCACAAAATGGCGCCATCTCCCTATCCCGATTTTCTAGAAAACCCCTTTGGCTGAGGTGCATATAAGAACATGACCCCCTTAAAATACAGAAGACAAGAAAATAAATCAACTCAAAGCTTTATATATGTATATATATCTGATGGATGAACATAATTTTCTGATCATGTCTGATGTTCTGGGTGCATATAGTTTACTTCATCTGACAAGTGCATTTATGTACCTATCGAGTCTTCCTTTGCTTTTACCTGAGAATTTGCAGAACAGAGTAACTGATCCCAGGTCCCCAAATATATTTTTCTATTATAAACACTATGCACATGAATATGGAACAACTTTCTGACCAAGCCAGTTCATATGCATCTCTCATATTTTAAACTTGACAGTCAAAAAATTCTAAAAAAAAATCTACATATATAGAATAACTAGTTATATCACACTTTTGTATGATTGAATCAATTGATGTTTTCTTGCAATAACCTCTAACACCTTAACCCTGTTTTCTTTCATGCAGTAACAAAAAACAAAAGGAAAAAAAACAAGTACTATAGCTAGGATCCATTCTTCAAGCTGAACTCTAAACCCAGCCATAACCCACCCATTTTTTCCAAAATGCAGCTCACCATTATTTGTTTTTGAAAAAAACGCTATTGCTGTATAGTCAAAGGTTAAAGGCTGGGGTAGCCTTGAAACTACCCTTTTCTTGAGGATCCAAAGGTAGGCTATACTGACCCCTTATGTCCTGAACTTCAAAAGTCAGATTGTCCTAATTGCAGTCAGCATGAATACATCACACTTAAACTTGCTGTTGACCAGTTGTTAGCTTCCAAATGTTTTGGTCTACTTTGGTTTAGAGCAAGTCCTCGAAAACGGGTCTAAAAGGTCACAATTTTGACATAGTGGCCACATTTGGTATTGTTCAATCACATGGCACAGTGGAGCATCAGAAACATATTCATATTGGTATTGTTATGGTTGGCTCCATTTGTTCCAGCCAAAATGGGAAATTCTGGAAAAGTCACCTGACAAACATTTTATACCATTCATTGTATAAAAACCCAACAGGAAGTCGGCTGAGGTCAGAGAAAGTCTCAAATTGGAATGCTCTTAAATGGTTAGGGGAGAGAAAGACACAAATGGATATGGAGACCATTTCAGCATATGTGCCTATTGAGCAACTTTTATAAGAATTAATTTGGCACCTCCTTGTAATATGCCATCTGACTTTCTTAATACATTGATGGGTAGCTAGTGAATACCAGAGATCACCATATCAATGTCAGCTGTCGGTAGCTTATATGATTTTGGCCAAAATTGAGTACTACAATCCAGGCCCTTTGTTTCTATTAAGCACTGAACTCTGCTGACAATGAGTACTTAACCCTACAAATGTATTGCAGTTCTGCCAAGCAAGAGACAGCAAGGAAACCCACTGACTGCCTCTTGTATGATATATCAGTCACTCTTGACAGGTGCCAAATGTTTCATTCTAAGGCATTTCCTTCTGGTGTAACCACAACCTTGCCTTTTGCTTCTGTTGTAGTCAATTACCTAGGGCGGACCTTTGCATTGGACACAAAACATATGCCTATTGTAATTCCCAGTAATGTCCTACTACTTTGGTGAGCAAAAAGTAAATGGTCTTTACGTCTATAGTACTTTTTTTTTTTTACCTTAATGGCACTTAAAGCACCTTACTCTGCTTCTCAATCAGCCATTCACTCATAATCCCACACACTTACACACTGATTGGGGGAGCTGCCATGCAACTGGCTCGACACACCTCAACATATGACAAGAGAAGCCAGCAATCAAACCATAACTTTATAAATGGTGGATATCTGCTCTACCTCATGAGCCATAGTCACTTCATAGCTCTAGTTCTGCCGACTGCTCCAAAAATGACGTAATGGATCATATTTGGGTGCACACCATGGCTGATGCCAAGTTTCCTAATCTGTCAAATTATGCGAGTTGCATGTGCGTTTTATGTTGCAGTGACTAAAACGTCTTGGCTAAGTACAAAAGGTAGGTGTAGGCATCACTACCCTTGTCAAAGAATGGTCAAACCTCATTGTGCCATTCAACTTGTCTAGCTTCCCTTGGTCAGAAGAGTAATACCACAATGTGGACGTGTCAGTCAGAGCCTGTAATCACAATAGAGCACCATCTAGTTCCATGAGCAAAATGTGTAAGAACTAATGGGATTAATCACGTGGGTGACTGACATTAGCTATCTTCCATGGTAGGAAGCAAGTGGCATCACATAGTGGAACATATTGAAGCAACTGGACTACACTAAAAATCCTCAGATCAACCACTCTGGTACCAGCAACAGGACCACATCTACCCAATATATCGCTTTAGTTATGGTAAATGGTCTGCACTTATATAGCGCTTTTCTACCTATTCTCAAAGCGTTTACACCGCTTCTTATTCACCCATTCGCACTCAGAATCTCACACACACACTGATGGGGGAGCTGCCATGCAGCTTGCCAACACTCACCAGGGGCCACTAAGTTGGGGTTCAATGTCTTGCTCAAGGACACTTCGACATGTAACCGGAAAGGCCGGGGATCGAACCAACAAATGTTTGATTGGTGGACGACCGTGCTACCTTCCTGCACCAAAGTTGCCCCATATGAAAAGTTTCTTAAACTGGCTGGTCAGGTTCTATGAGTGATGAAATACTCAAGGGATAAACTAGCTATAGTAGTGGCCATATTTTTCTAGGAATCCTTTTGATTTACCACCCAGGGGTTTGCAAGAACAATATTTGAACATTAATCACAGCAATGGTTCTTAAGAATTGCAGAAAAAAAAACCCTTGATCAGTTAAGAACTTACTAACCCAAGAACTAAAACTTCCCATAAACTGCACTTGCAAAATCTAGCCATGTACCCCCCCAAAAATTGTGGCTTGTAGGGAAACACAATCAATCTTTGTACCATGTTGTAAAACATGCTGTTTAAGTCTTCAAACACCAGGATCATCCCCTTTATTTTCAGGATCAGAGTCTGGTCTAGAGATTGCTATGCAACAATGGTAGCTCTGTTTTTAAAGCAGTTTTCAAGAACCACAAGCTTAAGATTGGACTCTTAGTTCCTTTTGGTCACGTCAGTGTTCTTAGGTAAAACACTGAACCCTAATTTGTCCGTTTGTATTTTAAGTGTACCGAATGACTAATGTAATATAGCTGCAGAGTGAGGCAATATACATTCTTCATTGGGTTGCGCTTCCTTCGGCATTGATTTCCTTCGGCTACCTCAGGCAATCGGGTCTTTAGCGCTCTTGAATAATGCACATTTTATGTTAATTTCTTCTGTCCCCCTCCCCAGCGATGCAGTGCCGGTCCAAGCCCGGTAGAAATTGGGGAGGGTTGCGTCAGGAAGGGCATCCGGCGTAAAAACTGTGCCAAATCAACATGCGGACAATGATCCGCTGTGGCGACCCCGAACTCACGGGATAAGCCGAAAGGAGAGTAGTTATGTTAATTTCTTCTGAATTGACCTAATGAAGGACAGAGTGGAATCTGACCTGTTGTAAAGATAGATTTCGAAATTCTACAACTTTAGGTAAAATGTTTAAAAAAAACACGTCGAAGATGTTTAAAATATGTTTGTTAAAACTATTTAAAGGGGTCATAATACCAGCTCCTAACAAATCACAAACACCTACCAGACAAGCATTCACCCCCTACTGAACCAAGTTCCTGGAACTTGATTGGGTAGTACCTCTTGAGGTGGTACAAAGTAGGCAGGGTAGGGAAAACAAAAGGAGAATCTGAACCAAGGGAGAAATGTTTGGTTACAGGTTAGTAAATTAAATGTAGGAAAAAAAATCGTATTCTTTTGAATTCCAGGAACTTGTGGCCGCAGGGAGTGTACGTGGTCATCTGTGACTATTTGAAAGAAGGGCTGGAGATATACTTTCTTTTAACTATATGTTAGTATCATGGCGACGTTGATACTGTGGCCTCTCTGTTGAGTTTGCATGTTCTACCTGTGCTTGTGTTGTTTTCTCAGGGTACTCCTGTTTCCTCCCAAAGTCCAAAGACATGAATGTTGGATTACCGGGTGACTCTAAATAGCCCATAGGTGTGTGTGCACACGAATGGTTGTGTATTTATGTCTCTCTGTGTTGACCCTTCAATATGCAATGGTTCTAAACCCTGGTCCTTAAGGACCCCTGCCTTGCTTATTTTCCAAATACTACTGCAACATCTCCTGCTGATTACCTGCATCAGGTGTGTTCAGTCAATCAGAAGCAAGACAATACCATCTAAGATGAGGGTGTTATCCTTTTAACACAGCTTATCTGGCTTATTAGCAATGGGTAGGGTAAAGATAGTTTGAAAATAAACAGGAAGGGGGGCGTGAGGGTCAGATTAGAGAACCTCTGACCTTAAGCCGGTGACACATCAAGTCACTTGTTGTCAGATGTAGGAACATTACTGAATGTATCGCCTAGTTTTTTTGGTGTCCTGTACCCTTGACACTGCTCAGACCCTCATTTTTAGACCCAGATTTTTAGCCAAATCACTGTGTTAAATCGACATCAGTTTAAAAAAACCCAATGTGAAAAGACACTAAGAGAAAGACACAACAGCTAGGGGAGCATATAGCAGATGACCAAAATAAATAAATAAACTTGCCCATTTTGGTCTCCTGTCCAGTCAGCGATTGATTGTAGTTATTTGTTTATGCTGGAGTAACGTTACTTACCACTTATAAATTCCTGTTTTATTCTACTTCGTCAGTAAATACTGGTTTCCTAAACACAACTCTGTGAACCTTGTGGACATGAACGTCTACTATGCAAGTATAACAGACATACAGTTTGGCAGTGTTTCCAAATTTAACCCACATTTGAATGCCGGAGTGCAATTCTGGCTTTAGGGGTGTAAACATCAATCATCACAAAAAAGAAAAATACAATAGACAAACAAATTAGATTTGACCAACTTTGCCCCCAAAAATTCAGGATATAGGAAACTCGAGACTACAGGGCAGTATGTTTCTGCCATCGAAGAGCTATTAGAGACTGCCCATCTGATTTTTTTAACAGCAGGATTTACCTCCGTGCTGTTGTTCAAAACTTGCACTGCTTACATTGCATAAAAACATTAACCAAAACATTAACCAAGATATCTAAGCTACCATCTAGAGGAAACACTTTTATGCAGTACTTCATCTCTTGTTAAGGACCAAAACTGAGAGCACATAAGTATTTTCTCTGTATATGTTTAATGGCACAATTAAAAATTACTGTGATAATGCTGTTCTTTCAAAAAGATATTCACTTTTAAAGACACATTAATAATTTTCAGAATCACTTTTGTTTTGCAAGTAAAACATGATGAAAAATGCAGCAGATAAAAAATGTTTTATGTGTTGCCACTAAAAATACAATGGACACAGAAATAACTTGAACAATAGTGGGGCCTTTCAAGTTAACCATAGACAGTGGAAGAATAGTAGCTTTTAACATGCATTTTACCCATTTTGTGTTGTACTGTTTATGAAAATTTGAGCTTCATATTTATTCAAAAAGTAATTTGGTATGCTCCTTATCTGTGCATTTCTTAATGATTCTCAATAGTTTTGGATTCACAAACAAATTGTTTTCTTATTTCTTAAATACGAAATGCATTTAAAAGTAATTACAAACTTTACATAAACGCCTACAAATCAAATATTTGCATTCCAAAAAGTAAAAGGAAAATTCAACTCCTGAGAGCTTAATTGTTGGCAATAACGATTATTGAGGGGTCTGACATGATAGTTACCCATTGTTTTCTGAGCCATGAGAAGTCTGGTGCTGAAGAAATGTCTCCAAGCATGAAAATGTCTCAGTGCATTCAGTGCATTCATAAAGAACCTCTGAAGAATTTCCTTTATCATTTTGAGTATGGTCTCTATAGTCATCCTCTATGTCCAAAGCATTGCCCTTTTCAGGGATAGGGTCCCCACTGGTACCAGTAGAGTGAGATGTTTGTCTATCATGATCTGTTTCTCCAGTGCTTGGATGATTTTGAAGATGAAGCTCAAGGGATGAAGAATTCCTAAATTGAGCTGGACATCGAGGACATTTGTTAGGTTCCTTTTTGTGATAGCGCAAGTGCCGTTGGTACACACATAACAGTCCAAATCTCTTTCCACATTCCTGACACTTGTAGTTAACTCGGCCCACTTTTCCTGATGACTTGCCATATGGAATCTGTTCTGGTGAGGACATTAGCTCATTTTCAGTAGGGCTCTTGGTTTTTTTATCAGGAGTGCTTAGGTTTTTCTGACTGTTAAGAGAATTGAGGGAAGGCCCAATTTGGGGAGTTGTCAAACCTGGTTTCTTTTCCAATTCAGCTTTGTGATACATGGCTACATGCCTTCTCAAATCACAGCGTTGTGGAAAATGTCTACCACAAAATACACACGTGTGCATAGTACCCTTATGGTATCTCATGTGCCGAGATAAACTACTTGAATGATTAAAAACACGATGACAGTGCTTGCAAGGATGCAGCTTACCATTTGGATTACTCCCTCTTCTACGCCTACCTTTAGGTTGGAGTCTGCGCTTAAAAGATCGCTGTGATTCTTGATTTAACTGATCTATTTCCTCCTGAGTTTGATGTGTAAGATGATGCTCTTTAAGTGCTGTTAACTTATCAAAACGATCCCCACACAAACCACATCTATATGGTGTAAAAGAGTAGCCTGTATCAATATCATCACTATTTTCCCTAGAGATTTTACTGTCCCCATTCTTAAAATCTACAGATGTGCCATTGCTCTGGCAGTTTTCAAGTGGTGTGACTTCTAGAGTCAAAGAGTTCATGTCAACTTCAGTTTCAGATGTAAAAGAAGCATCAGGCTCTTTTCCTTTGCAATGGTACAGTGAATGTGTTTGAAAATCTGACATCCAGAAAAAATTCAACTTGCACTTCTTACAAGGATATGTTTTGTCAAACTTTCTTTCTGGCTTATTCTCAGATTTACCTAAAACTGTAGCCTTAAGGGAGAGGTGAGTTTCTTTTTGATGAGTTTTCAATGCATCCAATTTGAGGAATCGCATGCCACAATGACCACAGCAATGAAACCTTTCATTGGCATGGTCTTTAAGGTGTTTCTTAAGGTCCTGTCTACCTTCAAAAATCTTACAGCACAAAGTACACTTGTAACCACGCTCTGTGTTTCGATACTGCTGATGACGATGTAAACTCTGCAGGCTATTAAATGAC
This sequence comes from Channa argus, assembly GCF_033026475.1. Classification (NCBI taxonomy): domain Eukaryota; kingdom Metazoa; phylum Chordata; class Actinopteri; order Anabantiformes; family Channidae; genus Channa; species Channa argus. The sequence goes on along the minus strand of NC_090203.1, from coordinate 14,816,464 downwards.
CTGCTACAAATTTCACAACGGTAATTGCCCTGACGAGACTTGTCTAGGTTTAAGTCTGATGGTCTTGACCTTAACACATTTCTCTGAGAGGAAGGCTTTGGTCTTAGAGATGGAGACAATGGCTTAATAGGGGATTGTAATTGTGATGGCAGGACTTCAGGAGATATTGGTTTCACAGAAGAATTTGATGGCATGAAACCATTCCTAACTATCAGTGTGCCATTTTCTTGTAGTACATATTCTCGAGGAACTTCAAATCCATTGGATGAGCCATCAAAAGAAAATGATTCCAAAGGTCCATGAATGACCATGTGGGCCAACACGTTAGAATACTGACTGAACCCGTCACCACACTCCGTGCAGATGAAGGTACTTGATTCTCCACCCAACTGAGATAAAGCAACACTATTTAATGATTTCTGCTTTTCCATGATGATACTTTGCCCATGAGCTGATGGCATCACTTTTCAATCGGCAAGTAAAACTCTATGCAGTCACAGGCAAAATTGTTTTCCATGTGGGAACGATGTTTCCAGGCTCAACAAACAGGTTCTAAAAAGATGTCCTTCCAAGCTTTATGTTGACATCTCTCCTGAGATTTCCATGTTGTGTTCCACTGATGTGTTTCAGCACCTGGGGAAACCAAAAATAAACAAATAAGAACTCAAACCACTAAAGCTCAAATTACAAAATTTGGATACATATTTTGGATCACTATGCAGTCAGTATAGACCAGCTAAGATCTGCTGTAAGTTGGCACCACAGTATTGGTGCCAAAAGTTTAAATGTCTGTGCATTTAACTTGCCTCTCAACTTTGTAGGTTGATACATAATGAATAGAAACAATTCATATAAAATTGTTACAAATTCATTAAAAACACACACTTTTTGCATATAAAATCATTAAAGGTTTGCTGGTAGGGAAAGTGTGATAGGAAAAGGTACACAAGCAACCGGGATTACCATACGCATAAGAAGACGGTCAAGCAAAGCTGATTAAAGAACTTGGGAGAGCTTCACAATGTCGGGAGTTAGGCTGAAATCATTCCATTAATAGCCAAGAAGCACAGACATCTTCAGGAATTGGCTACAACTGATGCATTTCGAATATCAAGCTACTCCTCAACCAGAAGCTCAGAAATGTGTTACATGGGCAAGAGATAAAAGAAATGGACCTTTTCTCATTGGTCTAAAGTCCTCTTTTTAGATGAATGTAATCGTTTCATTTCATTTAAAAAAAATCAAGGTCCTAGAGTCTGGAAGAAGAGAATGATAGCTGCTCACAGTCAAGTATGATTTTTCTAAAGATATTAATGATGTTATGTCATCCGCTCATGTTAGTACAAAAACAACGCAGCTGTAACTAGTTCAGTTCAGTGAGATTCTACCCAGCATCATCTGCTATCTAAGGTTCAAGACATAGTTATTAAATATCTATGCCTGTGCTCTCACACAGCCCGTGTTGATTTGGAGCGTCTGTTCTACACCTTGTCAGAAATTAACGATGTGGTTGCACAAGATTAAATCCTGTGTACTGTTTCAAATTACAGAGATAATAGTGGAAAATTGGGGGGGGACATTACTGAGCCTCTTCACAGCTATTGCATCTACATACCAGCAATTTTCTCGGTCCTGACCTCAATATTAACCTAGCCATGGCTTATGTTTATGTTGTAGAAAAGAAGTAGTTCACAAGGAATAAATGCCATTGTCAATCAGAGGTAATTAGGCCCAAGTCAGCCCTTATATGGCAAAACTTTTAAATCCTATAGACATACACCAACTACACCAAAAAATATGTGAACACTAACGCAGACAACTTTCTGTGTTTGGGTAAATTGCATGGACCCTTAAGTGTATCATGTCAAGTCTTATTATGACAAGGTTTTGTAAGGGGCACGACATGGCAATTGTAATAATTTTTTTTAGTTTATGCCAAGAAGGAGATAAGTTCAAGAAAATCCACCATTTCCTAGAAGCACTTCTGATATATCTTGCCGATGAGAATGGGATGGATGTGAGTTCAAAGTGACTGATTTTTTTAAGCAATAAAAATCTGTTCATCCTTGAGTCCTGGTGGATGCTCTTGGCAGCAACAACTTTGAGATTAATTGCCTAAAACTCTAGGCAATTAAATACTGCACTAAAACACTAAACAAAAGGCAAGATGTTTCTGTGTTTATCCAAACAACATAACCAGTTGGATTTCTCTGGAAATATGATTTCTTAAGTGTCATGTATACATAACACAGGGTATAAGGGAAACCCAGTTTCTTCAGGTAGATTTCTTTCAGAGAATGCCAATTACACTGCCATGTATATGCGTAACCAAGTTTCTAATGCTATCTCCAACTGCACATGTGCGCAACCAAAGGCTGCAGGCAGTAACCTGCACGCAGCTGAGTGAAAAACATTAATGAAAGCAGAGATCATTAACAGGGCAGTGCCGCCTTATTTTCAAAACAAAATCTGTGTAAGGTCTGACAGAAAATTTAATTTGCACAAATTGTCTCATTGAAGTGTAAATAAGTCACATTACTACATGGATATTAAAAAGTCAGAATGTTTGGATCAGCTGCAGGTGTCTTTCCTTTCTCTCCCCCTGCAGTGTCACTCTGCTGTGACATGAACACACACAGAGACGCAGAGAGAGAGAAAGGGAGAGAGAGAAGTCAAAAAACAGTTTTCTTCTAACTTCACCAGTACTTCATAAAGCATTAATAACATAGATCTGCATTAATGTCTGAAGAATCACGGTCTCCACGTTGAAGGAGATCAACAACGTTGCAGTATAAAGTCAACTTTATACTGTATTTGAATTTATGTTGTTAATAACATGTAGAAAATGTTAATGGGGTAGCTTCACTTGCTTGAATGCTATTTCTGGTTAAAATAAACTTAAGGTGTGTTGACATACAGACATAGTCTTGAAAAATCTCCACTTTGAAAGAAAAAACAATGCCATGGCTGGAAGAAGCTATAAAAACGTTTGCGCAGTTTAGCACTAACTTCAAGAATAAATTGTCAAACTTTGTTTGGAGTAATTAAGTGAAGTGAGGCATTTTAAAACTTAACAAGTAACATGTAATGCATGTTACTTTTTTGTCTAACGATCCCAACACTGGTTGGCATATCTTTTTATTTTTAAGTCTGCAAAATAAATGCAAGTGTTTCAAAGATGAAATTAAAAGGTTTTAAATTCTATACAGTACAATAAGCCAAAAACCTTAAAAAAACTTAAATAAATAAACACCATACTGTGAATCTGTCTTACGCTTAAAAAATACAGTTAAACTAATTTTTGTCTTACTTTGTCTGTGTTTATAACACTAATTCATAATACTGAGCACATCATTAGTATACTAGACGGAACAGTAGATTAAATATGCAGAAGATAACAAAACATTTGCCCATGTGTTTCAAAGAGCCTTATCTGTTGCAAGAGTCACATACAAGCATAACATTGCACAGAGAGCACAGTTAATGTCATTAGCCATGTAATGTGTAGATGTATGTACTGCCCCCTTATAATTGTAAAATTAAGGTTCAAGATAACTCTGCCACAACAAAGTCTGAAATCAAGATGGGGATGCCTCAAAGAAATCTGCAGTATCACAACTATGGCTGAATCCAATGTCATCAATGAAACCCCTGTGAAACTCATGCCAAATCAACGTGCAGAACACCCCTGACGGGACAAGCCAAAAGCTATGCTATATTGCATCAAAATAACTCTTCCATATTGACACTGTTTGAAAACTGCCTATACCCAACCAAAGCAGCGGATTTAGTTATGATAAGCTGTTTAAATCCTGGTCCAACAGCTGATCCTTCTTTCCACATATCATAAAATAATAAGCCTGACAGACAATATTAATGTAAAGGAAATAGATTTGAAAATGAAGATTTTTAAATGAAGAGCTTTTCAACATCAACATCAACAACATCTGAATTAACTAATAATTCAGATGTTGGAATTGAATTGTCAAGGAATGCATAGTATTGGATAAAAATGTATAAAGCACAAGTTTTCTATGTCTGTGTTGACAGTTACATTTATTATGAGCAGCCGTGTATGTCTAAAAACTGTTTACCAAGAGGGGGCGACTGGATCATTCTGCTAGCACACCTCTATTGTGTTTTGGCAGCTAGTAAACGACAGCATAACGTTACTGTGAGGGAGCGGGTGCTGGCAAGCTCTTCTTGAACACAAAACTACAGAAAGACTTAAACTAAGAGCAGTTCATAACGTCTTTATAGTTAAAATAAAACTGTGAAATAATGTTTTGGTCAGACGATAGTACAGATTGACGTTAGCCGCTGCTAGCTAACGCTACACAACAAGTGGGGGAAAGAAATGATTTCTGTACAATTAGGCATTAAGGTATCGGGTAGTTACCTCTAACAGTTGGCTTAAACTACTTACCATAAAAAGGATGACATTTCAGAACACAGTTAACATTTCCAGCGTCCCGCTAATACTGCTCCCAATGGTGCAGGCCCGGACTGTCTATCCCAGATGGTAACGCCGTGACATCACGACGCACGCTACATACGTTTATGACGTTTATACCAAAATGCAAAAAGAAATCCTATTGTAAAAAGCATTTCGTCACTCTACATGCTTTAGTCATTATTTCTTAACATATATTATTTCAGCACATGCACTGAATTTGAGCTACAAATTAAACCAAAGGGCTATAGCCTTTTAATATTTTTTTGTTGAGTTGAGAACTTTTATTTTAAGATTGTATTGTATATAAATAGAATAATAACAGTTTTTAAAGAAAAGACAGGGTTATAAAAAACATCTGCAATATCCACAGAAATAATAAAAACATAGATTATATGCATTAAATTGGTGTACTTAGATTTACAATATTTCCAAATTTCTTTTCTACTATGAAAAGTATGTAAAATATGTACAGATAATCACAAATGACTGAGCACCTCCCACATCCTTAGTAAAAGCATAGCCCAACATAATTTGTAGAACAGTTCTCTCTGCTGGATAAAGACTAGTAGAAGAAAAAGTAGAAAAAAAATTACAGGCCAGAAGAGGAAATGTAAAAACCAAAAAGAAGATACACAGGGTAGACAAATATGTTATAGGCTAAACCTATTTGTGCAGTTGTTGATAAGTGATATTCCATATTAAATAAAAGATATTCTCTAAGTAGTTTCACAATCCTCCCATTTTATCGGGGCGCAGGTCTCTGGACCTGTGGGTGGGCAGGGCTGCACCTGGTGGGGAGGAATATGAGCCCACGGGCTTCGGCATCCCAACGCAATGCTCTGCCACTGAGGCACCAGGCCCCTGGTTGCACCATGTATCAATGGGCACTTAAATAAGCTAGTTATTGTTTCAGCAGGTTACAAATAATACTTGTAGATTCAATACAAGATTTAATGTTCCATCTTTTTAATTATCAATATATATTTTAAATCATTGTCTATAAACTAGTGGCTGTAACATAAAGCCAAGTGAATGGTTATGGTTAATTATTGTGTAATTGAGAGTTGAAGAGATGTTCCCTTTACCGAACAAAACATTTTTCAACTAAACCATGTCTTTTGTTGCTTGTGTAACAATGCCAACCACAAATTAAAAGAACACATATTTTGAAATTATTGTTGGGTTTTTCTAAGATAATATAGCAACTTTCCCATACTGAAAACTTCTGTTTTCCTCCAAACAGATTTCATCCACATCAGGCAACCCAAGTTATTGCTCAACGTTAATGTCTGCTCTACCACAGTGAAAAGTCCTGTAGATGTAGTTTTATGAAGTTGCTTTACTTTATTTGCACAATATATCAAGAGTAAGACACTAACAAAGCCAAATGAGTTGGATAAAATTGAAAGGTACTCATGTAAATTCATATAAGTTTAACAAATATGCAGGCAAAACTAAAAAGCCTCCCCTAAAACAATATCAAAAATTATAATTCACAACCACCTAATACAAGCAAAATATCTATAATATTTATTTCAAGGACTGCCTTCATTATACCTCAGTTTTAAGCCTACTTGGACTGATGTCCACATACTGAAGGCAGGCTCCAGTTCTTTCAAAATAGACTCATGTACTTTATCCTTGCACTCTTGACACACAGTGGCCTGAGCTGGCTGTTGAGAAAAGCTGTGGTGGCTTTAAGGATTCCAGTATTTTTTACACCATGTCATGTTTGACAACAAGAGGTACACACAGGATGATTTGCATACACTTTTAAGGTTCTGGGCCCAGACAGATATGTGTCTGTACACACTGATGACAACCAGGATAACATGTGTCTGCTGGTTTACAGATTAAGGTTTATATTAATTAGAAAGAGCATAGTTGTAGAAGCAGTGGATGAAGTTTGTCTAGATTCCTCGGGAAAAAGAATAATGTTTTGTTGCAATTAAAAACTTAATTTAAGAAGCAGCCAGACAGCAAAGCAAAGCAGTGCAGCCCTATTTTAGCTACAGCCTGCCAGCACACTTTCACTTTGCTGATAAAGCTACTAGCATCTTACTCTTGGCTTGGCTGCAATAAAATAAGCGATAGATAGAGATATAGAGTTGTTATATTCTTCTTGTTGTTGTTGTTCTATATCTTCTTATTACCAGGTACCAATGGTGACAGCTGTACAGAACATCTAGTGTACATCTTCTCTACACCATAAAACACATTGGTTATTCTGGATACTAAAACCAGGTTTGAATTATGAACCTTATCCAGTTAAATGAGCCAGGATCCACTTGTTCGATCACTTCTAAATAAATAATTACATCAAACAAACAAAGTTACAATGAAGTGAATTAACCTGAGAAATACTTATGAATATTATAATCTGTGGGGTACCTTAAAAACAATATAAACCCACTGACATTATAAAACAGAAATGTAATTAACTTAAACAAGGACATTTGTGCACAGCTCAGTAGCTCACTTCTTTGTGTTTTATTGTGGTATTTATCAACCACCAAGGTAAAATACTTTTTAAAAGCTCTCCTGTGTGGTGAAGATTGAATAAAAGCAGAAGTATCCCATCTCAGTTGCTAGGGCTACTACTTTCTCTAAAATAGATAGCTATATTCACACGCACGTTATATTCTTCCATGATGGTTTGTGAAAAAGAAGACGATAGTATATTTACTTAACTAAAATAGAAAATTTAAGTGTGGGCAGCAGCATATGTGTAACAGACAATTAGCATATAGTATATAAGTGGATATTATTTATGCAACCACAAGGGGACACAAGCCAGTGTCTTCTTGTGCCAGTCCCAAGTCTGGATAAATTCAGAGGGTTGTGTCAGGAAGGGCATCAAAACACATGCCAAATTAAAAATATGAATCATGACTTTCACACCAAAAATGACTCCCATACCGGATGAGTCGGGGCCCAGGTTAACAACGACCACCACCGGTGCTGTTAATCTACAGACTACTGGTGGAAATTGGACTACTGTTGGTCGAAGAAGGAGAGGAGGAAGGTTTATTCATAGGCAGACAGAAGAGGAAAGCCAAGAGTGTAAAACTGACAGTAAGGGACTTTGAATGTTGGGACTATCACAGGGAAGGAAGGCTAGAGAGTGGGTTGACTGGATGCAGAGAAGGAAGTTGGATATACTGTGTGTCCAGGAGACCTGTTGGAAAGGTAGCAAGGCTAGAAGCTTAGGAGCAGGATTCAAGTTGTTCCTCCATGGGTCAGTTAGGAAGAGAAATGGAGTAGGAGTTACCCTGAAAGAGGAGTATGTGAGGAATTCTCTAGAGGTGAAAAGAGTATCAGACAGGTTGATGAGTCTGAAGCTGAGTCCAGTGTTGCTAGTGGTTATGCCCCACAGGTAGATGTCAGTTAGAAGAGAAGGAGAAATTCTGGAGTGACTTAGATGAAGTGATTCAGAGCATCCCCAGAGGTGAGAGAGGGGTGATTGGTGCAGATTGCAATGTACATGTAGCTGAAGGAAACAGGGGTGATGAGAATGTGTTTGGTCTTTAGGACAGGAACGCAGAAGGACAGATGGTGGTAGGCTTTGCAAAGAAGATGGAAAAAGCTGTAGTGAACACTTTCTTCCAGAAGAGGCAGGAACATAGGATGACATACAAGAGCGGAAGTAGAAGCACTCACGTGGACTACATCTTATGCCGATGTTGTAACCTGAAGGAGATCAGTGACTGTAAAGTATCTATAAGGGAGAGTGTAACCAGACAACACAAGATGGTCGTGTGTAAAATGACTGGTGAGGAAGATGAATAGGACAAAGGAAGAGCAGAGGACGAAGTGGTGGAAGTTGAAAAAGGAAGAATATTTGAGTGTAGTTTTCAGGGAGGTTGAATTTCCCTTTTTTCGCACTGTTTTCCTTCTGTTCCATATTTTATGACTTTTCTAGAAATTCTCAATTTTCTCTAATATTGCATTCATAATTTTTCCCTCATTTTCTATCAATCAATTTCTGTTACACTCTCATTCTTTCCACATTCATTTTTCACTGTCTTTTCATCTTTTGACGTTTTTCTATGTGGTATATTTTACTTGGGTGTGGTTGACCTAAATTCTCAGTTTTTTGCTTGTTTTTCTCTGTGTTGGTGCAAGTGGGACCATCAAAGCTGGCTAAAATCCTATGCCGCAGGTGTCATCCCTCTAGTTAGCTTCTCATCTCAGCCAACAGTTGAATTCCTGCACGATCAGTCCTTCAGCTCCAAACTCCATTTGCCTTTGGCAAACACCTGCATCGACTACCTCAAGTTGCCACTGATTGACACATATGGGAATTTCAGTGAGAGCATGGACTTTGCATCAGTTAACACAGACAGGCTTGTTTTTCTTTTTAAAATATAAGCAATATGCAGAAAGGTAAAGTTTTGCAGAGATAAATTGTTGATATTTTACAATAGATGCATTCGTATTAAATAACTCATTTCAGATTACTGCCTAATCAACTAAAGCAAAATTTCAACTAGTTCTGAATAAGTGGTTGGAAGATTTTTGGGGGAAATAAAAGCACAGTAGCGCAAAGGAAATCCCAATGTTACCACTGTTCAGTCTTATGCTAAATAACCAAAAGTGTGCTAGATATTTGCTGCATTGTCCACTGATCAACTTTAATACAGTTTAATAACAAAATCCACTACAGCTATAAATAATTCAATACCATGGTTTCCATTATCACTCAGTCCCTCTATAATCCTGTTCAGAACTGGTTAATTGTAATTAAAGTTGTTTACTGTAACAAATACTTTGTTTGCAGTCTCTAACTGTGGGGAGGATTTCTTCATCAAATTCAAGTGTCTCATTCTGTAAAAATATAATCATTTGCAAAGCTCCTAGCTCCAGCACTGTTAAGAACCCTACACTGCCCCTGCTGGAGATGGGTTTGTTCTCCCTTTTGTAGATAATCCATGGTTATTCCACTGATTTTGGTGCTCTGCAGCTACCCACAAGACTTTTGGCATGTAGATGTAGTGGAGACAAAATGTAGTTCATCTGTGGAATTCAGTATGCCCTCATTTTTAATAAGGGTGAAGAGGTTGCCGAAGTTGATTCAGCTCTGCCCACAACTGTGTTGTTGTTGTGAAGATGCATTGGCACAGTTGAAAACATAGTGTCTTTGTCATCATCATGTCAATTTTTAAGAAATGTATATAGAGCAATAAATAGATTGTATCTGAATTTTCTTTGGATTTCCTAATGTAAATAGTTTTCTGATGTAAGAGCTTTTTTACTGACTGCAGTCTGTTGTTATAGCCTGCATATGTAAAGCCATATGTCCAAGAGTCCAATACTACTTCAACCCTTTGTGCATTCAAAGAATATAACTTGATCTAATTACCTATTACCTATTAGAAATACTCACCATAATAGAACAAATAAATGTATATAAGGCCTTCAGCTTACTCAAATCTTTGTTACTCCCTCCTAACTGCTGGTTAATTGGGAGAAAAGAATAAATTGTCTTTGTGTATCCATTAAGCTGATAGAATAATTTTACCAAAATAATTTCAGATTTCGCTATAATGTTATGAACACATTCCATTGCATTGCTGGAAAAAAACACCACTCACTGCCGTTTACTTCCACAAACGGATCTTGAAAAATATCAAAATAATGCTGATGGTGTAGGCCACTCAGGGATTGAGGATTAAAACTGTCCTTTATCCAACTAACTTCCTTTTCATCCACACTCTCACATGTACTTCACTTTACTTTTGCATAAAATTTTTTTAAGCATGCAATAATTTTCCCTTTCTTACAATACGATTCAATTTCAAACTCACCACATATCTTGATGCTGTGTGTGTGATTTGGTATGAATATATCAGGGGGGGCCTCTCATAGGCAACTGCGTGAAACTGCATCTGTAGTGGTTAGGTAACAACTAGATGGTGGGTTCGCACCCTCAGCTGGCTGCAGCCTTTCTGTGTGAAACTTGCATGTTCTCCCTGGACTTGCATGGGTGTCTTTCAGATATGATGTTTTCCTTCCACAATCCAAAGATATAAATGATAGTGTAATTGGTGACTCTAAATTGCCTGTAACTGGGAGTGTGAATGGTTGTCTGTCTGTGTATGTCTCTCCGAGTTGGCCGTAAGACAGACTGACAACCTGTCCACTTTTGCACATGTAGAGAATGAAACTTTTGCCCATTCTTCTTTGCAAAATAGCTCAAGCTCAGTCTGGTTACAACCATTTATCATTTTGTGTTGGTCTATGTGGAAAAGTTCAAGGATTTTGAATAATTTTGCAAGGCATTTTATAGATTCTCAAAACCGACTAGTGACTCTTTGTACTTTGACGCAGGTTCTTCAGATTTAGTGCCACAACAGGTTTGGAAAAAAAGTAGGAAAACTTTTAGGGTAAAACATTATTGGTTCCATTAGGTCAATACAGGACAATACAGCATAGAGTGTTTGGGCTCTTTATCGGAACTTTCTTAAAGAATGTTTTTGAATATCAGGGGAGTTATGAAAGTTATGCATAGGTCACAGCACATTAACTGTGAATCAAATTCAAAGTTCAGTGTCTTGCCCAGACACACTTCGACATATAGGGGATTGAGGTGAGACTGCCTGTACCAACTGAGCTACAGCTGCCCCAATACATTATGAACAATAAAATGTCCAGATATTCCAAATGTTTAACAAGTGATTAATCAGTTAGCCAACTATAGAATGAGGTTCCAGAGCCTACTTAAAATGTTGACTTCTTCAATATTACAGGAGTGATTAACTAACAGAATCATGTCCATGATGTTCCTACTGTTCTGACTACCCTTTACCTTTAGCAGCATAGTACTGTCCAAAACAGGTGTTTGTTTTAAGATCATGTCAAGCAAGAGGGTGGATTACAAAAAAAATGCACATGCTGATAATAACTAAAAAAAGGTTTATTAAAAATTTGTAATCACAATTTATTTCCTGACAATGTGACTGGCATACACATAAGCAAGGAACAACAGACTGGCATATTTGGCTGACAGCAGACGCAGATATTCCATGCAAAAATGTTACACAGTCTGTAATAAAGTTTGCTGCTGTTCCTGCTGTGAGAAGTCACCGGTATGCAAAGAACTCTCTCTAGTGGTCAGGTATATTATGAATAGAAACAACATTTAATACTGCACTCTGTGGTAGGTGCTACCTTGGATTGAATATGAGACAATGGGCCACCTCCACGTTCTTGTCATTAGGTTGACTTTACAATACAGCCTCAGGTCAAAGGATTCTTTTGGCCTCTGGTGCTGTGCCATGTAGGCCCATTCAGTAATTTATCAATGGATGTAACATCAGATGAGTGGATTCTTTAATACGCACAACCTTTTCTCTGTATATAAATATTCATTATTATATGACAATCCAGGTTAAGTGTTATGAAGTGATTTTGCAATGAACATTTAAGTAAAAAAACAGTCAAGTGCAAATAACATTTTAATAATGGTAACACAATTATCATCAGTCATCATTGATCATGATCATCATTACTGAAAGAATGATGAAATCATAATTTCATTCTGAATAAATGCATTTTTAGACTCATGTTATGCCACACATTGCTACATTAATAAAGCCATACGGTACATTGAGGAACTTTGCCATTTCATTTTTTCCCATTTAATTAGCCACAAGACAGACAAAAACAATTTTTGTAACTAACGGAGCTCCAGGACATATTCTGAACAAAACTGCCAAAAATCAATTGGTTCTGACTTCTGAAATACTATTAATTAGACAAAATACGTAATTTATAGATTTAAAATTAAACAAAAAGGCTGATTAATCAATAATGAAAACACATTTTAGGTGTGGCTATATAAACATTAATAATACTGTGGAAAATTATTTTAAACTTGTTTGATTATACATATTCGCAGGGTGATGGTCAAAGACATTTTCCCTCATTATAAGATCAAACTAAGCCGAGTAAACAATGCAGTTGCTATTTTAAGCATAAAAATGTCATAGTCACTATCATATTTGTGTATTAGTTTTATATTAGCTGACCTGTATGCTGAATAACAAGTTTAGTAATTAAATCATGCAGTAGACATGTAGCAGTTGTAGCTCTTTTCCTCAGGTTTCTATGGTGACACACACTGTCATGATAGTCACGAGTTATCCCATGTACAATCATAATTGCATCTGTGGCCAGTTGAGGGAGATGTGAGAGGGGTTGTTAATTTGCTATTGGTTTGATTGTGTAGTGCTCCAACAACACTATTTCACAATTCTTTATACTAGTTTGCAGCATACCATATTGTTCTACAAGAAATTCATGTTCTTGATCACAGTACCCTCATCACTGTCATTTAGGTGATGTATTAGCATACGTAACTAACATAGCCCCCAGTTGTGGACCAGTACTTTCCCTTACCCTTTATTAGAAACATTGTGCCATATCTGTGAGTTGCACAAATTTAGCCATACAGTAATGTAACACCTGTTTTGCAATTATGAACTTTTTCTTACTGCATAATGAAGAAACAAATACCTTTTACAATATACTTGCTTTCTTTTTCTGTTCTCTTTCTGTGTCCCTTTGGAATATATTCAGAAATCTGTGTCTTACAAGTCCTAAGTTTATTATTACAAATTACATTTGACTTTTTCATTACATCAAAATGCTTTTACCATATACTTCACTGCAAATTGATGTACACATTGTTGTGCAACAGTATTGTCTATCAGATGTGTCTAATTAAGACGCTTCTTTGTTAGATGCTGTTATTAGCTTAATCGCAGAGCTCATCATCAATAAAACTGGAACAAAGGTTAAACGATTCAGTCCATTATTTTTAGACTGCTTTGATATTTAAAGAAGAAAACAAAAGCTAACATTGTTATATACAGTTACATTTGCTATGTACAGGTACAGTATTTGTTTATTTATCACGAGAAATCTTATACCTCTGCATCAGACACAGACTTGTCTTTACTCCGACTGGTGACCATTGAGTTTGTGTAGGTATAAGAGCGAGAAACCTCTTCCTGGAAAGCAGTCTCCAATACATTCAGAATGGACTTACGAACTTTATCCTTGAAATCTTGGCCCATGAACACATATAGCAGTGGGTTAAGGCAGCTGTTGAGAAAGGCTAGACTGGTGGCTATAGGGACTCCGATAGTGATGACATGGAATAACGTTTCACTTGCATGATTGGCTGTGTGATTCACCATTTCGATTAAACCCATGATGTGATAAGGAGCCCAGCACAGGAAAAAAGTGGTGATAACAGCAGCAATGATCTTAAAGGAGCGACTTGACTGGCTTGCCAGGGTGCGGCTCCTCTTCAAACGATGGATAATCACAGCATAACAAGAAACAATGACAGAGAAGGGGACAACAAATCCCAGGAGGAAGCGGGTGAGGGTCATGGCCTGATGACGAAACTGTCTCAGCTGATTCACAGACAGTGTATCATAGTCATCAGAAAGAGCATAGTTGTTGAAGCAGTTAATAATTTCTTCATTATGATACGCTGGTCCAGTGTCCTTAAAGATGAAATATGGTGCACTGAGAATCAGAGCCAGTATCCAAACACCCATACTCACACAGGACGCTTTGCATACACTTCTGTGGTTCTGAGCCCAGACAGGCCAAACCACAGACACATATCTGTCCACACTGATGACAACCAGGATGTAGACGCTGGCAAACATGTTTAGAAAGCTTACGGTGCTGTTCAATTTGCACATGAACTTGCCAAAAGGCCAGTGGAAATCCAAAGCGGTGTATGTCACACTCAGGGGAAGGAATGCTGTAAAGAGGAAGTCGGCCACAGCGAGGTTAAGGAACCAAACGGTGTTAACTGTTTTCTTCATCTTGAACCCGGTCACCCAGATGACCACTCCATTCCCAAGTACACCAAGAACAAAGGCCAGGCAGTAAACAATAAGAGACATGATGTTAAGAGACTGTCTTAGCTCAATGTGCTCATCCTTATCGTAGTCATAGTCGTCATACAAAGAGTTATTTCTTCCACTGATATCTGTTGTATTGATCAAATACAAAGGGGTAGTGGTCATTAGCTCCATCATTGTCTTAGATTCTGCAACAGAAAAAAACAACAACAATTGTTTACCTAGAGCTCAAAAACTGTCTATATTCAAACATGCGCTTTTTATGATTACATTTCTGTTTTCCAGTGTAAATGTCCATGTAGAATCGGTTTGTTCAAATAACCATAAGAATATAATAAGGATTAGAATTTCGTTATTTTCATTCAAGAAAAACCTCTCATGATCTCAAAAAGTAATATTATATGATGTGTAGCTTGTCATCCAATATCATTAGGCTGCAATGTCTATGATACTTCACAAATTGTGTTCAGTCTGGCACTATATGACCTAAATAGTTAAGGTTAATGCATGGTTAGTGTGTTTCCCTCAGCAAAAGTTAAAGATAGAAATTTGATTTGTTTATGCTGTCACACGCTTTAATGGGAAAGAAAATAAAAAACGACGATCTTATTATTTTTCTGCATTAAATGAATTAGTACATTCGGATGAACATAATAACAATTTGAAGATACTCTTTGTTTCTGGTTTCTGTGCTAGTCTGGTGATGAATAAAAACGTAAGAACCTTTATGTCTGCAAGTTTCACAAAACATGCAAAACTGGCCCTATTACCGATATAACGATAACTGAAATTAAAATGCAAACGTTTTGAGTTTTACCACAGACTAAAAACACTCCGCTTAGACCTTCATCACCTTAAGAATAAAAAAATATCAGAAACGAACTTCAAATATTAGACATCGTTTCTGGTCAAGACATACCAGGTAATCTAGTTGATATTAAAGACTTTTTGTCTCTGAGATAAAGTTTCTGGCTTCAGTACCTTGCACACAGCTCCAGTTCGATGAGTATAAAGTCCACTCCGCACAAATCCGAGCAGCCTGTGGAAACCGTGGAGCGCAGATGGGACACCTTAAATATGTGACGTCACCGCCCACATCGAGGGAGGGCCTCTGACTCGTCGATTGAAGGGCACTGCCCTCTTTCAAATCCATTACAGCTGCATTTTGAACACCCAGCTCTGCAGTCATCAGTACTGCCATCATCAGGTCTACATTTGACTTTGAAAAGCTACTTGCTGTTGCATCAATGTCTGTGTGCGAAATTCTTAGAAGTGCAAAAACTGTGATTAAAAAGAAAAAAAGGTGTTTGTCCAGGATGCCTATAGGCTGGCCCACACTAGCTGTCTGACCTGCGTCAAACTAGAATGTTGTCAAGTTTCCTGAGAAATTCAGCCTCCATACTGCTCTAAACTTTGGAACTTAAGTTATTCAAATTAGGCTTTAATATTAGCCAATAGTTGAAACCACAGGTCAAATGATTAAAAAAAAACAATAGGCTTTAGTTTTGAATAAAGATATCAC
This sequence comes from Channa argus, assembly GCF_033026475.1. Lineage (NCBI taxonomy): Eukaryota > Metazoa > Chordata > Actinopteri > Anabantiformes > Channidae > Channa > Channa argus. The sequence goes on along the minus strand of NC_090203.1, from coordinate 14,800,599 downwards.
TTTTCACCCATTTAAACAGCTGCAGCAGCGACTAATTACTACTACTATAAAAATACAACAACACATGGTTACCAGGCATTCAGACCACTGTAACATTACTGAAGATACAATCGCAAAGCACACACTAACCTAGCTAAATGAGCAATTAAACATGTTACAGCAACGCTAACATATCTGTAGCATCTCTGTGGTTACCTATTTGAAGATGCCAGCATCTCCTTGTTTGTCCTCCCATCCTCCTCTCTAGTAATCTGATCCCTATTCATCCTTCATGTCCCAGGCATTATACAGCAGCTTTTAAGGTTCCCAGTGTTACTTTCCACTACAGTCATTTTGCTGTAGGAATTACCCACAAATCGGCCATTTTAACTACACCTGCAGAAACTCTGCTCATGTCCTCTGTAGACAGCTAGACAGCAACCTCTGTCTGCATAACCCATCATTTTTATTCCTGTACATTTCCTCTAATTTGCTTCTCATTTATATTTCTTTTGATTTTTTTTTCTTTTTTCTTTTTTTTTCTTTTTCCTGTTTCAATTATTGGAAATAATGTATTTTGTATACTCAAAAACTATTTTGAGCTTTAATTCTAGAGTGCTTCGCATGTGAAAGAGTTTGCTCAAATATTGGTAAGAACAAAAAATAGTCCCTTGCAGATTATGCTGCTGTCTGACTAACAACTTTAATGATCAGTGCTGATAATCTAAAGTCTGAAACAACTTTACAACTGCTACAGCATGTCTGCTTTGCCACTTGATAGAACCTTTTTCTTTTAGGGAAACTCCAAAAGTGAAAACACAGGGAAACCAAACAACTGATTGCGTAAATTGTGGGTTGTTGAGATGACTACCTGAGAAATAGTTGGGCAGTGACTTCTCAGCACCAGTGATCCTACTGTGTAATGTGTTTTTCAGCGTGGTTGAGCTTAGGTCTAATTACTCTGTGTTGACTGTTTAAACTGGCATCTGGACACGTAGGCTACATAATTTTTAATGTCCCCTATATTCAGCCTTTGATTAAAGAAAGGCAAAGCAAAATTTGTTGATGAATTAACTTTTTGATAAGGAGTTTTATAGACTTCGTCTTTGCTACTCTTAACTTGAAAATAGACACAATTGTGTTACCTGTGTGAGCTTCCAAACCTGCAAGGAAAATGCTTCTGGTGAATGTTTTTGCTTACCCTGTTCTGGAAGTTTCAGGGGCCTGGTGGCTCAGTGGTAGAGCATTGGGTTGGGATGCAGAAGCCCACAGGTACCAATCCCACCTGGTGTGTCCCCGCCTAGCCACCAAGGGCCACCTTGGTGCCGGTCCCGAGCCCAGATATAAAAATGGAAGGGTTGCGGCAGAAAGAGCATCAGGCCTAAAAACTCATGCCAAATCAATGTGTGGAACACATTCCGTTGTGGTGACCCATGAAGGGACAAGCCAAAAAGCACTGATCTGTGATTTCTGGAAGGAGTGTCACCACTGATGCAGTATACCTACGTTCTGCAATATATTCGTTTTCATCCTGTTTTACTGGAAGATGTGTTTTGACATTTCTTAATACGTTTGAAGTACAAGTGCAAGTGTATCAGATGCACATTTTAAGAAACAAATGTGAAAATTAAGCAACAGAAACACGACCTTGTAATAGTCAAACATCAAATACACAGCGTGTTTTTTTTTCAACTTTCAGTTATTTTCTGCACTTTATTGCACACCATTAAATAATCAAAAGCCAAATATCCGCCCTGCATCATAACAAAAAGGGCAGTTATGCTTCAGCACTTCAACACAGTACTACAGCACAGATAGAATGGCAGAACAGCAAAAATGACATTTGATCAGCACAGAGTACAACCAACTATGCTGCAGACTCATGCAGAGCATGGGGGTTGAGACTTTCACCCTGGAGCAAATCTAAACAATAATTCCCTGCAATTTCATTTTAAACCTGACTGGCTCACAGCTAAATAAATGTGTCAACAGAAAGATAGGGTAACAACAATGTGGATATGGCGAAGGTTTGCTCTCATGTCCCCAGCTGAGCTGTTTTTTGTGGATTTTATCTGACATACATATATTTTCTCTCACATTGTTCATCTTTACTCTAGGTTTAGCTGCCCTTCCACCCACACATTTATACACTTGGTAAGATCGTTCTTTTTCTTCCCTTTTATTTTGCAGAGTTTCCTGTGGAAAGTTACAAAAAGTTTGTATGATGGGTCAGTAATTTCGGTTCACATTACAAATGTATAAACACTGACATTAAAGCAAAAATAGCAGTGGGCAAATATAATTCTTATTATGGGGCACAGTTTGACATCTTGGAACAGAATCTCAGTAACACAGCAAAGTTCATCAACAGAAATAAAAGAGAGGATTCAAAAACCTATGCAAAAATCTTTCACAAACTTTGAAAACAGCTGTTTTGTGCAAACTTTTGTATAACTAAATGTTTACTGACAATACCTGTTTGAGAAATATATTTTCATATTTTCAACTGACATTTAAAATTTAAAGTATGTTGAAAACTACAGCTGAATTGTGTACTGTGATTATCTGATTAATCCACTGGCTAAATAAACTCAAAGTTAGACATCAAAATAGATAATCCTGAATTTATATTGCAATAAGAAATTTCTTCAATGCTCCAGGAGGAGGTTAATAAGCCACACTGGCAAACAATAAAACAAGAAAAGCACCTTAGTGATGGTGCTGGTCTTTAGTTTTAGGTTTTTTACACAATCAAACACAATGAGGCTCAAAATGCTGAACTGATCAGATTTGCAAAATGTGACCTGCTACAACCTGCCCAACCCTAAAAATGAATCTGAAGGGATGCATATACACACACCCTACACAGGAACTGTGTCCTGCCAGGAGTCCAGATGTGAGGGGGAGGAAGAAAAAGAGAAGGAAGAGAGAGCGAGAAAAAGCATGAGAGACATTAAATATCTGATGTGTCTGTGTCCATGTCTCCAGCCCCTGCATGAGTTAAGTGCCATGCACTCATATTTGAGTGTGTAGGAGGACTCATGTTTCTGTTATTATTCCCTTTTTTTGATACTTAGATGTTCAGCATCTGAGAAACATCTCCACTGAGAGTTATTTAAATGAGGACCAACACCAACTCAATCTGACTACAGGATACCTTTTCATTTGAACTGAGCAAGTCACACAAGTGTGACTGTGCTATTCTGTAAATGACATGCCTGTTTTAGCTAAAATGTAGATAGTGTGTCTATTCTTTAAATTTGATAATAATCCTCTTAAGCAATTGGTTCTCCATTTTTTCTTTCTGTGCTGATGTGTTTTTTGTTTAATTTTGCTGCAGACTCTTGTACTAGAACTTAAAGGCAGAGCATTTTGCTGGTGTCTGTAGGGGATATTAATAGCTATCCCAAGGCTATAGTTTGAGGGAAGCCTTCAGAACCCAGGGCTTGCCACAGTTCTTGATTTACCATGCAAACGTACAATTATGTGTGTGCTGCACAAATACCAATTTGGGTGTGTAAAACAACTCATGGAGGTTTAAAGGGAATTTAGTTTTGTGGTGGGGGATATACGCATTTGGAGTTTGGGGGTTTATTATTCACTACAGGCTGGAAGGGTGGGAGTGGAACCTGAAAGACACAACAAAATGTATCTGTGTCTGTGTGTGTCTTTGTTTGTGGGACAGTAAAGTACTAATGACATACGCCTGCATCAGCGTCAGTGTAATATACCTAGTATTTTTCGTCGCTGTTTAGAGCAAAACACTGTGAGCTCACATTATTTCTAAACCCTTTGCTTCTTTAGTAAGGGAGAAGAGTGGTACACTAGCTGTTGTGCTGAAACATCTCTACAGAAGGACTGACCCAAATAGTGGCAATCTACTGAATCTACTGGTTACTGGTGAAACCTCGAAGGTTTGTTGATCTTGTTGCGGTGCTGACTGGAAATGAAACCCCTCTGTCTCATGAGTGTGGAGAGGTCAGGAATTTTGTTTTTCAAGGCAATATGGGTGCCATCGGGTTTCAACCATGTGGCTCAGTGACGTTTTTTTATTCCATAAAATCCACCACATACAGGGGAAAAAAGCTGAACCTCAATAACTTAAACCACTTCCTTACTTTGTGAACACTTAGAACCACAATTCCTGGTCCTTCTTTAGGAGACCTAAAGGATATGAGTAATAAGCTTGTTCCAGCTGTGTCCCAACAAGTCTGGCACTGTGCAAGTCTTATAGTACACATCTTTAACACTGTACTCTCTCTGTTTGCCTGAGGGAATCTTAGGCACAGTGGAATGGGTTCAGAGGAACCAGAACTGGTAAACCATGCAGGGAATGTCAAATGGTGTGAAAAAAAGAAAGATTTATCTTTCTGCATATTGAGACTAAGAGTTGGGATGAAAAATACAGGAACAATATGTTGATTGTGGTAGTTCCAGTTTGCAGGGACAGCAGTCTTCAAAGTGAAGTCATTCTCTTGTTACTTAACTAATCCAAAGTATTCCAATATGGCCACTGTTTTGCACATGTGCAACTTTACAAACATCTGGGTGTCACATGTAAAGCTATCAAAAGCATTTTCTTCAGGGGACACTTTATTGGCTACTGCAGACTTCTGTTGAAAATGTACTCAGAATTTATTGATGTAATCTAACAAGGACAGGTAAGCCTATCTGCAACTCTAGAGTTTTTTTCAGTTTTTTTTCAAACTATTTTTATTTTGCCTCACCAAGTTGTTGCAGTAGTTTGCTGTCAGTTTTGATATGTTAAATTAACAACAGCGCTGAATATATCCGAATATTTACAAGAGTGTTAGAAGAAACTTTTGTTTGCCAAGCTGCTTACCAAATTAAATTTCAAAATAGCACTGTATGATGAAGCTATCTGAAAAAGTATACTGGTGACTAATTTATTTGAACAGCATAAATACAAATTAATTTCAACCAGGAAAGAAACATTGGGGACATCAGTGATAATTTACTGATAATATGCAGGACATTAAACTACAGACATTGTCCACATCAGATTTGATTTATGTTCTGACTGAACTCAAAATGACAATGGGAAATTCCAAATGTTATTTTTGCATTTGTTTCTTTTGTTGAGCTTTTTCTTTTGGAATTTTTGACGGATTTTTATGATTTTCTTGTTATATTATAATCTTATATATTGCACGTTACACCAGGATCCTGTGGAAACAAAACACATGTTCAAGGTTAGAATGTGTACCTCTGACGTTCGAAGGCCTTGAGCAAAAGCAGATAAGAGGACTAAAATACCTGAATGTAAGAGAGGGACAGCACTTTAACCTGCTGGTCAGATGGAGAGAAGCATGAAGCATTTCATACTTTCATACTTTACTTTCTTCGGATGGGCAGGTATGATACAGCATTGATGCACATATTTGATTCAATATTTTATGATTAAAGATTACACTTTTTAAAATCTCCATACAATAGTTGCCCTGCAGGATGACAGGATTGTTGGAGGGTATGAGTGCCCAAAAAATTCTGTGCCCTATCAAGTGTCTCTCTTCAGTGGATACAACTTCTGTGGTGGAACTCTTCTGTCTGATGAGTGGGTCCTGTCTGCTGCACACTGCAAACCAAAGTAAGAAGACTGAGCACTTAGCCTTTTTCTCTTTAAACATGATGTAAGGCTAAACTAATAGGTTTATCTTATGCTTGGACACTTCTTCTCTTAATCTCTCTCTTAATAATGGGTTTAATTGTTTCAGGTCAAATGCAGAAATTCGATTGGGAGAGCACAACATCTGGGAATTTGAAGGGACTGAACAGCATATTATATCGGCAAAGTTTATCATCCACCCTGACTACAACCCCCGCACGCAGGACAATGATATCATGCTCATCAAACTAAGTCAACCTGCGACTCTTAACAGCTTTGTGCGGCCTGCATCACTTCCATCGAGATGTGCAAGTGATGGGACGATGTGCCAGATTTCTGGATGGGGGAATCTGCGCCCCAGCAATGAGGGCTGTGAGTTTTTCCCCCTCTTTTTCATGCCATGATTACACAATAAAGCACTTTATACTGTATTTCTTTTTCTTTCTCCAGCGAGGTACCCCGATAAGTTGCAATGCCTTGAAGCTCCTCTCTTGAGTGATGACATATGCTTTAATGCATATCCTTTCCAAATCACTGAAAACATGATCTGCGCTGGTTATTTGGAGGGAGGGAAGGACTCCTGTCAGGTCATACAGAGCTCGTACCTACAATACAGTTTTCCTGATTCTTGATATAAAGAATGCACCAGGAACGACAGCCTATTTCTTCCTTTTTTCTTCTTAGGGTGACTCTGGGGGTCCCATGATTTGTAATGGAGAGCTCCAGGGTGTTGTATCATGGGGACATGGGTGTGCTCAGAGAAAGAAGCCTGGAGTGTACACCAGAGTTTGCAATTACATCTACTGGATCAAGAACACAATGGCGTCTGGTTAAGCTGAAAATATTAAAGAATTCAAATGTGAACTGGCAAAACTGGTAAAGTCAGCTGTGTAAAGTGTTAGCTTTACTGGTTTATAGGTGTGTGATATTACATCCTGCAGATATACATCTGCTTTTCTCTTCACATTTTCACACACAGTAGTGAAAACTTCTACAAGAATTTAAAACTGTGACACCAGTGTATTGCTCAACAAGTGTGTAAAACAAGTGTTTCATTAATATGTGTTTGCAAAACCTTGTGTCAGTCCCATAATTCATAGCGTTGGTTAGTATGTCAGTAAATCAAAAGTATCTCAGGGTGTAATAAATTGTGTGACAGATCTAGAGCCAAATACAAGACCCGTATTTCGCTCTACTCAAAGCTCGGACTCAGAGTAATATGAATGAGGAGACAAGCTTCTTACTGAAGAATGCCTCAGTAAAAGGCAAACCTGAAATTTACACTGAGCCAACAGTAAATCACCATGGTCACAAAATGCTGCCACAGTGCTCTCTGTGGGTTGAAACTGTGAAGCACGTTGCACACTCTTGCCACGCTTCATAATCACTGGGTATGGAAAAGTGGAATTTATCCAGTTGATTATTCAGTAACCTTCTTTAGTTTGTTAAAGCGCCTGGAGATCCACGATGTCCTGGTTCAGTTTAGGTCTTAATATTATTTTTGTAAGTCTCATGTTAATGCAGATGGAAAATTATTGAGCTCCTAAAAAAGTAATCACATGTCCTAAATCCTTTCCGAGGACTTTAGTCCATAACATCTGTGAGTAAGGGCACGGAATACTCACACACATCACAAAATCACAAAATCATTCAAGTGGATTATGGTTGCTTGGGTGGGGCAGAGGCAGGAGGAGCAAGTCACTAGGCATTTGCTTGACCACCAATTAAAGACTGTGGGCTGACTAGGTTTCTGAAGAGAAAAAAATAGCTGTTATTGGAATGAAACGTGCTGAATGCTAGACATTTTTTGAAAACATGACCTTGGACAGAATGTTGATTCTGGCAATACAGATGTCTGTGTTTTGATTTTAATAATTCCACAAACCATGTTTACAAAAATGTTATGGCATCATGCATTGGCATTTTACAGGACATGTTCTTGATGTGGGCACAGAATTATGCAGTTAAACCTTTTGCAAAGGCAGGGATTAGCCTGGGACATGCCAGCAGTTTTGCCATTAGCTCATCATATAATCAAAGTAGACCAAGATTCCAACAATAATAAAATAGGAAACCTATACAGGTCAGGGCTGTGAAGGACAAGCTCACTATAAAAAACCCAAATATAATAAATGTAAGGGAAGCCAGTTCATCAGCTAAACACATTGACTAGCATGAACTCTGTACATGACATCATCTGCCTGGTGGCTTCTATTTAGCTTTGACATGAAGCATGTTGACAGCTCAGGCCAGCTCTTGTGGCTAAGGGTGTGGACCTTCGTGAACAGTCAACAGATTTCCCCATAGAGAAACCTTCCAGAGATTAAATCACAGTTATGTTAGGACATTAACACAAACTCAGAGTACCATATAGGACAGACTTTGACTTTTGAAGTCAATGATTAGCATCAGAGAACAGGGACATGGCCTCCTTACACTGACACGGCGTTTACATCCTCTTCTATTACACCACACAACCAAATACCTGCGTTCCTCCCTACTTCCCGCTTTTCTTTGGTTTGGTCTGAACTGTCAGATAAGAGCCAGCAGAGGGCAACATTTAACTTGTAAAAGCACGATTGCAAATCTTCATGGTAACTTATTTTTTCTCTTAATGAAAACGTGAAAAAATACCTCCATATTTTGTCATCTGGCTGAACATGTTCTGGCAAACATACTCCAGTTTCATTTCCAAACTTAATATCTCATATCCTCAAAACCATATCAGTCCCAGGACTGCATTTCTTTTTATTTCAAGCCTACAAAAAAATTATTAGAAAATTGGATCAGATAAAAATATTGTTGTGATTGTCGTTATTATTAAAAAACAGGTAAAAAAAATGTACGAATATGCATGGTATGGAAAAAACACGGGGCTCTTCAGATATTTTTTCCCAATAGTTTTGTAGAAGGTTCCCGGACTGAACATCTCATGGTAAAAAAAAAAAAAACGACCATCGCCTTGCTCCTGACGCACAACTGAGTCAGTGGGGCCGCGCGTAATTTATATTTCCCCAGACATAAAAAGCATGCACATGGCTCCAACCCGTCTTTACTCTAGTAAGTCATACAGCCAACAAGTAGCCAGACAAGAAGTCACAGAGTGGATGTCTCGAAAATTTAAAGCCAGGGGAACTTCACGAGGTAGGATTCAAATTAATAACGCTAAAATGCGTTTTTCTTGCGGTTTTACTCAGAAATTCTCACGAATGCAGTGCAATTAAATCTAAACTTAGTGCTATTGTTGGATATTATTATGTTATGTTATTGATGAATAATGATTTAAAATTTCTGCTAGCGGTATTATTTTTGTTTACAGTTTTGCTGCATAAACGATTATTAACTCTTTAGACTATTTATTATTGATTGTAAGTTACCAGATTATGAACAAGGTTTTTGGTTAGTGTAGCAGCTTTTTTAGGTCAGATACAGTTTCTGTCACAATAACAAATTGTGCTTGTTTGCGAGTGTGGAATAGGTTGTTTACAGTTAACTTGCACTGTTTCAAGCATTTATACACTGTAATTTTGTATTCAGTTTAAATAACCAAAGTAAATAAATTTTGAAGTAAGAAACTTCTCAGTCTTTTAGAAGCACTATGTCCAAATATCCAGAAGAATGAATGTCAGCTGTGTCTTCTATAAAATCACATGAAGTGGAGTGACACAGTTAGGTCCATAGACAGTATAATTTATACAGTGCCACAGTTTTCATCATGTTGGCTCTGTATGCCACAACAAATCATGTCAAATGAAACAATAAAGATGTGATTGAATTGGTTTTATTTTCCCCAGAACAACCAGCTAGAGACAGCGACAATAAAGGCCTGGCAGTAGATCACCAGGGAAGCAATTTAGCATCTAGTAATGTCTTTGAGCTCCAGACGTCATTGACTGCAAAAGATTTTCAATCAAATATTAAAAGTATCACTTTAATTTGTGAATATGTTTGTTCTTGGTTGTTTTATTTTAAACCCTTTATTATAGTGTAGAAAGTCAAATGAGAAAAAATTGTGTTTCTGTCCAAATATATATGGACCTAAATGTAGTTGTCAGTAATACACATTCATGGATAAACAGTCTGGTTTTCTGGGATTTCAAATATTATATAGTGAAGCTTTATTGTTTTCCAAGTTTTATTGATTTTTACCTTTTTTAAAATCCACCTAGTTTCCTTTGATGTACAATATTTCCAAACCACAATGCAATAATCTTTTTTTGCATGTACAAGCCATACTAACATGTTGTCTCTGTTTCTTTTGGAAAAGAAGAGACACAATGAAGCTGAAACATTTATTAAAGAAGCTGGGTTCAATATTCCGTGCCATCCTCACTTTCCTGTTTGCTCTGCTGGTTCTGGCTGTGATGGTGTGGGCTTATGTTGAGGGTTTTCAGCTGGTGACCTCCACGTATGGAATCATCTCTTTTGGATTTTATGGACTACTCCTCTCACTTCACGTGTTGGTCCAGAGCTTGTTTGCGTTTATTGAACATTGGCGCATGAGAACCCGGACAAATCCTTGCACCTTTACCAAAACCATCGGCTTTACCATATCAGCTTACCAGGAAGACCCCGACTATCTCAGAGAGTGCCTAAACTCCATCAAAGCCCTCAAGTACCCTCCTGAGCTGTTGCGCATTATCATGGTGGTAGACGGGAACTCACAGAATGACAAGTATATGATGGACATGTTCATGGAGGTGTTTGCAGATCAGGATCCTGGCTGTTATGTATGGACAAACAACTACCATGCATGGGACGCCACCCAGGCCCAGCAGGATGTACAAATAGCTACAGCAATAGGCTTGGAAGTGTATACTGATAATGTAATAGAAGAGGATTCGGAGAAAAAATATGTAGAGCACCTGATCCAGACTAAGAGGTGTGTGTGCATCATGCAGAAGTGGGGTGGCAAGCGAGAGGTGATGTACACAGCGTTTAAAGCACTTGGCTCATCAGTTGACTATATTCAGGTATCTATTTTTATTTTCTCCTAAATATTTATCACATTATGATTGTTTTACTTAAAGAACATCAACGCATAGCTCAGTCTTAATGATGTGACTCTCTTTCATCTTCTACAGGTGTGTGACTCAGACACTAAACTAGACCCTCTGGCCACAGTGGAGCTATGTAAGGTGCTGGAGAGTAATCCCAAGTATGGTGCTGTCGGAGGAGATGTGATGATCCTCAACCTGAAAGACTCTTACATCAGCTTCATGAGCAGCCTCAGGTACTGGATGGCTTTCAACATTGAAAGGTCCTGCCAGTCTTTCTTCAACTGTGTGTCCTGCATAAGTGGTCCTTTGGGTAGGTAACAATTGCAAATGTCAGGCACCTGTAGTGATGGCTTTAATGCAGAGTTGCAATTTGGAACTGATATTTCTTTGGTTGTTTCTTCATGAAGGTCTGTATAGGAATGATATTCTCCAGCAGTTTCTGGAGTCTTGGTACAACCAGAAGTTTCTGGGGACTCACTGCACATTTGGTGATGACAGACATCTCACCAATCGTATGCTGAGCATGGGATATGCCACAAAGTAAGACATTTCCAAACATAACTATGTCATGAAAGATACATCACAATTACTTTCAAATCATGTAGTGAGATTGAATACAAACGATTTTATATTTTTTTTAGATACACAGCCCGCTCCAAATGCTACACAGAGACACCTCCTCAGTTTCTGCGCTGGCTCAACCAGCAGACCCGCTGGACTAAATCGTACTTCCGCGAGTGGCTGTACAATGCAATGTGGTGGCATAAGCACCACCTATGGATGACCTATGAGTCCATCGTTTCAGGTGTTTTCCCCTTTTTTGTCACTGCCACCATCATCCAGCTGTTTTGGACAGGCACCCTGTGGGACATCCTCTGGATTCTGTGCTGCATCCAGCTGATCGGCCTGGTTAAAGCGATGTATGCCTGTGTCTTACGCAGAGACTTGGAGATGGTGTTTATGTCTCTTTACTCAGCTCTGTACATGACAAGCCTGCTTCCTGCTAAATACTTTGCAATTCTTACCATGAACAAAAGTAGCTGGGGGACATCAGGTAGGCGTAATATTGTAGGAAACTACATCCCCCTCCTCCCTCTTTCAGTGTGGGCAGCCATCTTATTAGGTGGGCTCAGCTACACAATCTACAGGGAAAGTCAGCTGGACTGGTTAACTCCAGCCAAGATTCTGGAGACCAAGTTTCTTATCTTTGGCAGTGTGGCCTACGTATGTTACTGGTTGCTTATGATGTTGCTCTACTGGGTGTGGTTCCGCAGGTTATGTAGAAAACGCTCTGGAAGTTACACACTGAGTGTGTAGATCTGTCCTGTGATGGACTATGAAGAAAGAAAGAATTTATTCAGTGTATTCAGTTGATTTCATTTATTTATTTTGACTCATATTGCAGAAACTGATGGAGCCACCAATCTTAAAAAAGGGAATAAATATTGGCAACGGAATGGAAAGCCCTCATATTACATAATAATTTTTTTTGAACAGGTAACAAAAATATCAATAATAAAGAAAAATATTTGATCATTATTGGGATATTGTTGCATGCTTAAATTAAACTGTACTGGGGGCTGTACCGAGTGCTTGCACTTTCTTGTTGAAGTTTCTCTTTATCAGTTGATGACATGAGGTATTTTCGGTCTTCCATCAGATATTTAACATTTATTTATGATATCTGAAAATAGAAAATTGATATTTTTGTATTTTTATATTTGTATTCAATTGCATGTGTAAGGAATCAGGTTTCTGAATAATTTAAACTCTGTCCATGTGTATATACATAACTTTACAAAGACATCCACGTTTCACTGTGTATCTTTATTTGACATCACTACTGCTGTTGTTATTGCACTGGATCCTAGACAGCACAATCTGCAGTGTTGCAGACTCACTGAAGTATACACTTAATTATATGGAGTAGGTATAGCATTTAAAAATGTCTGTATTCCTGCTTACACCTGCTTAAGTGATATGTGAAGTATGTAGGATGCACTTTGATAATTTTTTTTACCACAAAGAAAAAGACAAAACAAGTTTACACATACTTTCTGAGATATGTTGCAGAATACTGTGAAATTGTGACAAAATTGAAGAGTTTGATAAGAGATGAACACATAAAATGTTTTTTTGATGTGCACAGTTCTGTTCTTTGGTTCATAGCGAACAGTTTCCATGTACTGTACAACTGGATTGCTTAAATCATTTTTTCCATGCATTAGCACAAACATGTATATCTGTAAAACACGCACTGAATAAAATAGTAAAAAGGTTTTTAGATCAAATTGAAGAGGCTGCTGAGGGCATCTCAACTTGTTTTAAGGCATATTAAAAAATTTTAATATTTGTACGCTAAAAGTTTCTTAAGTAGACACAGGGTTTATAGTCATTTGTAATGAACCAACAACATCTGTTAATTGAAATCAAAGTGCCTATATGCTGTGATCTGCCATGCTGTGCTGTAAGCAAATGTGTGTGTTAGAAAAGTTCAATAAAACAAAACATTTTATTTCATAAAAACATTGCCTCCTATTTATCTTTTATCATATCTAACCAATTATTAACAAATATTAATTGTATTTATTGCCACAGGGCAATGGCTAAGTAACCGAGGTAGAAAATTCAATTTGTCCATAATGCTTTATTGTTTTTTACACAAGAGTCTCCCATATGTGCTTACTTCCCTATTGGGCCCCTCTTTAACTGTAGAATGTTTGTCTGTCTAGGAGTGTTTTGTAGATGGTGCGAGTGAAATCCCTGCTTGGTCGTTTGTAGATATAATTTTAATAGGCATTTATATTGTCTGAGAATGAGTCCAAATACTAGGTAAAGACAAGTCATCACTTCATTCTATTTACATGTTATATCAAAATTATTCCCTAACTGCACCTTTTCTAGTATTTTAAATATTTGACTGCAGTCAATGAATGCTTTTTGGCTCCCCATCCTTTCTGTCCACTTGCTATTAACACAATATCTTTACAATGCCTACAGGGATTTTAACTATCTGGCACAAACATCTACTTGGACTCAAACTGCAGCTTGACTGGTGGGTGGAGCCAAAAAATCATGAGGCAGGAATTCCAGTTGGTTTCTAAATGACTATTGAAAGACTATTGGGACAAAAAGGGGTCAAACTTACCATCTGCTGAGACCATGCGGACACACACTGAGCTGTGCTAGTAGATCTTATACTCAGAAATGATTTGGCTGGAGGAAATGTTTTTCCATCTCTGGATGTTACTGAAATTCCGAGCACTGATGTTTGTGTCTGATTCTGCTGTGCTAAACTCACCCCCTGTTTCCCGTTTGTGCTGTAACCCATGCACAAGAACGAAAGCTTGGAATCTTGGTGGATCTCAGAGACTCATTCATGAGCATCTCTGATCCCACAAATTTGCCATCAGAATGTAAAGACAGTAATGAATCTGTTTACATTGATTTACAGCCTGATGACAAGATGCTGTCTCTCTTAGTAGACAGATATCAGTTAATTAGAGCGTAGGGATCTGATCCAAATTTATCTCACTGTTTGTCCCGAATGAAAAATCTAACATGTGAAAAGTTTGTGTCTTACCTGCTAGATGATGGTGTTCTAAAGCGCCACTGGTTACCGAGCTCTGGTTCCACATATGAGTCCGTGTGCCAAATTGTTGTTACAAGTAACAAACTTACAATGGTATCCTTCGTTATATTTTCTGGCCTGTACTTAAATCCGATGTTGCAAAGCTCTGCCATTCTTGCCACACCTGCCAAGTCTCTGGTAAACCCAATCAGTTAATCCCTGTTGCTCCACTATGACCGATTCCTGTTCTTGGAGAACTATTTGAACATGTAATGTAGACTGTGTTAGTGCATTTTCAAAACACAAAATTTACGAAACTCTCTAGTCGAGTCCAAACAGGATGCTAGCTTGGTTGGGAGTGGCAGACATGGACCACCGAGGGGTGCTGACATCCATGGTATAAGGAGGAAAACGCAATTAGGTGGCGACAATCAGTTTGAATGGCCCAATCCGTGACAACCTCTTGTAGTTATTGGATGCATGAGGTTTGGAAGCGTGGTAGGCTTGAGAGGCTGGATGGGTCCAAATCAGTTTTATTTTTTGATTTTGCAATATGTTTGGAGAGTGGCTGTGTCTGCTATGAGTTATGGGATACCTGAAATATTCATTAACTATGGATTAAAATCTTTTTAAATATACATTTTTCTCAACTTTGGTCAAAGCTGAAAATTTGCTTTCTATTCTATCCTGGACATTAACGTGGAACTGGCTGAAAGTATGTGGGCCCAGTTAAAGGCACTGATCATCATCTTTTCTCCATGCTGGACCACTATCACACATGCAAAGTTATAGACCCCCAGCGATCTCAAGTCACAGACCTAATTCTCAACATCCTACTTTTTCTTTACCACCTTACAAAGACTTGGATCCCCTGATGCGGACCCTCCTCACAAAGTCATTGTCTTGGTGAAAAACAGTGGGCGACCTTACTGGAAATGTCAGGCCTAGGGAATCTCACAGTCTGTAAACCCTGCAAGGCCGACCTCCGGAGTCTGTTAAGCAACAGCCCCCCCCCCCACCAAAGGGGCCTGTTCATGCCAGAGCTCACACCCCATTCCTTCGAGAGCCTCTTCTTGCGTCACATAATCCCGCCCATGGCTCAACTAATGCTCACATTCAAGATGAAGCCAAGAAGTCAGCCGATGCCCTGTCTGTTCATGTTCCCTGGCTGGTAGATGAGGATGACGCAGTCCACTTTCCTGTTCATGTTTGCTACAATTACAGTTATCATATTTCTTAATAATCTGTACAGGCAGGGTCAGGCAGAAATGTAAGGACTGAAATGGGCTCAGTGCCATAGTTACCCTTTTTATTCTTGACATGATCATTTAACTTTTCACAATTAGAAGATTTTTCACAGTTAGAGCTTGAACCTCTGAATCTCTTTGATTTTGCTGGATCTTTTTACAACATTTAGCATTTTTTTAAACAGCTGCAAACATTCCAGTGTTCTTTTCTTCAAAGTAGATCTTATTGAGTCTTTTTGCCATTTGTGGTTGGCAGCAAACATACATGTCATTAACAGAATTATCAACCTACTACAGTGGGTTTGGCTTGGTAAGTGTGCTGTAAAGAAGACCTCAAAAGGACCTGAAAAAAGTTTTATAAATTTTTGTTGAAACAAACACTGTTAAACTGTAATTCATTTCAACACATAACAATGTATTCTGTGCTCTTTTGCAATGTGATTCAGTGAGTGACTGGCCGCTCCAGCCAATGATGCGATTCACATACGTATTTACTCAGCTATTCAACGTCATTGACAGGCTGTGACAGCGTCCTTATGCGCCGGCACCGGTGTTTTAGCTGGAAAAGCGGTGCGGCCAATGTGGAGTGAAGACATGCTAATGATGCAAAGTGCTGCTTATGTTGACCCTTAATAATAATGGCAAAACGAACGGGAAGTTATTTACAATTTTCATTGATAGATATTGATCATTAAATACTGTGACAAGTTTATGAGTAGTAGAAATGCAAATAATCATTATGTACTGTACAAAGAGTTACAGGACTCTCTCCCAGACCACAGTAGGACAGTCTCACGCACTGCCTCATACTCATAATACAAGTCAGAGCTTTATAATAAAAATGTGAATTGTGTTTTCAAATTTGGAGTTTATAGTTGGCTTGGTTTGGTTTGCAGTTCATGTTTTGCCATAGTTGAAATTAAATATTTATACTTCCAAAAGCGTTAATATAATACACAGGCCATGAACAAGATTTTTGTAATTTTGTATTTGTAAGTGGGCTGAAGCACTTAATTAAAAGTATTCTAACAGACCTGTAAATGCTGTAATTTAATTATTTTAATCAACCATGTAACTTGGATGGATGCGATGCTGGCATGAGCACAGTGCACACGTCTGACGTTTCTCACAGTGGTCTAAGGGACCACTTAAATGAGCTGGGTGGGATGACAGGTTTTTAATCAGCTTCAACTAACAATTTTTCTATATTGCTCTCCCTTGCAGAGCATTTATTGCATTCCTGTTCATGAAACTGTCAATTGAGGATCTATGTAGAACTGATTCTTTTAAGTGTAAAAAATAGATTATAGCAACAAATGTGTCAAAAATATTATGATTATAACAATGTATTATGTTTCATCCAGCTGTAGTTTAGAAGCAGTGAAAGATTTTACAATAGTGCACAATGAATACATACATGACCACAAGCCACTACCGTCCACTTTAAATACTAAACAGCAGACACAATCGGTCTGACTATCTGCCAGGTAGTAATTACACATGCCTGACTATCAGGAAGATATTCAGTGACTCAAAACTTTTTATGGTGGGATCAACTGAATGTGGGCAAGTAAGAAAGTTTTCTCACATGAGTAAAAGTTTCTGGATTTCCTCAAGAGCGGCGGCAACATTGCTCATCACATTTCACGGTAATAACTGGTGTTCGGTCTCTAAAAGCAACATCTGGGACATACATTTTCCTCCCAAATTGTAAACCAGCCATTGCGATCTTATAGCTCTAAGGTGATTTACTTGAAAAAGTTGTTATTTTTTTATGAGTTAGACAGAGGAGAGCAAGGGGAAAAAGAGATTTTAGGAGCAAACTAAAAATCTGATGAAGCCAACATCGCTTCCCCTCAAATCTGTTTTCAATTAGTTAGTCCTCCCCCACTCCTCCCAACGCCTTCCTCCTGCTTCCTCCCTGATATCAGTTAGGAGTTTCAGCTGGCACACGTGGTTTTTGCTCTCTTTCAGTATGAGTAGCTCATTTTGTCTGGGAAGAAGCGGTAATTCCCCAGTGTTTACTGTGTGATGTTTACCACCAAACTGCAGTGGAGCTCACCACAGGAGTCACAATAATGATTTATTCGATTATAATGCCTGAGCTGACATTAAAATAAATACAGCATGATATCAAAAGATACCATATTACCAAGAGGCTACCAGTAGTACAACCCTTTCTAATATTTATGATATGAATATTTATGAATAAAATCAAGTCAAATAATTACATGTTTTAGCTCTATATGACAACACACTACAAACAACCAACAATGTTGCATGCAGGGTTTGTGGTTTTCATTAGTGGTGACGTATTTTACACTTTGGATTTATGGCCAACAATTTTTTTTTTACTTCTTTATGTGAGAACAAACAAGCAAGCAAAAACAAAAAACAAACAAAAAAATTAAACAAACAAAAAAAGAAATCTGAATGGGAGGAAGTAAGAGAATATACTAATGTAAAGAATAGCGGTGGAAAATCACATAGTTATTTTTGGCACACGATATTATGACGCCAAGTTAAGGGTGTTCCTTCAGTCTGGTGCGATGACTGTCATTTAATGAGCTCATACTGGTGGAGCTATACCGACATTTACAGGAATGTGCGCAAATACACATAGTTTGAAGCTGCATATCAGCAGTCCCCAATCAGAGTTTTCAATCCAATCCAGTTTTTCCTCATACAGTTACTGTACGGAGCACTCAGTGCCAAAAATGTCACATGTCGGCGCTGCGACTTGTCAGAATCACGTTTTTGTGCTGGAATGTCACAAAAATGACCATCAATCCCAAAATGTGTGAATTAATTGACTTGTGTGAATTAAATAACTTGTGGCACAATTAAACAGGTAATGTTGTGTCTTTATACCCAGTCAGTGTAATTTTGTACATTTTAGGAAGGAGCAGTTATTTGCCTTATCAAAATAAGACAATTTCTGCATGAAATACAGTAATATATAAACTGTAGACAGGACAACACAAAAGAATGATTAGGTTTTGTATTAAAAGGTGGAACCAAGTGCAATAAGATGAGAGGAAATGTGACAAGATAACTACTTTATAAATAAATACAGGGGGGGAAAAGAGACAAGGAAAGACTGGATCAGAATCTCACTCTAATGAAGAGGACAAAAACTGACGAGAAATAAAAGGGTAGGAAACAAGTCAAAGAATTTAACATAAACTAAGGGAATAAACAAGGGCAGAGCTGGCAAGCCGTAGAACCAAAATTTAAAACAAACATGAACCAAAGTGGTGAAACAAAGACTATGGATAGGAGTGCTAATTCATAATTTTGAAAATAACCACAGCCCTGGGCTATGAAAACTAAAGAATTAGAACACTTAAACTAAATCAGGGACCAGGAAACAAACATGAATTAGGACTTGGGAAAACGAAGGATCTGAACACTGTGACATAACAAAGATATTTAAGAAGGACAAGGTTAATGAACCAAAGAGCCAGTGGGCTTACAGCAGCTGAAACGGTATGTCAGAATACTATGACAACTGAGGTTTCTAGACAATAATGAAAATAAACTAGGGGAATAGACAGTCAGACAGAATCAGGACCTGGGCAGAAGAGCAAAAAAACACAACAAGAATCTGACCATAAAATGAGGGGAGAGCTGAGACTAATTAGGCAGGACAACAGGTGAAAACAGTAATGGTTTGTGATGAGTAGTGAAGCTGGAGGAGTGAACTAATAACAAGAAGTGGGAGAAAAGGACTACAAAATAAAAGTCCAGAACAGGAAGTTGAGCTTATAGACCGGATCATGATAGTCACACATAATTGCCGAAGGTCATCTGTAGTAGAAAAACTGTACAACACTGTAAAAGATAATAGCTTATTTACAGCAGTCAGTATTGCAACAAACTAAGTAATTAAGGCTTAAACAGTTCAAAGTTACTGGTTAACCAACACAATTACACCTTAAATCCACACCTAATTCAGAAAGAAAGAAAACATTTATGGCTCTGTCAACTGTGAGATTTGCTGAAAGACCTTTTTTTGATGTAGAACCCTAATGTTTTGTTTCCCTTCACGGACACTCCTCTCATTTGCCTGTCACCTATTTAAATAGAGGGAGTGGGTTGGGGTCCAAATGAGAGAAAATTTGTCTAGAAACATTACATCAAGTCTAGCGTGCTCCACAAATAAGTGGCAATGCCTCCCTAGTTGCTTTGGCAACAGTCTGTGGAAAAAATACATGTAATCTGCCCATTAAATGACAAGCTGAGTGTTGAGTCATGTCTGACTATATTTAGATATTCCACAAGTGCTTTATAAAGCTGGTAGATCCGTTCCTCTCTTCACATTGTGTTTTCTACACCAGTAGACATTGTTTTAGAGAGAAACACCGACATCTCAAATTCTCAGCAGGACTAAATACGATTTATACCTTTTTATCGTTCTCATCGTGTCAAAATGTAAATCCCCTTTAATGAGTTATAGAAAGAATTGGAATGCAAACTTTTTTTTTAAATGACCTATTAGATTTCTGAGCAGGTCATTTTCTGGTTAGTTAGAAAATAATGACAAATGTATTCTTAAACAAATAAAATTTCGTTTCATTTCACGTCATTTCATTTCATTCTTTATGTGTTCAGAAACGGAAAGTTGAATATTTACAATCTAAAGACTTTAAACATTTCCCATGATAGAAATGTTTCTATAGTGTGATGTTTCAGAATGTTTCAAAGCCCTTATTGTAATGTACCATAGATATACCACAGGCTGCATTCTCACAGATAATGTACCAAGGGGTTAACACAAATTTTCCATAAATGAGCCACACTGCTGGCGTTGTGCCTGAGAATGTCTAGTGTTTGACCATAAATATACAGCTGGCTTCCTGATATAACATAAACCATTTATAAGATAAGATAATAAAAAATGTAAATAATGTAAACAATGTCTGACTCTATCCTTCTCCCTGAGTTTTTTCCTGTAAACCTACTTCTGATGCTGGTTGCCACAAAGTAATTTTCTGTACTCAGAGGCATTGCTCTCGAATGCTTTGAGCAGCTTTTTTTCTTTTTTAAATTTGATCTTATTTTCCCATTTTCACCCTTTTGTTTGCATTTTCTCTCCATGCTGAGACATGCCAAACATTGTTACTTTTTCCTGCCTACAAATCCAGTTAAAAAGAATGCAACACAAAAAACATTATAACTATGATAATCACACCGTGTGTTAATTCTCCTGAAAAAAAAAAACACTACATAATATTGAAAATGTGTTTTCAAGAATATAAGTTGCATCTGTTTGCAGTACAATGAGTGGCCTACAACCACAATTTGGTACCTGTGCATACTCAAGTAATAAACATCAGTGATGAATAATAACATTTGGTTTTGTAACAAGATTGATTAAACTAAGAGAAGGTTGTGCTTTTTTTCTCTGCCATCTAGTCGGTTTAACACTTATTCACACTTATGCTTTACCAGTCAGACTGTCATTTGACGGATTACTTTGGTCATTGTTAAAAAGAGGCTGGCAAATAAATTGAATTATATTCATCATTAGTAAATGCCAGTGGATAAGGCATTCTGTAGTGTCTGTAGTGTTTATTAATGAGAAATGTGGGGATCTGCATGTTTGGCATACTTGTACGTCTGTTTTAAAACTTTACTCTTATGGCATCCACCCCCATTGTCATCTATCCCTCAGCAGCTTCTTGTCAGGTGGGAATGTTTAATCTCCCACCCTTATCTCTTTCTTTGTGTGCAAACCGGTGCAATTTTAGCTTCAGATCACATGTCATGTGATAATTCCTTGGCATTGAACATAGAAGGGCAGTGAAAATGAGCCATTGTTCTCATTCACAGTGTCTATGCTGGGTGGGTATTTTCAAAAAATATCTCTTTGCCAACAAAGGGACAAAGACAATCTGAAGACTCTTCTACATTTTTATAAAGACTTTGTCTTTGTTGGCAATCAATCTCTTACTTGATATGTGATGAGAAAACAGAAATCAAAAATATATCCAAAACAAAAGTCTACATACCTAATCTTTAAATAGCGCTCCTTGAATCCTGAAAGATAAAAAAAATATTGCTGCATATATTTCTGCATTAGCTAATTGCAGGGTTTGCACTGAGGGTGTGCTATAGATGAAGGACTGGCGTAACATTTCAGTAGTATTATTCAGTGAATTTAATGCTGTGGCAGATGACTGTATGTTTCCAGTTGTTTATAAGAAAGAACCTGTGGTCTCAAGCTAATTTTATGCAGCATGTCGAATATAAGATCACTGTGTAAAATGAGATCAATGAGAGAAAGAGAGCGAGAGGTTTGTGTGCATATGGACATGCCTGTGTAAGTCACTCTGCCCTGAAGCCGTCAGCAGCCTGTCACATATTTCAAAATCTAATTTTGCAATAAAAGTACTTCCATGGTCTCTCATATGATTCAGATTTGTTTTGGTGGTTGTTATCGTTCGTTTTAGCAACCAAATATTCTGTGAACTACAGCTTCTGTGACACAACAAAAATGTGACAACAAAGATCATTGCAAATTCAATCTAAATATAGTTTTATATGTTTATTTTTGTTCTCTGTTCATAGAATTTTCAGTTTAATCATAATAGAGTTTAATCTAAATAGAATAGCAAGTTTTTAAATTATTGTCTATTTAACTAAACATAAGTATTACCTTTTTGTGAATGTAAGAACTGCTTGTTTTTCCAAATGATTAGTATTTATTGTGTTTTATTGCTATATGTTTCCCTAATTTAGATTAGATTAATTTATTATTTTGTTAGTTTTTTTGCCAGCAGGATCTGTCAGTTTTTTCTGGGCTAAATAAATCACGTCAAATGCAAATAAAATAATTGACAATACATTCTTTTGCCTGTGTACATTACCCTCCCCATTGTGCATTAGTGCACTTTTGATTTTGACTTTACTTCAAATCTTAAAAACTGGAAAGTACATTCAATATTTAATGATATTTGTGCAAAACCCACCATGCTACGTTCCCACACTGTCATCTCTTTCCTTGTGATCACCTGAAGCTCCACAATTTGAGCCCCCCCCCACATCTCCTCTTTTGGAGGAGAAACAAAGTAATTAATTGTTACTCTTTTGGGTCACTTCAGCAAACATCACAGGTGTCTGATTTCGGACATTTTCTACTTTGGAGATGTTTCAGATTACTTACTTGAGTACAATAGAAAATGTAGAATCTGTTACAAAAATTTAACAATTTCCACAGCGTGTGACAGAAGTGACAGCAAATTCTAATGAATACAACAATAATTAGGTTGGTAGACATACCATTTGAGTACTGTGACACATTTATTTCAAAATCTAGTTTCGCAATAAAGTACTTCCATAGTCTCATATGATTCAGATTTGTTTTGGTGGTTGTTATCGTTCATTTTAGCAACCAAATATTCTGTGGACTACAGCTTCTGTGACACTGCATAAATGTGACAACAAAGTTCAATGCAAATTCAATCTAAATATAGTTTTTTGTCAAATATCTTTGTTCTCTGTTCATTAAATTTTCAGTTTAATCATTTAACCTTGCTAAATAGAATAGCAAGTTTTTAAATCATTGTCTATTTACCTAAACATAAGTATTAACCTTTTGTGAATTAGATTCATTTAATATTAATTAATTTTATATTTTGTGATCATCTGAAGCTCGTTTGAGCCACCGCCACACAGGCATGAAAAAAAATCACGTTTCTAATTTTCATATTGCCTTATTTGAGTTTGATCCTCTCTTTATTTAATAATATGAAATGTAAGTTTCAGTTATATCACTTCAACTGTCTGGGTGTCATCCATCGCTCTTTGTCACCAGGCTTTTCCATAAACTCCTACTCAACCTTTACCTTATCTTCCTGTTTCAACACAACCCTGCTTCCTGACTGAAGGATTGATGTCCAAAAATAGTCTTTAGTCAGACTTTAGTCTCTTTTTAACTAGGATTTGACACTTTGGTCATCCTTCCCACTTCTGCCTAATATCTTCCAATACTACTTCTGAAGTCATGGCAACTTTTTCACTTTCTGTCCTGCCAGAAATCGCACTTCAGCATCTCCCGTCTTTACACAACTAGTGATGCAATCCCATATTGTTTTTTACAATTCAGCCATAAGACACCCCTTTAATATGTATACCTACATGCATTTGTTGACTTTAAAATTCAATTTAAAAATTTTAATTACGTTTTACGGAAATGTCACTGAAACACAGCCTAGACATTATTTGTGCACAATAAAAGTTACAGTAAACCTCTGCAACCAGGACTGCCACTCTTTCACAGATTTTATCTTAATAGTATACATAGAGAAAAGTAGGAATATGTTTCATGTTAAGCTGACTTGTTTTACATTTATATTTACAAAGGCAAAGTAAATTTAATAGCAACTGGACATTAAAATTTAATACAGTTAGTGGAACAAATATTTAGTTCAGGGATGTACCCTTACGAATGGCAGCTGTGATCAGTTCCAGGCCTTTGTTCCCATCAGTTCCCAATAAGCACGTACTTACAGTAACTGGGAAACCATAATGATAGTAGTATTTTTTACCAGCACTCAAATACATGGTGTGGACTGGTTGCATCCTGCCCTCTGGTGGTGAAAGTTGTCCGGTGCAAGTTTTCTAGAAGCTATGAATGGTAATAAGTATTCTCTACTGAAAATTTGACTTGAGACTTAATGAAACTCCTTTATTGCACTAAATGTATCTTTTTTAACTCTAAGAAGTCTTCTTCTCCTTCTGCATGTTGTTCAGAATGACTTGTTCGCTCAGGCATTGTTGACAAATACAGAGCCCTAAAACAACCAACAAAAAAGCAGGAAATATAATGCAAAGTAATATATACTAATATATACATATTTATAGGTTCCATTACTGTTGGTGTCTCATATTGCGCAAACAATGGCTTTGTTTTACCCCAGGGAGAGGAACAGCAGCAGTAGCAAAGCAGTTAAACAGGCAGTGAGAAGCAGCGCCAAGGGGAAGAGGGGAGAGTGGGGAGAATCACCAGGCGCAGGGAGTAACTGCCCTCCTGGGAGCAGAGACAGGTCGAATATCTCCTGCAGCTCTGTGTGGCCTGCCTCAACCTGGGGGGTCACTTAGAGTGGAGGAGAGAAGGAATACAAGAGAAAATGTGAACTCAAATAACTGAGAACTGAAAATGGAGGATGAATAAGTGTTAATTGGTAAAAAAGTATCATTTGTCAAATCTTTCCAGGAAAATAAGAATGAAATAAAAAAAATTTCTTATTACAATAAAGCACAGTTACATTAACACATAAAACGGGGATGACACATGTCATGCTGTACTGCAAAGCTTTATACCCAAGGATGTTTTAAAAGTTTTAACATTGGAGACTATATTAAATAAGCCAATTTTACGATGTGACTTTGAAAGAGAACCAATTGTAAGAGTTCCACAGTAGAAAAATATGTGAGACAACAGTCAATGCATGATTTAGAAAAGTAAGTAACCAGAAAGTATTCAGAAGAAACTATTATTGATGGCAGATCAACACAAAGTCAATACAAGCAATAGAAGTAATGATTATTATGTTATTCAGAGGACAAAAATAGAAATTTATAGGTGCATTACAGGTTTTTATTATAACGGCTCATTATAACATTTTATTACTTTTATTGCTTATGTATATGTATTAGCTTATATATATACAGATGTGATGCGCAAATAAAGTGATTATGAGCACATACAGAGGGATTTTTATAGCCATAATTATAATTGAGTGAGATAGTGTGTGTATGTGTGTGTGTGCCTGTGTGTGTGTGTGTGTGTGTGTGTGTGTGTGTGATAAAAATAAACACATACAAATATTAATATGCATATATGTGTGAAATATGAATATACATCCACTCACTTACACATATGTGTACAGATTCAAACAGCCAATTAGCCAATCTTGTTTCAGAAAGTCAGTATTTCACTATGAGTTGTGTGTGTGTGTGTGTGTGTGTGTGTGTGGCTTCCAATTTCTTTTAAAGAAGTTAATTATAGAACAAATATTCATTACTTAAGTGTTATATCAGGGAACAGTACCATCTAAAAAGATAAATAAAATGAAATCTAGACTAAATCAAACACACCTCCACATTCCTTCCCACACTGTGATGAAAGAGACCATTATTTTAGGGTATAATCTGTCAATGTTTGTGAAGAAGTTGTTTTGTGTCTCCCAATTCAAATGTCCTCCCACTGTTCAATGTCAATCACATCTTCCCATTTATTCCTCCAGAAGCTTAATATCTTGTTACCTGTGAGATAGTAGTACAGTCTCACTATGGAGCGTTGGTTTGAGTAGATCTCACACTGGTAGGTGCCCTGATGCTGCAAGCTAGTTGAGGGGATAGAATAAACCCAGTCCAGCCCTGCAGTCACCTCTGTAAACTGATCCACTTGTTGGGTTTTCACCTGAACGAACAAATACATACAAATACTGTAGAAATCATTTATTGCAATGATTGCATAAAAAGGGTTGATTTAATCAATAGAAAATGTCTGCAATGATAGAAGAATAGTTTAACATTTTGTGATTATAGCTTTATGTGCTTTCCTGTTGAGAGTCAGATATAAAAACTCATATATGTGAAGCTACAGACAACAGCTAATTAGATCACCTTAGGATTGAGTGGAAATACAGTGTAATTCAATCTCTCTAAAGTTCACTAATCAACATGTTATAAATTATGTTGTACAAAAAAAACAAAAACAAAAAAAAAACAAGATGCTAACATTTATTGTATGGATTGTAACAGAAGTCATGGATTGGTCAGTTTAGAGTTTGGCCCACCATGATTGGCTCTGACACAGTAAAGTCACTATGTATGACCAACTGAGCACTATAAAAACACAATGCATTCCTGCTTTACAAATTTATTACTGTAAGTCATCCATTTCAGGTATTTAGGTATTTAAGCTTCAGCTTACTACTATATATACTACCATACTTTACAGAAACAATTCATAGGGGTGTTGATCTTCTCTGCTCTCAACAAGTAAATACACCTATTTCCCCAAAATGTTGAACTATTATCCTTAAATGTATTACAGAGGCCCTGATTTGCCCACTTTATGCTATACGTACCTCTTCTGCAAATCTCCAGATCACCTCGATATTGTCTGGTAATTGAAATGGCACTTTGCACAACATTTTGCTTCTGTTGTACTCCATTACCTCAATTTCTTCAACTGAAATAAACATAAAGCCACCCACATGCACAGAGGCAGAAGAACAAATACATACACACACACACACACACAAACACACACACACACACACACACACACACAAAGATAATATTCACAGGGGGGCAGCTCTTGCAGTCTGAGCCCTCCTTAATGATAATACTTAAGCCCAGTCTCTGAGGAGTGGAGTAAAAGTGATGATATGCTAAACAGTGGCTCTGCTGTAGAGGGTTGATACGTATAGCTGTGTGTGGGAGTCAACTGTCACCTTGCATAAAGAAGCCAAGGACTTAAAGAGTACCTTGGGGGTTGTGATATAATGCGTGGAAATAAAACCTTGCCTGGTCTCGTTTTCAAATCCTGTCTTTCTGCTAAGAGCATTTCAGGAATTAAGAGTGGATGCTCATGAATGTGAAAATATAGTTATGTAACGATGTGTCAAGTCTAGATTAGTGCACCGTTTTTTTACAGTTTGAAAAATGTGACGTATCAGCATCAGTAATCTAGTAAGTTGGACATGAGCACCCACCTGGGCAGTCCAGGGGGAATTCACAGGAATCATACTGGCAGGTAATACAGTTGTACTCTGCACCTGCACTCTGGAAACCTGATTGCACAAAACTGACGATGAAGCACACATGAAAATGAATAGAAATTCTGAAAAAAATAAATGCACTAACCACATGGAGGGACACACCCAGACACTGTGAAAAGAATGCAAGACAGTTAACTTACATTATCAAATTTAATTTCAGTCAGGTGACTTGCTGGCTGGAGGAGGAGTCAGTTCACTTCAACTGCTTTTTTTACCATTGTATTTTAAAGGCTGCAATAATTTAACTCTCTTATTACAGAGTGAGAATACAGAGGCCGTCTTAATGACCCATTACAGGCCTTACTACAGATGAAAAGATGAAGGAAAAGCGAAGAGACCACGTCTCACCTCTGGGCAGTTTGGAGGCAGCTGCAATGAAATTGTCTGCTGCTGTCTGCAACCTCTCCTCATACACTGTGTCTGTTGGATGAAAGGAGGAGGAGGAGAAAGACAGAAATATTCACCACATCTTGGTGAATCATGTGCTATGGGGCATCATTTAGACATGTCTCATTTCTGACTCCCCTCTGTTTCTGACCCTCTAAAGACTAATTTGCTTGTCTTTCAGAGCAGGTGTTTAGCTACCGTTATTCAGCTGATTGTCGAACTCTTCTGCAATGGGCAAGATTTCAGCATCCAGAATTTCCTTCAGCTGCTTGTCATAGCCGTTACCTGGAACAGGGACACATATCACACCATATCACATACACCTGTACATGCTATCACTAAATGTTTAACAATGGCTTTAACAGCTAATTTACTCAGTTTAGATTTACTTTCTGTGAAAAAAAGCCTCCATTTACACACCCACTCGGCCAGCCTCAATTACGTCCTCGTTGTTGGTGAATATGCGGCCCAGTGTCCTGAAGCAGGTGTCAACATTTCTAACACCATATTCAGTGTAAAAGTAACCCCAACACAGACGAAGGCTGTCATTAACATCAACAAAGCACTCATAGCAGCTTAAAGATGTGCTGAACATCGAGCTAAAACACACGAGCCACAAAGCAGATGTGTTCATTTTCCAAAATGAGCATCAAACTCAACAAAGGGCACAGAGCAAAGTGCTTTTATTCTGAGGTTGCTGTTTCTTGAAAGGTTGCGTAAATTAAGAAATGTATGTAGAAGCGTGTCGATGATGTCATCAATGACGTCACATAACTGCCTTTGATGAGAATTCCTTTGAAGTTTGCTTCGTCATCAGTCAGGGAAACTGTGTTTTGTTTAAAGATATTGGAGCTATAAGGTAGTGCGGGACACAAAGTAGTTGTGGAAAGTTGAGAGCGTAGCTGTGGAGGTACACAGTTTCTGATCGTGTTCTGTGGAATTATTTTGACAAACATTTTCGGATGACTTACTTCAGCTCAATTGTAGAACGTGAAATTCAATAAATGTTAAGTGTTTTTCATACAACGATCTCTGTAGTGGATAACAAGCAAGTCTGCCTTTACATTAGTAAAAACTAATTACGTGGATTAACATTCGGTGAGAAAAAAGAGAATAAAGGGGAAGTTGATCCAGCTAGGGTGGAAAAAGGACAGGACATGGAGAATGCTTTGCAAAGTTGGATATATGCAAGAAAGGCCAAATTAGCCCTGCTGACGTAAAAAAACCAAGATGCTTCGTTTAATGGATGATGATGCTGCCTGGAGTAGGTGGAAACCAATCTGATGACTGAGTTCAACCAACTGTTTAGTGAGTCTTGTGATAGCAGTGGGTGTTATAGCAGATAGTTAAAGAAGTAAGGTTGAATTAGAAAGGGCAGCTTTATCAGCTAAGGCTGGAAGTGGAAGAATGTGGCTTTTGACATTTCTGAGAAAAGTGAGTGAAAGGCTACGTTCAAAGGCTTAGTGGAGTTTGTAAACAAACAAGCCAAGGTTGCACTGTACTCTTTGGGGACATAAGGGACAGAAAGCAGAAATGTCACAGTGAATGTTCTTGCAGCTGAATAAGACCCAGACATAATGCAAAAGTTTACGGAGTACTACTCACCTTGGACACGCCATAAAAGGGCTGTAGCATGGCTCCTCAGATTTAACGATACACTTTTAACTTTGTCCAGAAAGAGAAAGGAGCTATTGGAACGTATTGCCCAAAATGAAAACCACGAACATAGACAATGTCTTCAGCTTCAAATAAGAATGCTGAACTACAGAGCAACTTGTTAAGAAAAATCTAAATGTGGATGAGCTCAAGAAAGCGGAGGTGGAAATAACTCATGACTGCCAGCAAAAGAATTTTCAGGAGGAAATCTCTAGTCTGCTAAAGGGAGAACCAGTGAAATGGAGCAACCACAAACACGTGGAATTCTCCATGTAGGTGGTAGGCTCAGCTGAGCTGCCATGCCTGAGGAATGCAAACATCCTGCCATTCTGGCTAAGGATCAAGTATCACAGCTAGAATGCTGTGATCATTTAAATATTAAACGACTAAGATCAAGTGCAAAAAGATATGGTGCCATGTTTACATGTATGGTTACCCGAGCTGTCCACATAGAGGTAGCAGCATCATTGGACACAGAATTGTTTATTAATGCTCTTCAACACTTCATTGCAAGAAAAGGTCAGGTTTGGGAAACGGAACAAACTGAACAAGAGCTCAAAGGACTCTAGAACAGTGGAACATAAAAAATAAATCCAAAATAGAAAATAGGCTGATCCAGCATGGCATCAAGTGGATATTAAATCCTCCATCTGGCTCTCACTATGGAGGGCTATGGGAGCGTTTAATTCGTTCCACCAGGAAACTACTTGGTGCTAAACTGTAAAATCAATGTTTGGATGAAGAGGTTTTGCAGACATTACTATGTGAAGCTGATCATAAACCGTCATAGACAGTCGGCCGATAATGACATCTTCCAATGATTCAAATGACTTGGAGGCATTAAAGCCAAATCACCTTCTTATTTTAAAAACCCAACCATCTATGCCTCCTGGAATTTACCACAAAGAGGATGCATGGCGTAGATGGAGACAAGTCCAATATATGGCAGACCTCTTTTGGATATGTTAAACTAAAAAACATTCAGTCTAAGCTCCAAAGTCAGCAAAAATGGAAACATGCAATTTGCAATTTTTTCCCATGAGTCAGCACCTCAAGGCTCATGGGTCTAGGCAAAATCATCCATACAATAAAAGACGAACATGGTCTAGTCCACCAGGTTCGTATCAAGACAAAGACCAACGATTTTGATGACCCATAACAAAGGTCTGTTGCCTCCTAAAATTAGAATGAGACAGTGGTAAAGACTGATCTCCTACAGTTGGTCAAGTGCTGGTAACTTCTGACGCTAGAAGAAAAAAAGAGAACACCATAGAAGACTGGTCGTGATGTTTATAGGTTATAGGTTTTTTTGATGTTTGTTTATAAGTAATTTAGTAGTTTTTCCAATATTGATTTAGTCTAATATTGGAGAACAATTAGGGCCTGGGTATGTCTGAGCCAATGGCTGTTTTATGTGTGTTTGTTCTGCTTTGTCTTTTCTTTGGTCGCTGTGTCTTGACAGGTTGGGTAAATTAAGAAGTGTTTGTAAAAGTGTACTGATCATTGACACCAAAAAGCTGCCTTTGAAGTTTGCCTTTTCAGCTGTCAGGAAACCCTTTATTTGTTTAAAGGCATTGGAGCTACAAGGTACAGCTATTAGTACTCCAAGGTAGTGGGGGAGTGCAACAAGGTGGAAAGTTGAGAGTATAGCTGTGGAAGTACACGGTTTCTTACTGTGTTCTGTGGGATTCTTTTGAGAAAAGGAATTACTTTATTATCAGCTCAGTTGTGGAATGTAGAATTCATTAAATGTTCAGTGTTTAAATTTTGGACCACCAGACACGAGTAAGCCTGCCTCTACACTGATCATATAGTAACTGTAAATGTAAACATTCCAAGGCTTTATATTTTAAGAGAAACTCGAAAAATAAAGCCTTAAATATGAATTTTATGTGCGTGTCCTTCATGAGATTAAATGTGATTTTGAGAGTCATGCTGAAGTTTTTTCATCGTGTTTGTGTTTAAAAGAAGAGCATCACAGGCTCACTTCCATTCTATTGTCTGTAGTCCCCATTTCCTGCTGCCTCAATGCACCAGTTTTACTGCAGAGCACAGAGATGGAGTGAGCCAATAAGGGAGGCAGCTGTGGTGGGGGGAGCAGGGCTCATGAAGAGAGAGTTAAATGCTTACATACATAGAAGGATCAAGTGTGGAGCTTGTCGACAAAAAGACTGAGAGAAATATTCAAGACAACAAAAGTGTAAGTGGTGGCGTGAAGATGATCCAGAACGAGGAGGAAAAATAGAAATATAAGGAACAATAGGGGCAACAAAATCCACACAATTGTGAGCATGCTACGGAGAAAGTGCACATTCTTGCTGGTTGAGTTTAACATTTTTGAAAAGTGGTGTTTAAAGAATGTTGGAGAAAGGTTCAGGGGGTAAGAGAGGACACACAAGTAACAGACAGGCAGGAAAAGAGGAAGAGAGAGAGAGGGACTACAAATCAAGTCGGCTGCCTCATCGCATCCTGTATCCCCCACTCGTCTACCATCCTTCTCAGCCCCACGCCCCCAACCCCTCCCTGGTCCCTCACTCCCAGTGCATCTCCATGACAACCAGACAGGGTGCCTAATACATGAACTTAATATATTTCCAGTGGCAGGGTGAGCTGGGTACTAATGCATTCATCTGTCTCCGTGCAGACAAGCCAATCAATACCGGGCAAGCATCTGCTCCAGGACCGCCGAAGTCAGATAGTTTGTCAGATGGTCGGACATGGAAAATCCCAAATATGTGTGTATAAGTGCATTTCATTGTGTCTACTTGTATTCAGCATGTGTGTGGCAGATGGGGCATTTTGATAAAATCTTATCACACACACCCAAGCATTTACAAGCCCATTCATAGCTTTACACTTAATATTTATGCAAAAGATGACATTCTGTTTCATTCAGAGAAAGTGGATTAATCTTCACAAGATGCCAATTGCATACTGTATGATATTTAAGAGCTGACACTTTAACTAAACTAAAGAGAAACTGTGACATTTCCAATTTCACACCTGTAGAGATATTTGGGGTATCAGACAGAAACATGCGTTTTTTTTTTTTTTCATAAATTCTTACATTAGAAATATTTGGTGGAATTGTATTTATTTAGCTAGAGGGATTTAAAAAACAGGCCAACATTTCTAATAAATAATACAGAGACATGCACATTTTGTACCATTATTGTTGGTGACATTTATGACGGGGTCACAACCCTCGGCTGTCTTCCCACTGGCCCCTATTCAGGGCTATAACACAAAGCCAGCCAAAAGGGTTAGCCCCCTGAGTTTCACTGCTGCAGGGGGAGCGGTCATCTTCTTATAGTCCAACATGACAAGTTGTCTTGTGATGTGTAAACATTCTGAAAGTCTTAGCAGACATACAGCTGGATACTAACATACATTAGAGGCTTTCTTCTATCTAGTTATATAGTCAAACAATCTACAAAGGAAGCTTCAAACAATAAAACTGATGTTTATCATGTAAAACTATTTCACAAAATGCTCCTTTTTCATGGGACGGTGACACTGAATGCAGCCCTGTTCCCGAGGACCTCACCTGTGACCTGATTTGACCTCACAGGTTAAGGGTCTCAGGGACAGAGGGGCATACTGTAAAATGAAGATACACAGGGAGGATTTAAAACCAAATCGGGTTAATGTCCAGCAAAACCATACTAAGATGAAAAAAAACCGCAGAGCTGCTGCACTCAGACAAAGACATGACCTCATCTGACATTTGGATTCTGCGGCACCGACCCGACCAGTCTCTTGGTTTGCTGCAGATCACAAGCAAAACCGATCAGTTCAATTAAAACATAATTGTCCCACAATCATGACATATTTGTCTACATTTCACCCACACTAATCTTTTGTTTCACAAAGAAGCAATCAGAGGCAAAGCAACATTTTTCACAGCAGGCACAAATAATCTTGCACAGCAGCTGAGCACATTGTAGAGGACGCACAATTAATTCAGGAAAAGCAATTAATTTCAAACTGTTGTTTAATGTCATAGACATTTCGAACTTGATTTATTGAGCTAGCACTGAGAAAATACAATGTCTAATAGCTTTTCAGAGTTCAGCGAACTAAAAGGGCTTTAAAAATCTGCCGTTTAAAAAACCCCAGTGGAAGTATTATAGTGTAGATTATGGAAAAGAAATTCGTAATGGACACTTCATTTATTTGAGACACATGAATAACCTAAAACATAACAAAAAAAGTCACAGAAAGGAATCATTACTCAATAATTCTAATAAATGATCTTTTCCGAGCAACAACTTTTAAACCTTCACAATCTCCTAAAAAGGTAATTTACATTCTAGACGATTATACAGGGAAAGGCAATTCATACGTATTCTGGTATTACAGGATTGAAAATATCTTCATGCAGTACATCTTATTATTCTGACATACTATGTTTTGTCAGTCTAGTATTTAAAGCAAAGCAGGACCTGTGCTCTTACTTACCATGTAAAACTATTTTCCGATGGTTAGTGCAGTATCAGCATGGCATACAAGACATCAATATACCTGTAATTGACGCAGAATAAGACACTTTAGTGTAAAACCTGATGCATATTTTGGTGCTAAAAGAAAAAATAATTGCCTAGAAATTCTAGAAAACAATGCCACTCACTGGTAGACAGATAGAATGACACATGTTACCTGGACTGACTGAATATGTTCATATGTTGTGGACAAGCGATTTTTGGACTCATATTTTAGGGAAGCCTTATTTCACCATGTAAAA
Organism: Channa argus; assembly: GCF_033026475.1. NCBI lineage: Eukaryota > Metazoa > Chordata > Actinopteri > Anabantiformes > Channidae > Channa > Channa argus. Next base: position 14,766,591 of record NC_090203.1, on the reverse strand, counting down.
CATTTAACTGTAAATTAGAACGAAGATGCAACGTGTTTACGGCAAATCCTGCACCGATTTGAAAAGCACTAACGCATATAAAACGTTACTTACAGGTTGACTCCGTGAGTCAAAGGCCTCGAGATTTTTGAATACAGAAATGTGATTTTTAGATCATGTTAGTTAATGTCACATGTGACAGTTATGGCAGCTAAAGTAGACCATAGGGAAAAGATGACATTTGCCATAACTTGCAAGAAATTTATTATTGATTTGTCTGCAGTAGAGGTTTGATTTTTAGATTTGTTTGAATCACTATAATTATTTTCAGTATCAGTAAAAAAAAACTTTTAATTAATTGTAGCAAACCACATTGTCACAACAACATTTCTGTGTTGGATGCATACATGATAATTGCAGCTGGTGTAAATGTGCATTGTCCAACATCACAATTCCTTGACAGCTACTAATTTTACTTATTTTAAATGCTGATGCAAAAAAGGGTAATTATTCCAAAGCTAATTTTCCTAAAAGACTTAGAAATAAGGCACTGAAGGAAAGCAAGATTTAAAACAAGGTGCAAATCAATCATGAAATGTAGACATGATCTGTCGTCAACATGCAGTCTACACTAATTAAGGCTTTTCAGTGTGTGCAAACACAGGCAGAGTGTCGTAGATATTAAAGCATAGACATACACACACGCACACACACACACACACTCATGCACATTCAACATGACTTGATTAATTGAGAAATCCATGCAAACAATTTGTGATAAAAAGTTTCAGATAAAAATGCATGTCACCTCTACGTAAAAACACAAATATGATATTTAATCTAAATAATACATCCAGCCTATGAAAATTTAAAAAAAGACAGTCACCTGAAAGTCCGCCTCTTCTTTTCTTTTCTTTCCCAGACAGAGTATGAGTGTGTTTCTTCTCAGCCCTCTCTCTCTCTCTCTCTCTCTCTCTCTCTCTCTCTCTCTCTCTCTCTGGCTCTCTCTCTCTCTTTTGGTCTACACTGGGGCCAGACAGAGAGCCCAGCGGCAGGTAGGTTACAGACAATAGTATTGATTCCATTATTCTGTTCTCTACCTACCCATCTGAGTAACACCAACATCTATACAGCTCCTCACCTTTTGTCTCTGCAGGGCTGCTGTCACAAACACACAAGAGCTGCAAACGAGAGAAGAGAGAAAAAGCTTGCTTACTTGTGCATGCACACACCAAACCGCCCGGTGCACACACTATCCAACACTTACACGCCATAAACACATACTCATTTACTCTCCATGCTGCATTCATGATCTCCAGTCGTCTCTTCATGCTTTCCTTGTCCCTGAAAGCCTCTTCCTTTCTCTCTCCCTTTTTTTACACTCTCTGCTCATCATCTTTCCCTTTTTCCTCTCATGTTTTCCAAGCCTCACGTCTCTACTAGCCCAGTAACCCCCTCTATGCACACACACACACACACACACACACACACACACACACACACACACACACACACACACACACACACACACACACACACAGACACAGACACACACACACACACACACACACACACATACACATAGCTCACAGACTATGTGAAAAGAGAGAGGTGGAAAAAGAGAGTGCAGTGAGTGCATGCGTGTGTGTGTGTATGTTTATATGTGTGTGTATCTACGGAAGCGAGAAACTGTGTGTGTGTGTGTGCATGTGTGTGAAAGAGAGTGAGATGATGGGGGAGGGTGGGTGGCAGAAAGGCTAGCAGAAAGTCGGGATGGAGGGGGAGGGTCAGAATCTCTAATAGGATGAGAATAGAGAGAAAATATGAAGCCCAGGAGTCTCATGAACTTGAGAGCCTGACATTACTGCCTCCTCCTATGTGTACAGCAATCATACCATCATCAAATTGATTACAGGATTTATAGCTTTTCTCCAACACAACTGTAAATTGCAGCTGGAGCGACATCAAACACACTAAATAAACCCATCATGGTAAGCTTCACGAATTACAAGAGTGTCTTGTAAAATCAACCTAATGCAAATGGTGCACAAAACACATTCAAGCTGCATGCACCTCCATGCTTGTGATGTGTGTTTACAAAATGCAGTTTTAACAGGTGTAGATATGTAATGTTGTGTAATATCTTCCAAACCTTAGATGTTTTTATATTTCCGTTTACTTTTTCAGTCAGTTGACATGTCTGAAGGCAGTTTGAATCAAATATTTGTGCTAGTCACTGAGAGGACAGAGAGCAGCAGTTGTGTTTGTTGGATAACAGAATCATACGGCCCTGAGGGAAATTCAGAAATGAAAGTAAATCTAATTTAGACCCACTGATTGGCTGTCTGTTCAGCAAGATGGAGCATAAACACTACACTTGATGTGTAAGCACCTAAAGTGTTCTGACCATGTTGTACAACACAGATTATCACCAATGTGTCACACATTTAGACAGGATGAGGGGCCTGTAATAAAACCTCTCAGATGGATAGCTATGTAACACTCTGGGTAATAGCAAAAACAAAACACAGGCTATGAAACAGAAAAAACACACTAACCTGTTTTAACCTGTTGTGAAAAACTGCTCTAAAATCAAGAACTGAAGAAAAATGATAAGATAAGACAAACTCAGCTTCACCTTTTTCAGATGAAGCTTCTTTTTCATAAATATAAAGATGAGGGTCCAAGCTTTCAGAAATGTAGGTTAGAATAAAAACAATGCACCATACATATATAATATCTGATTAATATTCATGATGTACCCACACTGCCTATATACACTTGTCTGAGTCACTTGAGAAGCAGGTATAAGACACATACTCTGTGCAGCTGAATTTATTTCCTGCTTTGATCCTGTTCTGTCTTATTCACAGCTCCCATGCAATTCAGGACTCTACACATTCCCCATAGCCACCATCATACTGTAATTCCATGCCATCTAAATTAGCATAGAAACAACATGCTGAACGTGTTTACACGATCTGCTGTGATCCGCTTGCTGCTTGTTCTGCTCTGTCCCTTTGCCCTCAATGTGTGCTCCTGTGCATTATGTGCTTGTGCAGCACATATTCTCTACCCCATCCTGCACTAATGTCACCAAGACAAATTCCTGTACATTTCTTCCAAATTCTGATTGTGAATAAATTATAGATTGAAGGAGTTTTTGCCTGCTCCCCTCATGTCTTTTGTTTTCCAACACACTATGTGACTGCACGGCTGTCCTAGACGGTGGGCTATCTGGGCGCCATTTTGGCTTATAAACTAAGAAAAAGCAGATCTCAGTGGTATGAGTGTCCGAACCTGAGTGACAAATGTACAATGTCACAGACAGGTGTGTATGTGTGTGTATTTGTGTGTGTGCCTGCGGCTGCTCTCTGCAGTGCCACTGAGAGACAAAGCACTGGAAGTGCTCTATAGGGATGACATCATCAGTCTGGGATGGTGTCTGTCTCCTGTTCGGGATGCTGTAGTTCACCCTTATGTCTTGAGTGACTAAAGATAGCATCATTTACGACATCCGTATTCATCTCAAATGTTTTTAGAACTTATTGTATGTGTGTACAGGCTTTATAGAGAGTCATTTTAGACTGCTTCAAGGAACAGTGTTTTTTTCCTGACAGATGCTGTAGCATTTCATCGTTCAAAAGTCAAAAAGCAGACTAGCACCCGTGCATGTGGATGTATGAGAATATGTTCGTATAACAATCTGTTCACACATATGCACAGTGTGCAGCATCTGTCAGACTGGAAAATGAGCCAATTGTACCCACTCACTGCTACAAACAATCTTTGGTGTATGACAGAAACAAAAAGGCAGGGCAGATATCCCTTTCTTCCATGTATAATATCCTTGCCCTGCACACCTTGCAACATTCAGCTGTCTGTTCGGGCAGGATAGCAGGGTTGGCTGGTGTATGATAAAAAAACCCTACAACTGACAGTGCCAAATCAGCACAATTCTGATGTATGCCCCCTTTTTTTCGCCTTCCAAGAGAGGAGGAGAGCCAGTTATAACGCACTGCAGATGGCTGCTGTCTCAACCAGCAGTCTGACATACTGGGGGTGGGGGGATGGGGATTGGTGGTGGTGGTGGTGGTGGTGGGGGTGGGGGGGGAAATAAAACAGGATAAATTAGTGTGATAACTTGTGTTGTTGATGCACGAGACTGCACAAAGTGGCAACATGGAATTAATAGTAATATGTGTAAAAGTATATGTCAGACAAAGCTTCTTTACCTGTAACAGTAATGCATGGATCTCATGAATTACTGCCAAGCACAGGCAAGGAGCTGTAGATTTTCAAAGCAAGACTGTTTTGTATACAATAAATGTTATACATACTCTACTTTACTAGGGACTGTGTGTAAATTCAGGGGTGCAGAAAAGGGGCAGTGTAAAAAAATATAACTTCATAAAGTTGCTTATCTGATCTTATCTGCCTACATTCACTTATGTGACACTAAAGAGGTCATAGGAAGAAAATGCAACCTCTCTTAAAGGTATTACTGCTGCAGTGAGAACCATTAATTGCTAGTTTACAACAAACTACTGTACCTGTCAAGCAGAAGGCGGTACTCCTGACAAAGGTGCAGTTGTCATAGTTATTACACACACACATTGGTACACAAGCTCATGCTGATTTTACAAAGGCCTGATGAGGACTTTTCCCAAAGGGAGGAGAATCACTTTAGACAGTTGGAGGATGAAAGGCATCACAGTTAAAAAGGACAAGTCATGTCATTAACCACTAGGAGAACCTCTGCCAGAGAAACAACATACTTACCGCTCTGCTGGGACAGTGTTAGGTGTGTTAAGAAGTGACTCCGCAGGGAAAGCTAGAAGGTTGTACAGTTATCTCCGTGCTGTTTATTATGCGAAACCATACAACCAACTACCTCACACTGCAGAGCACAAGACTGTAGAGTCGCTCTCCAGACAAGATCTTCACCAGAGGAGTGCAGGTCAAGTCAAGTCCAATGTTATTTGTATCAAAATTGATGCACAATTGACGTAAATATTCTGTACAGACATCTAGCTCCTATCAGTCACTCACATACTTAACCCTCTTGTTCAATGTAGATGTTGACAATTCACTCAAATAGTTCTATATAATAATCTCATAATAATAGTCTCATGGAGGTGTGAGTAATACAGAGGTTTTTACTTGTGCTCATTCATAGTATTTCAATTCATTTCTTAGGAGTTGTTGCCCTCTACTGGTATTTGTGCAAACTGCCTCTCACCCAACCTTTCCTTCCTTCTTTCAATAACTCTCCAGTACAACTAACAACTGCAAAAGGCAATGAACATGAAGTGATTAGCTGTGCTAGAACTGTTATATACTGGATGGATGTCCAGTATATGTTCTGTGTGTAATCCAATCATTCTGTAAAGCAAATGTTTAAATTCATAGATTTTCTTTTCTTCTTTTTTCCTCTCAAACATAAAAAATCACCAGGTATCATTGTTTTCAACTCATTATTTAACTATAGTGTTTAGATTTGCACTTTCAAAATATTCACACACTGCAGTATTAGTAGTAATATTTCATTCAAATCATCTGTCTAACTCTGCCTAAGGCTAACAGGGGAGTTAAATGCCATCTGCCATAACACTGTCATCACCATCAAGGCTCCTGTCAGCTGTGATGTCTAAACCTGGGTGTGGAAAAATAACTTCTAACCTAAAACTTATTTCAGACCCGGGGATCCTCCCTTTTCAAGTTCTAAGTGTTGTGTGCTACGGTACCACGTTTGCTGGCACAATGCTACATTCCAACAGCTACAGGCCAGGAGTATTACGTTACTCTGAGCACAGATTCAGACGTATCTGGGGCAAGATGATATGCTGTGAAAATGTCATTTGAGGCGTTTCGGCAGCACCTAATCAAAACAGAAATATATTAAATTCTTGTTAACATACAGATGATTTCAGAAACACACACACACACACACACACACACATATATATATATATATATATATATATATATATTTTTTTTTTTATATAATTTTTTTTTTTAATGTTAAGGTGAAACATTGTGACATAAGAGAGCAGTATGGAAAATATGCAACCAGCATTGCATCTGCTCAAGAAGCATTAAGCTGATGATAAGAATCAGTGACTGCACCTATCTTTCTTCAGGGCTCATGTTGAACTGTGCAGCTATAGATTAACAATACCCAGGAGGATAGACAGGCATAGAGAGGAGGAAACTAGATAGCCTATTCAAAATCCATCCAGCCAATGGGGCTGGCGTAATTGTACAAATGTTGCCAGGTGAATTTGTGTCCCATCCTCCCCTTCTCTATTCTATCTCACTGTGTTTGGAGTCCTAATCCTCTCCTTTCTGCTGCTCCCTTTTAACACTCCTGTCCCAAAGTGCAACCCCCCCTGCTCATCACCTCCCTCTGTTCACTCACTCAACCTTTTCTCTGCTTCAGCCCTCACGGGTCTCCATTTCCCGCCTCTTACCCTTTTAACCACTCTCTGTCTTCATACCCCTTCTGCCCTCTCTATCCCCACACACTGGCTGGCCTCTTTTCATACCTAACACCTCCTTTACTTTATACTCCAAGTCGGACATATTTTCTCAGTCAAATCACGCAGAAATGCAGTGTAATTGTGCCAGTGTCAGCTATCTTTTTCTCTCTCTCTTGCTCACTCCACCCTTAAGCAGGCAGTGAAAGACTACTCCACTATGAAAAATGTCTTGGGTGATTCATAAATGGGGAGGTGTAAGTTCAAGTTCAAAATTCCTCTCATACTTAATCTTTACAAACATACAGTGACACACATCACTTAATGGTCACAGTCCTTGAAGGCATGTAAGAAATGCACAGCTTTACTGGTCAGAACAAGTGGACAATTTAAGTTTGAAATTAGTGAGAGCAGGTGATGAAATAAACATAATGTAACTGTTGGAAAAATGAAACATTCATTACTCGAATGTACAGTACCACCTGATTTCCATGCACCAAAGCTATGGTGCCCACTTTTAATAATAAATATGAATATATGACCTTCACTACTCTCTTTGGAGAAATGTACCTCTGAGTGGGAGCAGCATTGCCCTAATATTGCAACATAACATCAAAGTGTAACAAAAAGTGATCTGTTGAAATATGTATATGTTCTCTTCAAGGTGAGATCAATGTTTTACCCTACACTAATCTGCTTTGGTGGAAGCCATCCTCATATACCAAGATGGCAAAATGAATGTTGCCATGGGAACCTTTTGCCTGGCAACCCCAACAGCCTGGCAACTAGCCAAACTGTTGCTATGGCACAACTGTCGATCTATGTACACTGGGATTGGTGTGCGTCTGGTCATGCCTGGCTCCTCCCTTTCAAAGTTTCCAATCAGATGTGTGTGGAAAGAGTGTATCTGTTTAGATAGTAAACAATTGGGCTTCAAGGCAATTGGTTAACATGCATGTGTGTATGTGTGCACTTGTGTTTGTGCGTGTTGGTGGTGAGGAAAGGTGGTAGGACAATATGGGTTGGCCTTTTATTTTGCCAAGCTTAATGGCACAGAAAAATGGCATCCTTCTTTGCAGCGTGGGAGGTTTTTCAAAAATGCCACTATTCTGTTGAGTATTTTAGTATAAAATCTAATTTTGGATGAGAGATCGTAGCTTTTCTACACTGTCTGGCTAGCTTGCTAGATCAAACATTTATAATTAGAATTTTTGAATTAACATGATTTAAATCATTTTATGTTATTATGCTAAAAGGCATAAATTAGTCAATAGACCTGTGTATGTGATAATGAATGGATTGTGGGAGTATGCATTTTAACTTAAGTACTTCATTGACCTATGACAAAAAATTGAAAAACTGAGTTTTAGACACTTTATTGTTATTGTCTGCACTTGAACTTAAACTCTATAGCATTAATGTTCTGTGATTCTCTCAGTGCAGGTTTAGTTTTATATTTATCCTTACTTCTCAAGTAAGGATATAAATGAGATATAAAAGAAAATGTTCATTGGTGTGACATTTTGATGGATTGATCAAAGTTCTTATATTATGTAGATATTCTTTCATGACATTCCAATACCATCTGTGTAATTGGGAAAATACCAATATAAAATGTAGCCTGGAATACGAAATTCAATAACTGTGTTTAGCTACAGCAAGGATTAACATCATGTTTAAACAAACACTGATCTAAAAAGACAAAATGGACTGTGCATGTGTTTATGAACACGTGCACTGAGACTTTAGCTTTGAACGTGTGTGTGTAAGAGAGCATAAGTTTACAGTATGTCAGCACACATGTATTTCACTAGTAGATCTATAACAAATATATAGAGCTTTCACATTATTTCTTAATCCATTAGTAGCCCTTTGTATTAAAAACCTACAGTTTGAGAAGAATCCTCCAGGCTTAGGACAGATTGGTGACAGGAGTGGATAGGTAGATGCAAATTGCTATGGGTGGATGATTGGAATATATAATATATAAATACTGTTACCTTTAGATCACTTATTCATCACAGTGTGGCAGTTGTTTCTCAGACAGGAGGCAGAGACTGACTGAAACACACACGGAAAACTAACACACACAATGGTTAGAGAGAGACAAGCTGGCCTTGTGAATAGAAAGACTGTTTAACCAAGAGGTCACAGGTTCAAACTCTACAACAGCTAGAGTGTCACTGGACAAGACCACAAACAACCACTGAGTTAGTGAAAAGCTGCTCTAAAGAAAAGCATCACCTGCGAAAGGTAGCACCCACCACTTCCAGAGTCATTTTAAAATGGAACTAGTGTATTTTTATTTCTGCTGTATCTTCATCTTTAAATAAAATAACATGAAAGATCAATCTGTTTTGTAAACATTGTGACATACAGACCAGTGGAGTAAATTGCATTATAATTACCCTCATTAAAAAAAGCATTCAAATGCTCTGCTTTGCTTGCCAAGTGCTGCCATTTATAAACGTTTGAATATTTACAAAATTTCCCCAACATGATCAGCATCAAGCTTACTGCAAACAATTGCTGTTTGCTACAAGGAAATTAGTGAGAGTAACCCTATTAAACGCTATAAGTTCAGTGGTTCACTGCTTGACGGTAACAGGGAAGGACATTACTAGTGGCAACACATTAATTCAGTTTCATGCTTAATTTTCTATTTGAGAGATTGTGTCCATAAACCTTTGTGGTGTTTAAAACTTGACTTCCGAGAGCCACCTCAGTGCACACATGCATTGCTCAGTGTGGACACAGCAATGCAGCAGCTTGGAGGGCTAAGCCTCCTGCTCCAGTTTGATAAATATAACTTCAAAAGAAGCAGCCAAACAGCTTTAGCTGCCCGACTGCACAATAAACATAATAACCCTCCACCCCCTGGGAGCTCCTCCAGTTCATTTACCCTTGCAGAGCGCCATGTCTGTATGTGCATGTGTCTTTGTTTCACTGCAAGCTTCTCTGCAGCTCCCCACCTCTTGCGCTATATAAAGCAGATGCATAGAGAAACCTCTTGGACCTCATTTTTACATTGGAAATGCATCCCCTTTCCTCTCCTCCCTTTTATTTGCCCCTCACATGCAATGCCTGATTGACCACAGTACCCCATAAGAGGTCAAAGGGCAGACAAAACAGTCTGGTGTCATGGCAACCTGTGTGCCACCAACCAGAATAGAAAGGGGGAACACAGGGGGGTCAAATAAGCTCTCGGTTAAACCTGTTAGAATGCTGCTTTGTGTTTAGGCCAACGTGTGCATCATACAAACGCAAATACACACCTACACTTTACCTGCACTATGAAAAGGATCTTTCTAATTTGCACTCCAGAATACTCAAGCCAAATCCCTTAGCACAATACAGTTAAGTGTAGTACCTATCCGAGTATCAGATGGCATGCGTACTGCAGGGATGTGTGTTTGCACGTACACATGCTTGTGAGCGTGTGTTGTTGTGTGCACAGGACACACTCCTGTGTGAAAGGTTCTTTGTGACTGCTCGATGCAGTGGCAGTGCATACGTGATGGGGGAGGGAGGCTGGCAAATAAATTGGAAGAAAATGCATTCAGATCAATACTAAGCTGTGAGAGGGTGAGTGGGGTTGAGAAGAGAGAGTGGAAGGGTTGAGTAGAGAGGGAGGGGCCATGGAGGGACTGATTAGTCATTCCTATATTGTTATTGACTTTCTGTTAAAAAGAGTGAGTCAGACTCATGTGCCCGTGCTTGTGTCCATGCGTGTGTGTGTATGTTGTACTGTACTCAGTGAGGGCACAAAGTCATCAATTACAAGCCCAGACTTCTCTTACGTTTGGCACTGTAGCTGGTTTAGTCGTGCTCTGCCTACCTTTTTCCCTGCAAGCATGTAGTTACAACTTTCAGGCAGTTAGTTTGCATATTCAGCACAAGTTAAGCATTTAATTATTCATGTTTTGTACAAAGGGCTAATAGGCTGTTCCTTTTTGAACAGGAACGGGAGAAGAGAAGGAGGCGAACAGGAAATCCCCTGTGAGGAGTTAATGAGGAGCTGACGACGGAACAGACACAACAGAGAGAGAGGGAGGAAGTGAGGGAGGCTGCTAGAAGTGGAGGAGGGGAAACACTGCCCTGACATCTAGCCCTCCGGCTGTGACCTTGTTCATTGTCTGAAAGGACAGACAATATACTCACCTGAGCACAGGCCACATGTGACCATAAACGCATACACAAACTCCCACATACCTACCATGTTAAAAAAGACACATTAAAAGATAAAATTCAGCTAATCCACCATTGCCCAATCTGCAGCAAAATCCCTAATTAAATAAATAAATCCGGAATAATTAATTTAGAGTTTTAACAGCATAGCATCAATGTCAGACATCGCCGAAGGCAGTGTTTTCCTCTAATTACGACCGTTTTAAAAACAGCAACTTATCAGAGGACATATTAGAGCATTTGTCAAGGGAGAGAGGGCCAAGCTAAGTGAATGAAAACCCTATTCAGTGTTACCTTCAACTTGAACAATGCATCTGGTGTTTGTGCTGGGGCCACTTCCTGACCTTTCCATCCCTCTATAGAAGCAACCAACCACAACCTCTCCTTTCATCTTACAGATGTGACCCTGACGACCCTGCTGACCAAAGAACATCCTGCAAGTGTATGTTTTACCTCTGAATCTTTGACATGTAAAAGTGAGCTTGCTTTGATATTTTATGTACTGCTGTACACTGCTTACTAGACCTTCCCTTCAACCAGTTGATATACATCATTAAACTGAAACATTTTTATTGCTTTGCAGCAGTTTCTAATGATTCACTGAGCACACAGACAATAAACACAAATGATGATTCCTCCTCCCACCATTCACCCTTTGTCTTGTCTCCCTATTGCTCTAGCATAAAATCTTTCTTCTTTCTTCACACATTTTCTGTCTGACTGTTTTGTCCCACTTGTGTCTACCTCCGAGACTCCCTGTTTTTTTACGCCTTTATTTTTTCCCCCTTCTTTTTTTCACACCATACCCAATTCTCCTCCTCTATGTCTGGCACCAGAGAGCTGGAATACTCTGGCGTGTAGTTCTGTGATGTGGGCAGCTGACACTTCTGACAACACTGTAGAGCATGTGTATCACTGCAGACCATAATGGTGAGCCTTGTGAATACCATCAATATGTTGCCAGAAGAGACGTAGTGAGAAGCACTTGTTCTATAAACTTCTATCTGTTCGAGTTAAAAGCCCTCAACAATTGAAACGTATATGTCTATAACGGCTGTTGGCATGGCATTGTCAAAGTACTTGTGCGATCCGAAAAATGAACCTAGAAGATCTTTAATTTGTAATAATGGGAACCCTATGGCTCATTAATAAACACATGTACACTTTTTTGATGAACAATTATAGTAAATGTAGAATGTTACATAGTGAGTTTTCACTGGAGACATTTTAGGTGTTTCCCTTATGTTTCTTGTCTTTCTCCTAAACTCATCTAACCATTCACTTGGTACAGCAATATCTTTGCCAGACAGGCACAATCAATTACTCATATGACTCTCCCTTTCTTCTTAAGATAAGAAGACTGAATTTGATTCAGAAGACTGACACCAAATGTTGATAATGTTTCCCAAAATACTACCATAGATGTTAAATGCTAATGTTATTTGTACTTTGCATCAAGGAAAATGTTGATGATGACAACTCTAAAAAACTTGATTTTCTCACTTTTGATATGATTTTGATGACTGTGGTAGTGTTGGCAGGAGGTGACTATTTTCTGGTCTGTGTTTGGACAATCTCAAAAGAAGAACAATAGAAAATTTTTGATAATATCAAAGAAACCCAATTCTTAAGGAACCTGCTCCATAAACCACAGATAACTTAGGTACAGAAGGGGAGATGAGGCCAGCAGGAGAGAGCACTGTGTTATCACACTCAGATCCAGCTTCACTATCTCTTACTTTTTACCTAACTCACACCTCCTGATGCTCGTAAGATGCCTGTGAGACATCTAAAGATCATGAGAGGAGAAGGGAGATAGTTTGAATCAAAACTTGAGACAGAACACAGAAGAAAGAGACATGCATCAAAACAAGACAGTGGTAGGAACGCAGTGTTAAAGATCAAATGTGAGACAGAAGAAACAGACATGGGGGGAAAAGGAGGATAGAGATAGCTTGGCAAGGCAACACTGTGACCTACTAATGCTGAACTGAGGAATTCTCACTGCTCACTCCAAACACATTCCTACAGCCTGCAAATATTAACCCCCACCTCACCACCTCTGCTTCACTCTGAAAGAACAAGGCAGCCACCTGGCCCCTCTATGAGGACACTAGTCATTGATAATCAGTTATTAAAAAACATTGTAACACAGTAAGGGGAAGGACTAAAAACACATAAGCACATTATACCCAGCGGGCACAGCTACTCTGGGCAAAATCAGATGACAACCAGTGGCACTTTGGACTTCAGTAGCCACATCAGTAGTAATGTCGTATAACTTCATCAACACGCTCAAACTGGCCAGTGTGTGATTTCCTTATGCTTTAGGAAACCAGAGAAAAAAGAGAAAAAATTCAAATAAATATGATTCCAGCTTCCTCTGAATCGAGTGCTCTCTTACTACTGAGATTCACTGCTTAAGCTTAATGGATGCTCATGGATCAGAATTTTATTAAGGCAAACAGTAAGATGTATGTTTGCTCTCTTTTGGAGCCCCACTTTGGGATTTAAACTTATCACATGCTCATATACTGATATAACTGCTGTAAGCTGTACATAAATCTACTGTTCTACAGCACAAAAGGTGTACAAGTTTACTGTTAAAACCAAAGTACACAAATACAGTCTAAACCTGTGACATGTGTATCCATATAGATATTTAAAATTAAGAATTTTAAAAATAAAATTTTCAATGTTATTTGAAAGGCAAATGGTGACACCATCTAAATTATCTCAAACATATCTGGCATTTTTGAGATTGGCTCTTAAATACTCCATTATGTACAGTAAATTTGTCACAATTAGTAGTTTTGCATTTAATTTAAACCTTTGTGTATCATGGAGTTTTTTTGGCAACAACATACTAACTGTACTCTAAACATTATCTATGTTTTAACAAAGGAGCATGTTTATTTACTTGGTTGAGTTGGAGTCATGGTATTTATAAGGTATAACAATATGGTATAACAATACATTTATAACAGTATACACAGCACAAAATTTTAAAGATAAAGTAGTCATATGTTTTAGGGGTTATTAGTAACAGCTGTCATATCGCCCAGAACCTGACAATATGTCAAAATATTCACCTTTGCAACTAGAAATATAAACGTTTTATGTCAGTCAGAGATTCCAACTGGTGCAACTTTATGCTCCATATGACAGACAGAAACATTATCAGCACTGTACTCATAGAGCAGGAAAGCCCTCTGGGTATCCAGATGGAGCTTTCTCTGCTCCAACTCCATTTCAGCCCCATGTCCTACTGAAAGCAGACAAACACCAAAGCAACTGGAACATTGGGTCTATGGGGAATAGCTCTCACCCAGACCATGAGATAGCTTTGGTGCATCCACAGCACTCACATAGTGCAGGGCTTTCTGTCCATGCTGGACATTGCCGCCTGTCGTGTGTGGCCCTGTTCAAGTCTCTTCACACCAGAGCTACATAATTGATAGTGAAGGCCGAGTTATGTTTTATAAAGTGAAACATATTAATGGCTTCCTCTGCACTCTAAAGTTTAGATGTGCCGTGATCAGTAATTGGCTGCCTCAAGTGGAAGAGGTTTTAAATAACTGATACATTCATTGTTGGTACAATAAGCTGGGATAATCCATTATTTCTGCCAAACTATTCGCTTTTGTTATGGAGAAGCAGAGCTATGGGAGAAGTACTGAATGCCTCATGTTTTAGTGTTATGATATGATATGGCTGAAATAATACCACAGCAGCAGCCAGGGAGCTTTATTTATAATGTGTTTGTTTTTAATTTCATAAAATGTAAAACTACAGATATATTTCAACTAAAATTTTGGTAAAGCACATTTAATCCTGTGTGCTTCATCAGTTAAACAATGATAAGACCGGGAAGAAAAGGATCACTACAGCGTCACTACAAAACAAGCAATGTGAATATGTTAATTTGGCATTATGAGTATGGCAGTTTACACTTTTTTCTAACATTTTAATGCATGACTTGTGAAGCTAATTTGAAGATTAACTGATAATTGAAGTCGTGCACTATCAGCATATTACCAACAGTACTGGTATACTGCCTGATGGTATCTTGTATGTTTTGCAACATATTCAGAAGGAGGGTGTTTTTAGGTTTTGAGCAGACGTGACCCTTCTTTTCTTTTTCACTTACTTTAGTGATAATACTAAATATTTCCGACTTCCCACAAACCAAAACCTGAAACAAATTGAAGTAAATAAAGCAATATGCTGAACACGCTTGCCTATAAGCTCCTTCCCCACCATCATTCATCATGTTATCTAATGTGATGTTTTATTTATATACTGTTTTCTTGTAGAGTGGTAAGTGGCGAAATTAATTGAGAGATATGTGATGTTTACACAAATCTAACTGGTCCCAATGACTTTATTGTACCTGTTAAAACTTCAAGAACCTGAGCACACATTAAGGTTGAATTTGTGCAAATGAACACAGCACAGTGACCAACTGAGCATGTTCTGCATTTGACAATGGAAACATTATAGCAGTGTCATACCATGATGAATAATATACCTATCTTTGATTTTTATTTCAGTTCAGTTATTCTGTGTAACCATCTTAACAAATCCCCCACCAGCAACAAATATCTTTGTTTCACTGTGCTAGCCACCTCAGCTACACCAAGTGTTGTACCACAAACCAGCGGCCAACCATCAAGGTCGATTGTCGACTTTGGTCCCAACACCATGTATTGAGTCAAACCTTTATTCAGACACTTTTACTGCCTTGACCAGAATTACAACTACAACCCACAATTTGTTCTCCAATCCACAGATCACAAAAACCGTATTCTGCATTCTGACAAATGGCTCGCTCTGGCCTGGCAACATCTTTTAGCATCTTTGAGTTGGTTTGCTTGCATTCAGGTGTACAAAGACTGAGAGCTTGTATCAAATCTCCTTGGAGATAGAAAGTCTTGTTAAGAGCATGGACAAAATGAAGATATATCACAGGTCCTTGAGCACACATGCGGAGGACAACCTAACTTGTCGATATTAAACAATGGAGGCAAGGCTGAGAACAAACAGAACAGTGAGGATGAGCTCAGGGCTGCATGTGCACAACGTATGCAAGAATTCAGAGCGATAATGTGGGAGTAAGTGGACACTGAGAAACATATGGATAAGGTCTGCTCATGTGCAGCATAAAAGGGTAACAAACTCAGACCACAAAAAAACTGTAAGGGGAAGTAGTGGGTGGGACAAGTCAACTCCATAGCACGAAGGACGATGGGCAAATGATTTAAATAGTTTGTGTCATCTTTTGAACAGCTCCATATCAGCTGAACCCAAGAACCAAAGCTAGACCACAAACCTTTCCTTAGCAAGAGAACACTCTACAAGATTTACTGTGACAGTGATCGACACAATAATAACACAAAGTGAGTTTCCCTTCCCTTTCGTCCTCACAACTGGGCCCCAAACCCAGCCTTAGCCTTTTCCCAACACTGAGCTCGATTTCAGAAAAGGCAAGAGATCAGCAAACATATAAGTGGATTATGGGTGAACTGTGGAGACAGGGAAATTGTCCAGCAGGAATGGGAGGAAGGAAGACGACTTTAGCTAGACAACCAACAGAAACCAAATTAGAGACGAGAACAGAAATCAAGATGAGATAGTCAGCAACAACAATGAAAAACAGAAATTATGTGTGTATATGATTACTTTTAATTCTAAATAACAGTTCAAGAGGGAAATATAAGACAATTTCACTTTGAGTTGACTAAGTCTGTCTCATTTTTTACCTTTTCCTGTGCTTCTTTCCCGTTTCCAACTTGATTCCTTCTCTTGGTCTCCGCTTCCTCACTCTTGAGTTGCTTCCCCTCTTTACTTGCAGCTTTGCATCTCTATTTCACTCCAGCCTCGTCACATTTTATTCGCTGTTGCCTCATTTACTCTTCTTCAGACACTATTTCTCTTTTCTTCACCCCATCCACACACAGGAATTTCAAATGAAACATGCCTTATGGACAAAGGAAATCAAAACCATGAGGAAAAGCCCAGAGGCATGCAGATAAAGTCATAGCCAGTAAAGTGAGAGGCAGGTAGAGCTGCTGCTCAGTTTGTGCCTGGGATAGCACGTGCAGAACCGGTCCCAACATATGCTATACCGAGAGGACAAACACACAAAAGTGTGTGCAGAGAGCGCAGAGAAAACCGAGAATGCAAGAGGAGGGAGAAGGCATCAGTCATCATGTGTGTATATCTGTGTGTGTGTGTGTGAGTGTGCATGCATGCAGGGTAAAAATGAAGGAGAGAGGGACGAACCCAGATTGAAAGAAAGGAAGGTGGGAGGGAATAGGAGGAGTAGACGTGGAGAGATGAAAAGGGGAGGAGACGTTTTTTCCTGTTCACATCTTTTTTTATTTTCCCCCTTTTTTGTGAAATGATCCCTATGTTCTCTCAAAGCGCACAATCACCTAGTCAGTAGGTAATTATTCTGCTTTTCGTGACAGTTTTCCCCTTGTCATTTTCCCCTTTGTTGAAGCCAGCTATGCCTTTAAGCCCATGCACTTGAACTCAGGGAGAGCTTTTCTTTCTCGATGTACTTCCCCTCCGCTGGCCCCCCAGTGCACAGGAAAGAGACACAGCTAGCAGAAGAGAGAGAGAGAAGCAAGAGCCACGGAGAGAGAGAGAGAGAGAGAGAGAGAGAGAGAGAGAGAGAGAGAGAGAGAGAGCAGGACAGAGGGGCAAAAGGGGGCAGAGAGAGAAATGCAGATGGGGGAGGGGAAAAGGTTTGTAAATGGTGGTTAACGGCCACGTAACATTTGAAAAACTCTTTATGAAATATATAAGATGCTCAATATCCTCAACATAACAAGGACATTTTAATTGGAGTGCAAGTTGTCTTGTAATTTTCGAGGGCTGAATCAATATTAAAGAAATGCTTAATGTAAGTAAAGAGGCTGTTGTTGAAATATTGATTTAAGGTATAAAGTATTGTGTTTGTTTGTAACTTTATGAAAGCGTACAATCGAGAAAGTGCAAGGTTAAGGTCAGCCCATTAAGTAGAACCTCACATATGTATCTGCACAAAATCTCCATGGCAACTGCTGACATGCAGGTGATATGTTTCATAATAAGACATCGTTTGTGTTGTGGGTCATACATTGGACTATTATATCAGCTTATGCTTTTATGTACTTGTCCTTTAAAAAAAAAAAGAGAGAGAGTGGGCAGTGTTTTCACCTGGTTTAATTGTTGAGACAGCAAAGAGGGAGAAAGAGGGGAGTCAAGAGTCGATCGTAGGCCAGCGGGGGCACGTGTTAAACTGAACTACCCCACGCCTCTCACAGCACAGGCTTGCATATCTTAAATTGTTCAACATTATGCAAGTACTCCCTGAACATGTATGCAGGGCAGAGTTTGCACAACATCCCACAACTTCATATCTATCTATCTATCTATCTATCTATCTATCTATCTATCTATCTATCTATCTATCTATCTATCTATCTATCTATCTATCTATCTATCTATCTATCTATCTATCTATCTATCTATCTATCTATCTATCTATCTATCTATCTATCTATCTATCTATCTATCTATCTATGTACATGTTATATTAAACACATTAAATCAGCTCTCTTTTGGATTAATAACTTGGATTAAAAACTTTTTAGCAGGTGCTAAGTTAGGTGCCTTCAGGTTATGGGTAACAAGGTTCAAATTTTTCAAATAATTTTCATTACATTTCCTGGAAAGAACAATGGAGCTCAGTACAAGTTGAAGAAAAAATGCTAAATAATAAACAATTTCTCTACAGAGATGCAAATATCAAAATGCAAAAGAATACATAGACAATAAAGTTGTCTATGTATGATTAATCAGTAGTTAATTATTTTATACTTATTTTATTAAAATTGAGCATTCCCTGTGTGTTTGTGTACCATTGGTTTTTTATTTCTTCATGCAGCAGTCTGACAGTTTCCAATTAGCATTTGAGTGTAAAAACATCAGCAGTGGGCTGGGAGGAAATTTGGTGGATTTGAGGGTCTATCTTTGAAAAACATTTTTAACCCCATAACATGCAATTGGCAAGCTTTAATATTAATATAAATTAATAAAGTGTGATGCAAGTGAGAAAACACTTGTATAAATGTATTTAATATTTATAGTATTTTCTTTATCATTCTCTGTATTGTGTTGTTTGTTCTTGATGCACTAAGTTAGAGCTTTAGAGTATGCTGTGTTTATTCTAGTGAACCAAGTTAATTGAGAAGAGGAAATTAAACATAGGTAATTAAAAGTCACCAGGCAAATGAAATCTGACTTAATCCTGTCTAAATAAACAACATAAAGGAGTCAACATAAGGTTGTCGTATTTACAGAGAAAACATGAGCGAAGGTAAAATGTCAACATCTCATGCAGTGGAACCCTAACAGGGAAAGGCCATCAGCATCATACAGTATTTGTATAAGGGTTGTCTGTCACACCATAACTAACTTGTCTCTTTCTGGTCTGTAACGCTTTCATGCCAAAATTGCCTTCTCAGGCAATGTAGAAAAACTGCACATATCTGTGTTTGAGATGTGAGGAGGATCCATGTAGCCTTCTAAGATTGCTTAACTTGAGTCCTGAAATGTAAATCTCTTCTTAAATACTCTAAAACCTCACTGTGCAGCACACTGCCTGCTCAGCATTAAACAGCATAGTTAGCACTTTACTGTAGTGGATCATTTAGCAGCTAGAAAGCCAGACAGACTTACTCATGAGAGGTGCGGACCAAATCAAACTAAAAGAAAACAAATGGAAACATTCATCAGGGGGTAACACATAACATGATGATGATTCATTCATGTGTAAATGAGCAACTTTGTCACCTTAAGTCATTTTTTTAGGCTAATGCAGGTGTAAAGACTTCTTAAAAATGAATTCTTGTAAGGTTTTTCATATGTTAAAGATAATTTTGTAAAGTATAAGTGGACCCTTCAGTTTTAATACTGCAGGTAATGGAACGGGTGAAGGGATATTTTTGTTGTTCTGCATTAGCCTCAGTCTATACATGGAGGCTGGGACTAAGGGAGTTAACATGTAACTAGTGGTTCATAAAAAGCTTCTGTCTTGTTGCCCATAAACTAAGAAAAGTCTACTTTTTCAATCTAAAACGAGGGCACTGCTCTAATGCATTACAAATACAAATAGGTATCGACCCACTGAGAGGTGGAGGGGAGAAGGAGGAAGAGGGAGGGAAGTATGGGTGGTTGATAAAGGTCAAAGGAGGTGTGTGCTGCATTCGCCCATAGCTTTTGTTAAAAAGGCAAATATACATTCCATACTTACTCTGGACCAGAGGGGAGTGTGGGACTGGATACCATATAAAACACTTCTCTCTCTTAATGCAGACAAACTATTCCCCCACCCCAAGGACAATCATTACCTGAGGGGAAAGAGGCAGCATGTGTGTTAGGGGAAGAGATGCTTATACTGGCGCTGATCTTGAAAGGGCCTGGCCGATCGATCGCATTAAGCTGCCTGCGAAAGAGAGAAATCAATATGTTTTTAAAGGCGAAGCAGGCTGCATGTGGTGTATGCGTGTGGGCTTCATTGATACCACCAGACGTGTTCACAGAGAGAGAAGCTGTTCCTGAAAAAGAACGATCACATTTCGAGGTCAAGTGGTTTCATTTCCATTACTTATGTACAAAATCAGGACACTTGTGAGGAATTATCTAGATGAAAAACGTGTATTGTGTGATTGTGTGTGTGTGTGTTAGCCGGAACAGTTCCACTTTGGTTTCCCAATATCAAAGCAGAATCCTCATCATTGTTTGAGGAGCGCAAATGACACTCTGGCAGGAAAAGTCAGTAGTTTTTGGATGGAGAAATTTGTTCAGAAGCTTTGAGGTGTTTCAAAAAACATTGGGATTGAAAGAAAAACAAGGGCCAGTGAGTGTTTGAGAGAAATAACTGCTTGTTTAAAGATGCTGCAATGCAATCAGTCTTATAGTCAAAGACAGAAATTGCCTGCAGGGGTTCAGCTCAAGGAGATGGAGTGGGATGGAGGTCAATGGGAGCAAAAGAGTGAGAAAGAGGGACACAAGAGAAACAAAGACAGAGAAGGCAATTTAATTTCCATTGGTCATCTAAATAATGCTAATCAATATGAAAGACACCCACTCTTCAACGCTTTCTCCCATCTCACCCCTCTCATGTTTTCCTCTCTTTCTCGCTCTCTCTGGCTATCTGTTTCTATTTCTCTCTCATACACATTCTCAGCAATAATTTACTCTTGAGTGGGCATCTGGGGCAGGCAGGATGATCCAGTAGAAGCAGGAGTGAAGGAAAATTCACACACATCCAGCACAGATATCTTCATCCTACCTGCTCAGACATTAAACACAAACACTGCGGCAGCTGCTGTGTGAAACAAAGGAAGAAATATGCATGGACAAAGCAGAAACCAAGCTATTAAAGGAGAATGCGAATGAGAAAGAGAGAGATCAAGGACATAGGAAAAAAGAAAGTTATGTTTATTTCCGCCTTTTTCTCTTTATCAGCAACAGTCTATTAAAAATCACATAGTTTCAAACTGAATGTAAGCCTGATAAGAATATTTGACTCATAGAGAAACCAAAATCAATGTCTAATTAAGGCACAAAGGCAGGATGATACTCAACAAATGCAGGTGAGATTGAGGGGGAGAAGTGATTACTGATCATGGAGCAATGATAAGAAAAAAAGAAAAACAGGTGGATTTGCGATTTAGCAGCACGCCTGCACTAATTGTTTCTGAAATCTGAGAAGAAACCAGGCTGCTCTCTAGTGGTTACAAAGAGAAACAAACACAGTCTAGTCTGAGTGAAACCCAGCACACTGTTTAATAACGTCTAGAAACCAGTGGGTGGAAGGTTACCAATTTGGTGGGACACTGTATTTATGAACAACTTTTAGATACTTGTGTTTTGTTTTAATATTGTCATTGTATGACACTTCATAGTACTTGTATAGAACACATAGTTACTAAACCACGCTGAACACGCTGAAACGTAATGAATTGTCAAACTCTAACACACAAACACACGCACTGTCTGTGCTTTGTGATTTATAGCTGCAGTCTTTCTGTCTGCTGCTGGTATTTACAGGTGCTTTAATCACATACTGACTCACAGCTTGTTATGGTTGGAGCTCCGTGGTCAAAAGAGCACTGAGTGTAACATGGAGCTACAGTGTGTGGGGCTGTTATTTAATAATAAAGTCTTCCTTATAAAGTTAGAATAAAGTTAGATGTTACGTCTTCTTATGAAATTATTGTGACAATATGATTTATCCTTGATAAATACAGTTTATATCTTATCTCAAAGGCTTATTGATCGATCTCTTCCAAACATATCACAGGGAAAAATGTAACCACAATTAACCTTTGCAAAAAAGAGGAATGTGTGTAAAAACAAAATGAATCCAACCTTATGGCCAACAGTGTACATGCAGATAACACAGTTTGGGACAAATGGTTCAAACAAAAGTCTTGATCATCTTTTAAAAAAATAAATGATAAAGAATTATAGAATGAATTAGCTCAAATTAAGAACAATTAATCAATGATTTAACATTTAACTTCATGGTTTACACAATGACTACAGCGCTGATTACTTTAAGTTGATCTGCGTAAGAAAAGGATCTTTGACCACCGAGAAAAGCAACACAAGGTAAAAGACAAAACCAGGAAGTCGCTTTTTACTAGGTGAGTTTCATTTATATGCTGCTAAGCACAATTTTCTTGTCATTGAAAAAAAATTGTTATAAGCCATTCGTAACAACAACTTCTTTATCACTTGCATAACTAAATAATTAGTTCCGGAAAATGCCTCTAATGAACAGTTTCACCACTTGTGAGCTGGAAGAAAAGATTTCTTGTATTATACAACAGCAGGCCAGATTGATTATTATTTATTTCATGTACTATTTATTTTTTATTTATTTAATCTCCAACAAAAATAACTTAAAAAGAACAATTCACAAAGATGGCAAATTGCTATAGACGTGATTATTGTAGTAAATATTTATTTCAGCTACAACATTCTAATGTGGCTTATTAGCAGCAGCTGCTGTGTCCTACCTGTATTGCTACAAATAAAAAACAGAACTACAACGGGAACTTGATGGAGTGTATTCATCTGTCCGACCCAATGCAATACAGTAGTTCATAAAGACATAAAACCGACAAATTGCATCAGATATAAACTTTTCTAAATCAAAAGGGCCTATATTACACCATGTATCTAAGAAATGTTATTCAAAATTGTGCTGGTGTGGCTGCGATGCGGCGAAAATTGACTTTTTTAAAAAAAAAAGAAAATTGATTATTTTACTGTGTGTGTTTTTAAATGTAGTAAAGGAATAGTTTATATAGTAATATTGCTACTTTTTCCTAAGCAAAGGATCTCAAGACCTCTAACACTTTGTCTGATAAGGTTAACATACCGCTACTAAAGTGTGGGTAATGCTGAACAGTTTTTTCACTGTGTTGCTTTACAAATAGAAGCTGTTATTAGTTATTAGTTTCCACTTGATCACTAAGTCCCTTATTTATTCTACAAGAAGAGTTTTTTTATATATATAATCTCCATAATATCTGTCACACAGTCAAACGTTGACAAATCACCATATACAATGAAAGTCCATATACAACTGAAAGAATTTTTTCAAATGTCATCATAGCATAGTCAAAATGAGCACGTCTCCCGTAGAAACAAACAAAGTAGTTGTAACATGGTACCCCTCCCCTCCCCTCCCCTCCCCTCCCCTCCCCTCCCCTCCCCTCCCCTCCTCCTTTCTCGTAGCTCAGCTGTTTACCTTGACTGCCCATATTTGGGCCGGGCGGGGTGTCACTCAGCTCTTGCTCACGCTGTTTAAAGGAAGTGAGTCACTCTGACGGTATTGTTACGTCTGTGTTGCAGCAGCGCTGAGAGCAGAACAGAGAACAAGGAAGCAACATGTGTTCGCCACAATAACTGCAGCACATCAAGCACGTAGAGGCACGTAGCCACGATAAGAGACGAGGACACTCAGGATCGCGGGATCTCCAGAGGCTGGACGCGCTTTTATAAATCGTGGGTATCTATTTTCATTCATTGTTTTCATTATTGAAACTTTGACTGTCAAATCTTTAAAAGTGCTCATCGATTTAATTGTTTTCTTGTCCCACGACCCTAAATTGTTCCGTTTTTGTCCTCTCGTCATCATATTATACTGACCCCGAGTTTTGCCTTTATTCTTATTTTTTAGTGTTTAATTTTGTTTTTACTGCTTTGTTACGTTGGTATTCGACCACTAACTTGATGCGAACTTTTTTTTAAACTGTTTAAACTCATTATTTAATACAACGCATCCCATTAAATAATATTAAATCACCTTGTGTAGCCGAGTTAACTTAACAATGTAGCTTCTCTACTGAAATGAAATCCACGGGGCTGTTTCTACTAACTTTCTAAATTTCCACTGAGGGGGTTTCCGCACTTTCAGAAAACCCAAACGCGTTATTTCCAGCATGCAGCATAAAGTTTCCTTTGTCACAGCAGACAATCAGACTAGAGGTTGAAGAATGAATTCAGTGTGTTTCGCTCTTTTTGTCTTTTTCTGAGTGTAATAAATGTTCCCAATCAGCGACACACAAACACGTGGATCACCCTTAGATCGCACAGTTACTACTTTTGTTGTGTCTTCTTTGTCTGACGCAGACAACTTGTCACCAAAGTGCCTATGGGCGAAACCAGACAAAGCGCCTCGCACCTGGGACTGTTGAGCACATTTACATACTCATGTTGAGGCGTGATTGCACACATTTTGATGTGATTGCCCTGTTTGGTGACAACACTTATGGAGCTGCCATGTGCTACACAGACATTAACACATCAACAAAGACGCAGGGATCCACCCTGTCCGTTCTCAGCACACTGAGATCTGAACACAATGTTACAATTTCTGTGTTCTCAGTCAGTGGTGACATGTCTCAGTCTGCCAATGGTTTCAGGCTGTTACCTGCATATGTAAAATCAAAACTGTGTCAGCAGAGCCTGTGATAATGGCAGTAGGTCACTGTTCAGTAAATAGACGGTAAGCACTGCTCATAGTAGCTGGAAACTTTTTTAGGCCACCACCAAACTGCTTATTAGATCAAAAACAATATGTTCACAGGTGAAGTAATCGCAGATAACTAGATTATTTGTTTTCTTTATAATTAGCATCTTAAAAGTATTTGTTATTTATTTCATATGAAGCTAAAACATTGGCTGACCTTGGAGCCAGGTATGCTGAATCTGCAGTTAAATTGTGGGATCTTGCATGTTGCAAGTTAAAACCAATGCTAGGATGAGAGAAGAAATATTGCAACAGTGTTACTTGGGTTTTCACAGAACAACCTGTATCTCAAAAACATCATCTCCCTTGAGTTTAAAAAAATAGGTTTCAGCATTGTAGTTTTCCAATACTCAGATGTGTTTTAAGTGAAATTTCATTTTTAAGCTTTCTTAGCCCTTGAAAAAACATTTGATGCTTAACATTTAAAGAGACCAAAAAACATATTAAATCAGCAACAGTTTGGATAATTGAATAATTAATTTTTATGTCAAAAAACACAGGCTACAGTGTCTCCATTATTTAGTACTTTGTGATGGAACACTAAATATCTTCAGGGTTTTGACTGGCTTTCTTTAACATTACAATAGATCAACTGCTTTTTGCTTGTCCCTTCAGGGGTTGCCCTGAAGGGCGAGCATCCCATTTTATCCCAGCCTACACCTGATGGGGTGGGACTCAAACCCGTGGCCTATCGCATCCGATACGATGCTCGGCCACTGAGTCACCAGGCCCCTTTAGGGGTAACAAAACAAACTGTTAAAATAGGCTTTTAAAATTGGAATAGTAATTTTGTATAGTTTTTTTCACATCGTATAGATTAGAGTAATAAAATGACTGAATAGCGCTCCGGTTGACAAAAATTGAAAATCATACGTAGTTGCCGTCCTATTTAGTAAATGAGAATCAAAATCATCAAACTAATATACATGGTTTAAACATACTCTATATTAGCATTAAAATCATCTATATTACAGGATGCTGTACCATAAAATATTTATTAAATTGGTTCACATCCTGTTCACTTCACAATATGAACACTAAACACTGAATATCAATAGGAAGAAAGAGGGATTAGAATCAAAATGCTTAAATACCTCTACAAATAGCTCCATATCCTATGTTTGGAATTCCTGTCCTGTCTTTAATGTGGAATTCAAATTCAAGTATAAGGCGGCTTAACATTCTCCACAGTTGTAGCAGAAATTGAAAGCTGGAAAACCTACTGGTGCACATGAATTTAGGTTAAAGTTACATCCTGCAGGCCAGCATGTTGCTAGATTTAGTGTGTTTGCAGGTGGGATGACCTGTTAAGCTCCGGAATCAGCCTGAAGAACAAATTCAATTTGATGCCGTTTACCTCATAGACTAATATGCGGCCATCTAAACATATGATAACAGGTCTGATAACACACTGATGCTCTCCATTTGTGTTATGACAAAACATGTTTGTTTAGGGATTTAGAGTTACTAACAATCTTAACTTGTTGTTTACCTGCAAAGGCTGTGGCTGCATCTCTCAGGGCAAATAATAATTTTCACTCAGAGCACAGGCTGAAGCAGTAGTGGTGTGTTTAAAGCCACAGGAACAAAATGACTGTCTGTATTACAAGGTCCAAGGCACAATGTTCTCATCAGGGCCATCTGAAGGATCCTGACACTTTGAGTGTTAGACACTCGGGCAGAGAAATCTTGGAATTTATGGAACAGAACATACTCTTACCTCCTGGTCAGGTTGACATTGGCACCCACCCCAAACAGACACACTATCAGAAGATAAACAGCACTCTGAGATCATTGAATTTGCATGTTAAAATATCTACTTGTCAACATAGCAGTAATAGTTTGCATCTTGTTTGCCTGTATACAAAACTTGAAAACAGGGCTGTGAAATACTCAGCACTTTTTTACACAGTTACACAGTAATCTCACGAAGATAATGAAAATAGAACGCTGCAAGAAAGGGAGGTACAGTTATGACTGTTCATCCTCCCCCCTATAATATTGAAGGGAAGTCATAATCAGCTACCAAGAATTTAAATAACTCTGCATCTTTGCACTTGAGTTTGCAAATAAATATGAATGTGGCAGGTGATTGCACAGAAACAAAAACGTGACGTTTTCTCCCCATTTCTTTGTTTGTGTAGGCGTGAATCATGAAAAGAGAGGTGAATGCTGGAGTCAACTTCTTCAAACGCCTGGCTATGGCACGTGGCAAACTCAGCAAAGCCAAAGCAGACTTGTTTGCTGGGAAACTACAGAAACTTTTATGTGACAAATACAATGACCACTGGTACCCTGACTGTCCCAGCAAAGGCCAGGCGTACAGGTAATTACTCACACCTAAACTCCACATGTTTGTCACTAGATGTAATTTCCTTCCTCTGGAAAGATCATAACTCACACCCTTGTTTATTAGTAGAGATCCCTGTACTACAGAATAAGAACCTGAAATGTGTAAATCTATAACATTCAATCCTTCGCAGGTGTATCCGAGTAAATAACGGAGTTCTTTGCGATGACATGGTCCTGAAGGCATGTGAGCAGAGTGAGCTCACACCCAGTGAGCTGGGCCTACCAACTGAGATTACGCTATGGATTGATCCACTGGAGGTGTGCGCAAGGTGAGTCACTGGGTGGCCTGCTGAGGCAGAGGCAAAAAATGACTCACACAGGCTTCAGCGACCAGACATTTCTCAGTCTAGCAAAGAAGCATGAGTGAGTTGTTTTTATGATGCATTCTGCTAAATGATGAATAAGCAGACGTGGGAAGAAAACAGTAACAACATTAAAATCATCCTTTTCTTTTCACAGATCTGGAGAGAACAGCCGGCCGTTCACAGTAGCCAGTTTCAACAAGGAAGAGGATGAGGAGGAGGGTGTGAAGGGAGAACAAGATGACTCCTCGGCAGACTCCTTAAACTTGGAAACGTCAGACTACCACTCTGCTACATCTTCAGATTGTAGTTCCACTGCATCAAGTGACACAGAAGAGGAGGCAAAGGATGGTGAGACAGAGGGAGAGCAAGAAAAAGAAGAGAACGTCGCCAAGAATTCAGCAGAAGGTGACGCCTACACAATTGTGATGGTGCCAAGGATTCGAAAACGACACAGAGAAGGACCAAATAAGGTCAAATACGTCAGAAATATGGTACGTTTTTATTTATTAATGGTATTTATTGGGGGTGTCTTAATTGGTGAAAATATTCTTATTGCATCAGATATAACTTAAAAGCTCAAAACCAGCAAAGACATAGACTGCTGACATGTATTATGTGTCTAACCAAAGCCTGCTCTGCGCTGTGCTCTGTGGGCAAGTGGTTCCTTCATTGCCTTTATCACATGGGCTCTGTTGCAAACTACACACACTGCTCACTAATGCATCAAATGCGTAATCGACGGCTGTAACAATTCCATTTAAACATACAGTGGCCAGTTGTCGTACTGAGATTTTTTAAAAAACTGACCCCTGAAGCGACAAGCCAAAAGCCTTTATTGTTGGCTTTGGTTGTAAATGGGAGTTGTTGGTCTATGTATGAAATAAATAGAGAGTAAATCCAGCCTTAATACATAACACTGTGGGTACTAATGATATAACAGTGTTATAACATGGTTTTATTAAAATGTAGTGGTGTAATTTAATAAACAAATAAGTAGCATGTCTATGCGTGAGTCAACTGTATGTGGTGACAAAGTTGAAAATATCATTCAGCTCAGCACAACTATGCATTTAATGGTGGATTGTAGCAGCCTTAATCTTACATATAAGTACATGACTAAAAGTAAAGAATGTATGTCTAATGCATATTATCAATAAGTTACGTACTTAGGATATGAACTGCTGCAGTGGTTAAGTTATTCCCATTTTAAAATACATAAAATATGATTGTTGCATGTTCTACAATGGAAAGTACCACAGATTCCATCTTTATGGATGATGCATGCTGGAAGGTCTTCACCACCCTGCTAACCTCTACTCTTTCCAATGTTTCTTTTTTTAGCTCCCTGCCAGCCTTCAGTACTACTACCACCCTGCAACAGTTTGGCCTCAGTACAAGAAGGCTGCTCCAGTGTTCCTCACCACAGTGTGTGCGCCACCAGCACCAGCACCTCCCCCCCAGCAGGTTTTTGGCTACTACATTTTGCCGCAGCATCCTCCACAGTTCATTCTGCCCCAAGCCACTCTGCAGTCGTGGGGACCCGTGAACAGTTAGACTGTCCACAGCTGTGGGGTGAAGGTGGACAGAGAATTATAAGCTCCATGGACTGAGCCATGAGATCCCTGGTTTTAGCTAAACTTGAGCCAAAAAGGGACAGTTTGAACTGCATAGCTCAAAGTTATTCCTTGCACAGCTTGTAAAAAACAATCTTTTCATTATGTGTTGACTTGTAACTAATTGATTGTTCTTGGCACAGATCACACTGAATGTCAGTGAAAACGTTTTAATGTGTCAGATCTGCTTTGCTAATTTTTGTATGTATTGTGCACGTTGAGAATGCCTTCAGTCACTGGGTGCTTGGACTAACTCAGGAACTCTCAGCAATATGCTTGATACCAAATAACTGTCTTTTCAGGTGTTAAATAATATCCACTGTATATACCTCACACGTAATCAACGTAAAAGGTGAATCAGGGTTATGATCTATTGTAGCTAGAGAGACAATATATGTATATTAAGAATATTTTTTACTAAACTTCTTGTAAGTAATAGAACTTTAATACCACACTCTGATGCACAATGTATTTTTCTTTTGTTTTGTAATTTATTTTGCCACCAGTGGATGGCACTCAACTCAAAGCTACAAACACACACACACACACACACACACATATATATAGATGCTGCTGTATAGTGGAAGTCTCATTTCACAAAACATTTAATAGCTTTAACCGCTTAAACTTTCTCTGCTGTCACAGAAATGCATTGATATTTTATGGTTTGCTTATTATTTTTTATTGTTTTAATTATGCTTTGAGAAAATGCTTCATAGATCCTCAATGCAAACATTGCATTATTAAGTTTTGAGGTGACTGAATTTAATGCATATTTATATGCTGTTCCTTTGAAACTTTGAATCATTGTGTATTGCTTTTACCTTATTGCATCAGCCATTTACTTTCTTTGCTGAATTGCTGAAGAATAAATCAGCTCATGCGTTGAATTTGATATTGTCTTCTCTCACTTATTTATAAAATGGATACTTTGAGTGCAGCTCTTATTTGCTGTATTAGTTTTTGTCCAAGTGTGACTTAACGTAAAAAACAACCGTCAGCCGTGAGGATCGTCATTAACGTCAGCACAACCAGCAGGATGCTGCAGCGGAAGGACTCCTGTGTGCTGGGTGCGTCATAGCACAAGGTCATGACGTCGTTCTTCCTTGACGGCTCCAGTAAAAAGACCTTTTTCTCTCTTTTTGTTTGGTTTATTGATGAATTTCCTTATAATGAATTCGAAGGAAATCTGGCCACTAACTTTTTCTATTTATGGACTGTGGTAAAAAATAGTAATTAATGGCACATTTACGGGGAATTTTGAAAATTAATACTTGAAGCAGGCCTATACAGCACCTTTAAGGAAAAAATACTTGTAAAATCCCACTTTAAAATGGATGACTGATGACTACAGGCACAGTCAGCCATGAGTCACTCCCAATATTAGCGAACCCTGACTATGTTTTGAATAGACGAAGGCACTGAACCACGAGATGTCACTGCGGAGCTGTTGTGGAACTTGTGTTCACAACTGTTGCCATGCATTATGAAAAAAAATTAATAATCCTTAAGGGCAGGGAACATAACCTGTTTTAGTCTTTATATTTCTTTAGAAAAAGAAAACGCGTAACGGTCTGTTCTCTGATAAGAACCCTTATTTACAAAGCTGAACTTTCTTTAACGCGTTTCAACTACATTTAATTTTATCAGAGCAAAATGAACCAAATCAAAGGAAGGCAGGGCTGTTTTGTTTTCAGCACAAAGGAGATGCAGTGTCTGTGAGCTTTAATGCAAATAGGCGTTGTAATTAGTGGAGAGCGCATCGCAGGGTGACACACATACGCGGCACAGGCAGAATTCATTTGCGGCAGACTGACGCACACTCTTAAAATAATAAGCCTTGCAAATAAAAACATATAGTCCGCTGTATATTCCAAATGGCACCAGTGCGCGTTACCACGCCGCGCCGTTTGGTAGGAGTGTTAAGGTGAGAGTGTATAGAAGCCAAGTGTGTTTTTGTAAACACTTCGATGAGCGACAAGCGAGAGACGGGCCTGGTTCTCAGTGCGCCCATCGGACTATGCCTTCTCCAATTTGGGAGGAAAGCAAAGCGGAGCCCGGACAGCCAGAGGACGGAGCAGCGGAGAGCCACGACACGGCGAGAGGAGCGAGCAGTCGTCTCGTGTGCTCTCTGGAGATGGAGATGACAAACCGGAGTCTGCACAGCGAGTCCAAACTGGACTGCTTAAACTGTGATGGCTTGATCAATCGAAACAGCGGGGACTCAGCAGAAGTATCCTTGCCGCTGTCACTTCCCGGGAAGCGAGCTGCTCCTATGGAGGGAGACAACCTTCACAAACTGCGAGAGAGAAAGTTTTTATTAGAGGATAAAAAGCGCCTCTGCGCTTTGGCTCTGGGCACTGCTCTGCTGGGGATACTGCTCATGATTATCCACGCCGAGATATGCCCCTTCGTTTACAAGCAGGTAGGTTGAAAAACGTAACCACATTAATGTTAGTCAGCGACTAGAGGGTCAGACCACTGATCATGCCGGGAATGTTTGAAATGGGACACTTAGTTGACTCCTCATCTAAAACCTTCCATTTCTCATCTTCCCATTCTTACCAATCAGATAAAAGCCTGAGCTATAGTGAAACATTGCCCCTGTTTAAAAGGGTTTAAGCTGGCCAACATGCGTAAAATTAGAACATTTCCATAGCATGCTCTGTAAAGCAGCTACATTAAATGACATATTTCAGCCTGTCAGACCATCTTAGTTTCGGCCCCTTCAGTTGTAGATAAACAATCAAACTCATCATAATCCTGCTTTCAGCATCATTCAGCCTGTTAACAATTGCTCGTTCATGTAGACTATAATAGAACTGAACAGACTGATATTACAGCATGTTGTCTGTTACTGGTGATTTATTTCACTGACTAAATTAATAATTGGTCCAGAAAATAACAACATAATGAAACTGGCTCTAGATGTTATCCTAACAACTTGCTTGATTAGAAGACAGCACAAGATCCATGCAGCATAACAGCAGAATCTGCACCTGGGCTTTGAACTTTCATGACCCACTGATTAGTTAGTCCATTTCCAGACCCACTGTTTGGTAGCACAGTCTCATGACATTAACATGCAGATCCCAGTGGATAACAATGCCAGGCCAAACAATCAACAAATTATTAACTCCCCCTGACTTCCTACAGCACACGCCAGTTCCACAAGTGGAAAAAAGCTCTCATGCATGCCGCAAAACATCAGACCACCTTTATGCTGTGAAGGCAGTGATTGATTACAGTGTCAAAGAGCCCCACATTTCTAACTTACATCAGCTACAGTCTTTTGGGAAACCTGTGGAAATATGGTCTTGGCCTTCAAACTATGCCTGATGCATTCAGAGACTTGGATCTGGTGAGACGTGATTGTGAAGTTAACAGCGCTGGCATAAGTTTCACATTACTATTCCAGTTTACAAATACGAACCAAGAACAGGTGTTGTCTGTCCATAACAGGCATCAGCTTCGATGCTGCTGGAAATGCTGATGCACTGGAAAAGTGTTCTCTGCCGCATTTGAATCATATTATTTTGGAGGGGCTGCATTAGTAATTTAACCAGAGCTCATATAACCATTGACAGCATTAATCTTTACACCTCATGCAAAGTCCAGATTACAGTATGAACTGTAACATCTTCTTCCCGTGCACACGGACATATTTGCAGTGGGCAGTAGTGCAGTGTAATTGTCGTATTTTAAACCTATTTTAAATATGCTGCAGGATATTTTTAAGCTGTGGCATTAAAGTTAATTCCAGTCTACAAAATTATATTTCAAACATTTGTTTTCAAGGATATTCACGAAAACTGGGCTATTTATATATATTTTTCCACATTTCAGTTCGTTCCCTGCAGCACGATTGCTCACAGTACTTCAGGCTATTTTTCCGCATCATTTCATGTATAATTAGAGTGCTTGTAGGTCAGTCATCTCTTCAGCTGGGTTAGAGCCAGGAGTGTGCACCTTGACCTGGTTATATTCATGTCTGTTTTTCTGCAACTCATTGTTGTCTCTACAACCCAAAAAATTAAAGCACGATGCTGATTATTTAAACTAACGTTCCTTGATGTTTGAACTGTAGGGGTTGTTGACTGTCTCTGATTGTCAAACACCTAAAACTGCAGGTTTTCAGTTCCAAAGGCAAGTTTATGATGCTGGGGGCAAAAGCCAAATTTACCCTAAGGATTTCAGATTTATTCAGAAATACCTGACAGCTGAAGCTGCTACGATTTAGTTTTGTGTTGTAATTCTCTTGATCGTTTAGCATTAATACAATAATTCAACCTGCACAACAATAACTAAAATACAGGCTACTATCATTTTCATATGCTTGTGAAACACGGTCTCCTGTTCTGTCAGAAATCCCATCAATATCAAAAGTTCAATTAATTAATACCTCCACCATGTAGCAAATTCATAATTTAGAGATATGTTGACTGGTCAGGATAGTCATGTACAAGAAGTTACGCTGTCAGGACACCTTTTCATTAAATACATGACACAGCAGCTCTCACTGATCCTGTTCTATAATATTAAAAAGCATCGAGCCACTAGACCCACCGTCATACGCAGTCACTGCATGTCACCCTTACCTGTTGTTTTTCATATGTATTTGTAAGATTGTGTCACTTTCATCCTACTCTACTGATGTAGCTTATATTTGTGTCTCCTTTAATGGAAGATTACATTTTTTGTGTGTGTTTTGACTGTTTGCCTGAGTGGCAGCTTGGCACATTTTATTTTTGAATTGTCCTTTTTGGACTCTGCACATCACTTACCCATTTTCTTTAAACTTTTTATACTCTGTTCACAGGCATCTTATCGGCTTTATACCTGCTTGTTAGAGAATGGTTGGCTTGGTATGATTTAAATGCTATTTGGTTTGCTGTAAATTAACATCTCACCAGGACCAAAATAGAATTAATGCATGGTATAATAAAATTTCACACACATAAAATGTAAAAGCGCTGTGTGTATTTCAGCCACTGCATCAAACAATTTAGTATAATGCTCATGTATATAAATATTATGATTAAAATTTATGGTAGCTAATGTAAGTTTCTCTTAAAATAAATGATTCTACACTTTCATGTGAAGCTACTTAAAAATGTGTCCTACAGTTGTGTAAATTAATAGGGTCATAGATTTTTTTTTATTTCTTTTTTTTAGAAATCATATTGCTGTGTTTTCGACTCTCACAAACATTAAAACTTGGCTGACACACTTTATGACCTACATACAGATTAAAAAAACTCACAAATATCTACACTGTGTGATCAAAACTTGCCTCTTATGCAACACTTCACCACTCAACCCCAAAGAAGCATGTTGTGTTTTACCCACATTTGACTCATAAGCAACAAGGTAAAAATACATGTTCTGCCTGTAAAAAAACACCAAAACCTGCACAAATTCTGTTTTTATTTTTGGAACTGAGCCACGGTGACCAGATTTGGCCCATATGTGGATGCTATCTTATTTTGCTGATTGACACATTCCCAAAATGAGCTGGTGTGCTGATTAGTGATTAGAAACCCCAGTTCTCCAAAAGATCACTATAATGTTACTGTTCTCAATCCCAGAAAGTTTACTCCAGGGGTGATGAGACCCTGATTAACTAATAACTAAGTAGCATGATGAATTCCAAGGATCAAGCTATACTAAAGTGTGTACTTGTATAAGGTAGTGTATACCGTATGCAGAGTCTGGTTGGTATTAACTAAACCTTTGTGGTCTTTTTGCCTGTGACTGTCCCACTACAACAATGATCTTGGATATTATTTGTAAACCTGTTTGTCACACAAGTGAATTATAGAAGTCCGATGTATATAGTATTACTTTGTAGTGTATCTACAGAACAAATCAGACACCTCCTCTTGGTCCAGATGTACTGTTTTATCTTGAATTTTGTTGTCTGTCCAGGAATAGGTGAAACAATCTTTGTTAGGTTTAACCCAAAATTAGGTTCACCAGGCCTGATATCACTGTTTTCTATGGGAAATATTACAGAAACATTTTTTAGAAACTCAGCAAGAAACGTGTTGTTCAACTCTGTGTTATGGAATGTGGTGAAGTTTGTGTGTTGAGCTTTTGTGGGGTCCTCTAATTAGTCCTGGATGTAATACAGACATGATGTGGATGCTACGGGAAAAACTGGAAAACAACGCACCTTGCCAACAATGTCACACTGTACCACCTACAAGTTCAAGTTTCCTCACGTTTAAAAGTTTGTAATTAAACCATATTAAACGGCACTTGATGTTAAAAACCTCCAATGTTGTTGCTGAGTTGCATAAATGTAGGATATATTGAATGTGCTATATAACCTGCTAAGACAAAGTTGATGTGAAAGCGGCCTATGCATCTTTCTCAATCAGTTTGTGACGGTCAGGGGCAAACCATCTTTGTTTGTGTGGCCAGTGTATTTTTGTCTCCAGCTGTCAGTTTTCCAGAATGGAAAGTATTTAATTACAAGCACTCTGGTTACTCTAATTGAGTGGCTTTTTATGTACTTTTTGCAGTACATTACAGAATCACTAATTCCACTATTGTTAGGTTTAAGTACTGTAATATGGAACGGCAAGAATTAGAGAGTGGCCCACAGTTATGTCGTTATAAAATGACCAGCAGGATATTTAAATCAAAACATTTAAATATCACCTTCAGTAGAAATGTTTGACAGACTTTTTATTGAGAAAAAAGATGGTTTAAATATTATCAGCAGCATCACAGAAAGGACAGGAATTTCAAGTTCTCACTGAAAAATACAATATTCATGAAGTGCCTTATATGAATTGAATCCTACATGTAAATGTATGTCATTGTATCCTTTATTGGACTGCAAGGTACTAAGGAATTCAGATGTTTATTAATTCATTATCAAAAGTGTTGAAAATGAAGTTTTAATTTTCAGTTGATCAGCTACTTGATCAACAAATTTTTTCAGCGCTACAAAATGTTTAATATTTTACTGAACTGGTACCAATGCAGTGTGGAATAAAGATATGAAGTAAGTTAAAGTTGCAAAGTGACTGGAGCTACTGCATGGTGGAGATGACATAGCATTTATCGTCCACTGAAGAAACTCGCCATTATTTATTCTGAAGGATCAAGCATTTCTTGCCATCAGCAATTCTATGTGGGTCTGGCCAAACTGGCCGGGGAAATGCCACGCTATATTGGCAGCAAAGAAAATTTTGCAAACTGATTTTCTAAAGAATACCACTTTTTCTTGGAGCTTTTTTAAATACTTGGGTTGTGTAATGTAGCTGCGCGTTTTACATAATTCAAATCTTAAGGAAACTGTGATCTATTGTTAATTTATTTTGCTGGAAACCTCACACAGATGTATTTTCAACATTCACAACGCACAAGTACTGGGTTAGTGATTCAAATAAGAAAGATTTAAGAAAATACACACCATTTATACTGGTAAATGTACAATGTCGCCACCTCTATACTTTCACAAAAGTTTGTAAAAAGACATATACAGTCAGGAGGCCGCATTGGCTCATAACGTTAACAAATCACTGTCGATTTTAAACTTGTATTTCTTTAAATGTAACCTTACGCCATCCACGTAAAATATTAAGCCCTTCTACTTGATTTTGATATGCTGGTATTTTTCCACAGTAGTCATAGGAAACCATACAGTCCATGAGTTATTGCACAAACTTGTGATAATGGCGAATGGTTATGGAAACATATCAAATTTCTGCTGTTGCAGAAAGCCTTCTTTTATACCATTGTCTCCATCTGTTTCCTAGGGTTCAAACATTGCCTTAATCATCAACTGTTCCATCAGCCTGTCCACTGGGTGTCTCCTGG
Organism: Channa argus; assembly: GCF_033026475.1. Lineage (NCBI taxonomy): Eukaryota > Metazoa > Chordata > Actinopteri > Anabantiformes > Channidae > Channa > Channa argus. The sequence continues at coordinate 14,729,741 of NC_090203.1, read as the reverse complement.
TCCTCATTATAGCTTTCCATTATAAGGATATCAGGGTAAGTTTGCTTTTTACCCTTTGTTTCCAATAGTTTGGACGCCCTTATTGTGATGTTGTGTGTGAGAGGGAGATGTGTGTATGCACGCATGGGTGCATTTTTGATCTTCAGGGATGGACTATTTTGTGCATCACTTTTCATATGCAAATGTTGGTCCAAATGAGCTTGGTTAGACTGAGACTTTGTTAGAGATACCTGAGGGCAGTTGTTTTAGATTGAGCTCTCGGTCCACTGATAGTAGCCTCAACACTAATTATCTGTGTTATATTTGCTGTATGCGTGAAAAACTCTGGATGAAACCTCAACCCACACAGGCAAACACGGCATTGCAGCTGCAATATTTTTCCAGTCTACATGGCTGGCTGCCGTTGTGTGTGAATTCAATATGCATGGACAGATTTAGTTGAAGTTAAACAGAGTAAACATTCTTTCATTTGCCTTCATACACACTGACATCATGTGTATTCAAAAGTGCTACAAGTGCCCAATGTACTGAGTATCTGCACAGGAGTGAAATAAGTTGCAGAAGTCATGGTTTCACCAAGTGTGTAGAAGAGATAAGGAAGGGCAGGTTCAGGGTGGAGGCAGGAGATTGAGTAGCAGGGTTCAGCAATGCACAGTCTCGCTTTCATTCTTTGGTGTGAGAGGTGATAGACCGAATTATGCAAAAACATCAAGGTATCACAATCGGTGGAGCAAAGAAAATGTTTTTAAAAACGAAATGAGACCCAATCGCTTTTTTTAACAAACTGAAACACAACCTACTCAAGATTTTTGTTTTATATCTGTGGTTCATTATCTTTATACTCACTATGTGCAGCCAGGGTTATCTGTTTACTCTTCCCCACCTTCCTATGTACTTAAATCTATTAAAAAAATAATAATAATAAAATAAAAAATATTCCTTTCTGCTCTTTCTTGCAATTGCATCTAATGAAATCTCATGCATCTCATGAAATGTAAACATTGTTAACGTTGTCAACAATTGTTCGATTTTTTGCTGCCTTGTAACTCACTTGTAAGTCGCTTTGGATAAAAGCGTCTGCTAAATGACTAAATGTACTTTAATTAAACAGTCATCCCATCAAGATACAGAAACACAGTCAGCATATGCAGCAAAACAGTTATCACAGTGCTTATATAATGTCTTCAACTTGTATCATTGGAAAACGTGAGGTGAAATTAGAAGCACTGAGGGCTTCATTTCAGAAAGAAAATCAAAGGTGATTCCCTCAATCCCCATCTTTATAGTGATGATTTTGCTTATTTTCATGTTTTCATCTTTCACTCTTTCTGTTAATGCCTCCTCTGCCTTTCAGCTGTTCATCATTGACCACAACCAAGTGGACTGGCGTATTGCCATGACCAGCCACAGGGTTCTTGTGATCACTCTGGAGCTGCTGGTCTGTTCCATCCATCCTGTTGGCACATACTGGAAAGTGGGCCTCTATGTCAACTCCTCTTCCACAGCTCCGCTCTGTGTTTCCAACCAGCTAGGAGAAGCTCTGTTGAATGTGGAGCTGCTGTTATCGGTGCTGATGTTCCTCCGTTTGTACTTGGTGCACAGAGCCATCCTGCTGCACAGCAAAGTGCTGCTGAGCGCCTCCTACAGGAGCATTGGCTCGCTCAACAACATCAACTTCACGTTCCGCTTTGTCCTCAAGGTACTGATGAACAAGCACCCAGCACGGATGCTTCTGGTCTTCATCCTCTTCTTCTGGCTCACTGCATCGTGGATGCTCACTCTGTGTGAGAGGTAGGGAGGAGAACTAAACTGCACACATGGATTGATCTGAAAAGTGGGTTTTCCGATGTCAATTTAATTGCATAAACCTACTATGATGACCACTGTTAGTACATGTACATGGCTCATTAATACACTCTATTACAGAGATAAGAGACACAGAGTAACACACACACCAATGTTGGAGATTGGTGGTTCATAATGTGTGGCACATAGGATGTTTTTATTTGGGAAAGGCTTTAAAAAAAAATCAATCCACCCTGAAATATACCGTCATTTTTAGGCAGCTATCAACAACTAGCATGGCTCTGTCCAACGGCAAATGTAACATAACTTTGAGGTTTAAAAGGTGGTTATTTCCTGATTCTTGGCAACCTTACACGTGCTGTTAAGGAAATTTAAATTTTTCCCTTTGAACAGTTAAAGGTAAGCCAACCATCTGCTGTCTCTAGCTTCCCTGTTATCAAATAGATAGAAGTTGCATTGATTCCTTCCTCTAACTCTCTCTAAGAGCAATACTGATTATTCTTTTCTTAAACACAGAAATTAGCTACAGTTTTGCCCCATGACTGTTTAATTAAAGCGAATTTGCTTGTAAAGACATTTGACACATGTGAATTTGACATGCCTAAGTGGAATCTTTGGAGTTTTATGAGAGAACTGATCCCGCTCAACAAATATTGACTGGACTCTACTCAGAGGAAGAAATAACTTTTAAAGAATGTCAGATGTTTGCTTTCCATAATAATCAATTGAGGCATTTGTTTTAACATTCCTTCTGCCTTTCACAGATGCTGACAAACTGTGTAACACACTTACAAACCTTGAGGTTCAACTTCACTTTCCTGTTCAGAATAGATTTACAATAACTGATTTGATAATCACTATTTTTTTTTTTTTTTTTGCTCTAACAAATTTCTCTTTAACGTGAGCCAGCTACACGTTAGAGTGATACTGATTGTTTGGCTATCTGGACAGTTTGAGGTCAATTTTTTTATTTGAACCTTAATGAGAGGTTTCGGCTTAATTTCACATGTTTAAATCTTGTATGTTTTAATTTGCCAAAAGAAATAACAGCACACATAATTGATAGCTGATACAATCACAAAACATTTTTACACTTTTTAATGTTTACACCAGTCATTTTTCATATTAGTTGATTACTACATCTGAGAGACAGATGACTATTTATATACTGAATGACCTGATTATGTACATTGGATTTGTGCTTTACAGTGTTTTACAATTTTACTGTGGTACCCATTTCCTGTCTGCTATAGCACTGTAGAGCATCAGTGCTGATTACACAGTTTAACAATCCACACCTTTATCAAACTCAGAGGGTTTATTGTGCACAAGAAATGGTTTAGCCAAATTATTGCGGGGTCAAAGACAGTGTTATGGACGACACAGATGCATTCGGTGATTCACAGTGTAATTGTTCATCTAAATGGATTTCTAACTACAATCACAATAGGATCAAAGTAATTCAGTGCTAAATGTCAATCATGGCCTACATGACTATTTAATTTGGCATTAAGGAGGTAGTTTGTAAATGGCAATACCTTGGAAACCTTCCATTTGCCTATAAACACAACATAACTAACTAAACTAAATGTCTCTGCTTTTTATATGAAATTCCTTTATAAAACACACTAATTTACATAATTATTTCAGGGAAATCTCCATAAACCATGTTTAAAATATGGTTATGTTATGTTTGAACATGCTAAAAATATTAATAATATTATGAATGTTATAAATTTATATGGTCCTTTGTAAATTCTAAATTTTAGTTTAGTTTATGTATAATTGTGTCTTAGCCCATAACAGTAGTGGGATTCATAAGAATACTCTTCAGATTTCATAAAAACACAGTCTCACTTTTGCTTTGTGCCTTTGCAGGCAGACAAAAGCATTGACGGGACACATGGACACGGCTCTGTGGCTTATAGCCATCACCTTCCTGACAGTGGGCTATGGGGATGTAGCACCCACAACCAGCTGTGGCAAGACAGTGTGTCTCTTCACTGGAGTCATGGTAACTATTCTGGGCTGCTTGTTGAGAAAATATAAAATGTATTAAACACACAGCTGTTGTTGATGGATTCATGTTATTTAATTTGCATTGTATTATTGTATTTTTTTCCACTTTTCCCCAAATTCTTTAACCTGTGGATGGGTAGCACTTTAAACAGAAATGACGCTTGCTTTAGTAAACAAAAAAAAAATAGAGATGTATCATCTTGGTTTCATATCTGTATTTCTTTTAACCAGACCACTTCACATTTCTTCATGTGTGTGACCAGCCACTAAACTAGATTAGTTTGAGTTTTTTAGCTTTTGTTTTTTTTTTTTTTACTACTTTAAAGATGTGTTCTCTCTGCATGTGTTAAATTTGACTCCATTTCTACTCTACTGTTTTCTATCAATCAATCTGTTCCACTCAGTTCTATGACGTTGACTGATTTGGCTCATTTAATTCTACTTTTTTCCATTCCATTTTGTTTGAGCTCAGCCTGTTTTGTTCCGTTCCTATCCAGTTTATTCTCTTGTGATATGTTTTATTTTACTGCCTTCAGTTCTGTTCCATATTGTTCCTTATTATCCTGGTTCACACTGTTCCACATCATCCAGTCTGGTTTGTTCTTCCTTCTTATTTTTTCCCATTCACATTGGGTCAGTTCAGCTTGGTTCACTTCTTGCTGTTTTTTTGTGTTTGCTATTCTGCTCTATTCAATTCATTATCTTGGACGCATATTTTGCCTGGCTGTGGTGTAGGTGCACTGACAGACCTGAATGCCATTATTCCCTGATGCGTGTCATGAAGATCACAGCCTTCAAATAAATGAACGAACCTTGGCAGTACCAGGCAATTCTACCAAAAGACTGAGGGAAGGAAACTGTCAGCACGCAGTGGGTGCTGTTCAGTCCACACAACATCTGTGTGGAGCAAGATCTTTCTGCTGAGTGAAGACATTGTTTCGCTGAGCTAACTGACTTTTTTGCTTGTCATACTCAC